>NC_134100.1:8472710-8783710 GCF_000715075.1 Nicotiana tabacum
GAATCGCTGGAATTTATGCACAGCGATAAATCTCTCACGATAGCTCTAATAATATGTGAGAAGGCACGGGAGAAAATATGATATATATTGATATATTGTATGTGATGCAATACAAGAGGTGCTATTTATAGCTACTCTATACAAAGGGGATACTACTCCTATTCCAATGTGGGACAATTACATAGTTATCTCTAACAATGTCTTAGGAGACTAATTCTGTAAACATGTTGAAGTTTATAGCCCAAATAGCATGATGTTGAAGCATCAGCCTGTGTTTAATCACCAAAAGAAGAAACATCCAAATGCCTAGACAGTTCTTTGCACCATATATACAGATTAAACTACAAAATATATATATTTCAGCAACAGAGCCAAACCTCCACGGCGATGAAGCCAAAACATCTAAATCAACCAAAAGCGGCATCCAGTGCTATATGGCGGCAGGAACATGTAGTATTTGGGATACGAAAAACCTCAAATTGGGACCATGAACACCAGGAACTACTGCACAGACCATACTTGAAATTGAATCTAACAGAAAAGCATATGATTAATGAATTATATCATCAACCTTCGAGGCGACAAACTCTGTCAAATTGCTGCTCCTGCGAAAATGCATACTAATAAATGTAAAATTCTGCATCATTCAGGATATATACCCCAAACTTGCACAACCACAAATCCACCTCCATTGGGAGGCATAACAGGAAAAGAAATGGAAACTCATAAACTCATATCAACCATGACAAACCACATTAAAATATCTTGTACTATCAACTTCCATCTCTGATTTTATAATCAGTTGATGGACAAAAATTTTGCCAACCTTTTACTACTATGAGGTTAAGTACTACAAAGAAAAAAATGTGACACAATCCCAAACTAGTTGGTGTTGGCTAAAGGAATTACCTATATTTGTTTCACTCTATATGGACCTATTTAGTTTCAATAAGGAAAAGCTTGCTTTTAAGACAAATTAGATGTTCTTTCAATCCCGATACTTAATCTAACATACAAATCCCAAACCAAACTTGTTGAGATTATCAAAATGAGGAACACTAAGATTATATATTACTAGTACTATTTATAAATATAAAAACTTGACAAGTTATCCAATTCTAGTAAACTTGAGCAGAACTTGGTGCAGAGTTCAAGTTGAAGAAGGCTGCCAAAAAGCTTCTTTCCCTGTAGCAACTGCTACTGTGAATGCAGCTGTTTAATCAGCAGTTCATATTCTGGTATTGCTCGACTGCTTCTTATCATTTTACCAAAGACATCTTAGTAGTCATCATCTTCGGAATAAGAGCCATCGATGTATTGGTCATATATCTGATATTCTCCAAGACTCTGATCATCTTGCACTTCATCCACCCCCGCTGTACTGACTGGAAAATTACCAAATAGCTCTTGCAAGTAATCTCTAGAAACGTTATCATGGTTTGTTTGTGGATCATCATGCAGAGAGACATCCCCTTCCTGGCCAACAAGGTCAAGAGATTCGTATGCATCCATCTCATCTTCAACATCATCATCCTCAAACTCATCTTCATCATCTTCTGAATCATCAAGTTCATCAATTTCATAATTTTCTGCTTGTTCATCGACTTCATTGTTTTCCGCTTCTTTATTGACTTTCTCTTGCTCTTCAGGTCTTGCAACTTTCACATAATTGCAAATCCTCTTTGCCTTTTCAAAGCGGGCAGAGAAAGATTTTAGTAAAGAGTCTGCATCAGGATGAGGGCATACTGACATAAATCTCACAGCAATGCACAACCTCAAGCAATCAAGTATATGAGAGGAGAACCATCCGGTTGTACTATCGCAAGTTTCTTGATTTGAGGGTTTCCTGATTTCTTGTTGAATGTAGTCGTCCTTGAGTTCACAAAGCTGCAATGACATCTGACATTTATACGGAAAAACTCGGAAGGCACATATATCATCCCATTTATGTTTCAATCCAGATGATAATTGGCTCTCACAGTAGCTTCGTAATTTAGGGTTGTGTACTCGGAAATCAATATTCTGGTATACACGAGATTCGGGATCCTTCCGAGGATCATACCCTTTTTTTATCCAGAATCTACGGAAAGGCCCATTCAAAAAGTAATATGCAACTCTAACAAGAAGCTTTTTGAGCTTGCTCTCTCCAACCTCCATACCCCCATCACACAAGTGCTCAGGCAATGACTCTTTGGCCCATATTTGACGCTCTTCAAATAAATCATATACCGCTTTCTGCCATCTCCAATCATCTGAGCCCTGAATTATGATCTTTTCCCAATCCACAGGTTTAGGAACCTCTTTGATATTAAAATCAATGCCAAGACTCCGCTCCATCTCCATCTCCATCTCCCTCTCCCAATTTTGCTGGTCAAGTTCGTCCTGTTTTTTTTTCGAGCTCAAACTTGCACAACATTTTAATACAATATTTACAGGAATATCTTTTAAGGAGAACAAAGGAGGTAGTAAAATCATCAAATCCTCCTGATCGACATCCATAAGACCTCCCTTCTCAAATTTAGGTTCCACCTCTGCCCACTGTCTCTTTTTTCTTCTTGCAACATCAGCATGGACAGCAAGAACATGCTGATAGTCTACCATTCCATTAAAATGATAAGCTTCAGCAACATGAGAAACAATATTAGCCGAGAGATGCTCCTGCAAATTAGTAGCTGACAAACATCTAGACTCATTCACCTTTTGTGCAGCTAATGAATGTGAATTTTCTTGTTCACGGTTAACAGGACTTATTGAAGATTGTCTCGATATCCCACAACTACTATCAACATCCCTTACTTTAGTCTTGGAAATTTTCAGCAAAAAATTATTGCTATGCTTAAGCTCCCCGAAGGCAGGGTGTGAATAAGGATCTTCTGGACGAAAATGGAGCTCCAGCTTATTTGACTGTGAAGTACGAGCCTTGACAATGCCTTGAATGCCGCCAAGAGTCTCAACAGCGCGTTCCATTGAAGAAGGGTAAGCAGGGTAATGTACGACAAAGACCTTGTTAATGGGTAATATTCCTGATACTGAACCATCTTTTATAATCCCCATACTTTATTTCTCTGAAGGAGTTGAATGAAGTGTTTATATACTGCTGCTTGCGACTCTGTTCAATCAAAAACTTGCGTGTAAATAATCGTGACACAAAATTTTGCACATTAATAAAAGAGAGTAGAAAATTGCTCAAGGATTCTGGAGGAACTATTTTATCAGAGTAAAAATTGAAAATTCTACTAATAAATTGAGCAAAATTTACAGCTGTCTATGTTCAAAGAGTGGCATTATACTTAACACATTTTGGAGCTATTACGCAATAGAAATCTTCATCCCAAAATTGACTACGTCTATTCATACTATGCGTCAAAGGAGATACAATATGCTAATAAATGCGATAAAAAATTCCATGGATCCACCAAAAAACAAAAAAAAAAGTGTCAAACACATAAAGTTAAATTTATCAGTTAAAGTTATAATCACAGTGGAGATTAACTATTGAAATTAAATACCACATCTAGATACATGCAGAAGGCGAGAAAACGAAAGAAAAAAAGAGGAACAAAACAAAACTCACCGGATTGTAGATTCACAGACAAAGCAGCTAAACCTAATAGCGCCAGAGGACAGAAAAAGAGAGGAAAAAATGAGAACACGAACTTGAGAAACCGAAGAAATTTGTGCAATTAATTTTTTTTTTGGTGCGAATTCTTGATTTGTTGAAAAAGGAACAGTTTTTTTTATTCATATTTTAGTAGATGCAAAAAGTGAAATTAGGTTAAAATAATTGCAATTTCCCCAATTGCAATTATTTTTTGAAAGGGAACTTTTCCTTCTTTGCATCAATAATTGTTATAGCTTTTTTAAGTGCTCAATTTTTGGTAAATTACACTCAACACTCCACTAATTTGTAGACTTTACTCAACAAATCAAATACTTACGTTTGTTATAAAATAAAAGCAATGCAGTAAAATGTAAACAAGAAGAGATAGAGAGAATGGAGAAGTGTTTTCTTCTTTCACTTTGGTGTAATTTTTCATTGCAATTACATGACCTTTTATAGGCATAAAAAGTAAAGATGATGGACATAAAATAGGAAATTTAATCTTTAAGTTATTCACAACATGGGCATCCAATGTAGTATCTAATGTAGTATCCAAAGTAGTATCCAATGTACAAACTATTCATAACACTCCCCCTTGGATGTCCATGTAAGATAATGTGCCTCATTAAAAACTTACAAAAAAAATATTGGGATGTACATAGTTATTTATAATATACAAAGCTTGCTGCCTCATTAAAAACCTTACAAGGAAAACCCAGTGGGACAAAACCTTGGTTAAGGAAAAGAGTGCAGCGTGTAGTTACTCCCCCTGATGAAAAATCACTTAATGTCTCGAAGACGACGCATTCCAATCTTATATATCAGTTTTTCAAATATTGAGATTGGTAATGCCTTAGTGAACAGATCAGCCAAATTATCACTTGAACGAACTTGTGTACATCTATTTCACCATTCTTCTGAAGATCATGAGTGAAAAAGAATTTCGGTGAAATGTGTTTTGTTCTATCTCCTTTGATATATCTTCCTTTCAATTGAGCTATGCATGCAGCATTGTCTTCATACAATATTGTTGGAATATTCTCTTTCGAAGAAAGACCACATGTTTGTTGAATGTGTCGAGTTATAGATCTTAACCAAACGCATTCTCGACTTGCTTCGTGAATGGCTATTATCTCTGCATGATTTGAAGAAGTAGCAACCATAGTTTGTTTTGTCGAACGTCATGATATGGATGTACCTCCACTAGTAAATAAATAGCCTGTCTGAGATCGACCTTTGTGTGGATCAGACAAATATCCTGCATCTGCATAACCAATCAATGATGGCTTGGATTCATTTGAATAAAATAAACTCATATCAATGGTCCCTTGGAGGTATCTAAATATATGTTTAATACCATTCCAGTGTCTTTGTGTTGGCGAAGTACTAAATCTTGCCAATAAGCTTACTGAGAAAGCTATATCTGGTCGGGAATTATTGGCAAGATACATTAATGCCCCAATTGCACTAAGATATGGTACTTCGGCACCAAGAAGCTCTTCATCATTTTCATGAGGTCGGAATGGATCTTTCTTTATATCAAGTGATCTCACAACCATCGGGGTACTCAATGGATGTGCTTTATCCATATAGAATCGCTATAAAATATTTTCGGTGTATGTCGATTGATGGACAAATATTCCATCTTTCATATACTCAATTTGTAGACCAAGACAAAATTTTGTCTTTCCAAGATCTTTCATTTCAAATTCTTTCTTCAAACAGTCTACTGTTTTTGGAAGCTCCCCAGGAGTTCCAATGATATTTAAATCATCAACATATACGGCGATTATAACAAATTCAGATCCAGACCTTTTTATAAAGACACAGGGACAAATTGGATCATTCTTGTACCCTTCTTTCAACAGGTATTCACTCAGGCGATTGTACCACATACGTCCTGATTGTTTCAATCCGTATAAAGATTTTTGAAGCTTTATTGAACAAGTTTCTCGAAAAATTTTATATGCTTCTGGCACTTTAAATCCCTCAGGTACTTTCATAAAAATTTTGTTGTCTAATAATCCATACAAATAGGCTGTAACAACATCTATTAGATGCATATCAAGTTTTTCTTGTACTGCCATATTTATGAGATACCTGAAGGTGATAGCATCCACTACAGGAGAATAAACCTCCATATAATCAATTTCAGGCCTTTGGGAAAACCCTTGTGCCACAAGTCGTGCTTTATATCTAACGACTTCATTTTTATCATTTCGTTTTCGCACAAAAACACATTTATACCCTACTGGCTTTATGCCTTCAGGTGTTCGAACTATGGGTCCGAAGACTTCACATTTTCCAAGTGAAGTTAACTCTGCCTGGATAGCGTCTTTCCATTTTGGCCAATCATTTCTCTGTCTACATTCATTGACAGATTTTGGTTCAAGATCCTCATCTTGTTGCATTATTTCAACAACAACATTATAAGCAAAAGTGTTATCAATAACAATATTATTTTGGTTCCATCTTTTCCCGGTTGAGACGTAACTTATTGATATCTCTTCATTTTCATTATTTTTAGGTACCTGGACCTCCCCTAAGGTCTTATCATTTGTTACGTCTTGGGGCTCTTCTTGATCCACTACCTCTGTGTTATGTTCACTTTGATCACTTGCTCCTTTTCTTCTTCGAGGATTTTTATCTTTAGAACCGATTGGTCTACCACGTTTCAAGCATAGCTTAGACTCATTTTCTTTAATTAATTGTTCTGTCGGTATATCAACTCGAATTGGAGCATTAGCAACTGGAATATGTGACTTAGTCACCCTTGGTAGGTTAGTGAATGCATCTGGCAATTGATTTTCAATATTTTGTAAATGAATAATCTTTTGAACCTCTTGTTCACATTGATTTGTTCGAGGATCTAAATGAGACAATGATAATGCATTCCAATCTATCTTCTTTTTCAGCTGCTTATTTTCTCCCCCTAATGTTGGATATGTTGATTCATTAAAATGGCAATCAGAAAATCTTGCCGTAAATAAATCTCCAGTCATCGGCTCTAGATATTTTATAATAGAAGGAGATTCATATCCAACATATATCACGAACCTTCTTTGAGGACCCATCTTTGTGCGTTGTGGTGGAGCAATTGGAACATATATCGCACAACCAAAGATCCTAAGATGGGAAATATTTGGCTCCTGACCAAAAGCCAATTGCAATGGGGAGACTTTATGATAACTTGTGGGCCTTATCCGCACAAGTGCTGCTGCGTGCAAAATAGCATGACCCCATACTGAAATGGGAAGTTTTGTTCTCATAAGCATTGGTCTAGCAATTAATTGGAGGCGTTTGATCAATGATTCTGCTAGACCATTTTGTGTATGAACATGAGCAACCAGATGCTCAATTGTTATCCCAGTTGAAATACAATAATCATTAAAGGCTTGGGATGTAAACTCACCGGCATTATCAAGACGAATTGTCTTAATTGCATAATCTGGAAATTGTGCTCTTAGCTTTATTATTTGAGCCAACAATCTCGCAAATGCCATATTGCGAGTTGATAGTAAGCACACATGTGACCATCTTGTAGATGCATCTACCAAAACCATATAATATTTGAATGGTCCACATGGAGGGTGAATGAGCCCACATATATCACCTTGTATACGTTCCAGAAATGCAGGGGATTCCATTCTAACTTTAATAGTTGATGGTCTAATAATTAATTTTTCCTTGAGAACACGCAGCACAAGAGAATTCCTTAAATTGAAGAATCTTCTGATTCTTCATTGCATGTCCATGTGAATTCTCAATTATTTTACGCATCATATTAGAACCAGGATGTCCCAACCGGTCATGCCAAATAATAAAATTATCTTGATTAGTAAACTTCTCGTTTACTACGGCATGTATTTCAATCCTGCTAATACTTGTGTAGTATAAGCCGGAGGAAAGAGCAGGTAACATTTCAAGCACATATTTCTTACCGGACATTATTGTAGTAATATAAAGATATTCAATCTTTTTATCATTTGTAGTCTCAATATGATATCCATTTTGGCGAATATCTTTGAAACTTAATAAGTTTCTTTGAGATTTACTACAATATAGTGTTTCATTAATAGCCAAATTTGTTCCTCTTGGTAGTAATAAATTGGCTCTTCCAGAACCTTCAATTAATCTTGTACTACCGGATATTGTATTAACATTCGCTTCTTTCATTACCAAATAAGAGAAATATCTCTTATCTTTTAAAATAGTGTGTGTTGTAGCACTATCCAGAAGACATATATCATCTTTATTAATCTTGAGTCCAACTGAAGACTGGGGAATTTTCATATTCTTCATAAAAAAGACAAATAATACATCATAAGAAATATGAAAGACAAGCAGGAAAAAAACATTAAGAAATACATTAGAAATGTAGAAACTAGCAACACATGATGCATTAGGAAAATACACTCAAGAAAAATAAACTAGTTGCAAACATAAACATAACAACTTTTATAGCTTCATTCCCCAGTAAGATGATTAGTTCTTCAGTCAATACCCTCAAAGAAGTCCCCAACTTCTAAATGAGTAATATTTGTTAGGCCTTCAAAATCATCATCTTTATATGCAAGATGTGCCTTAGAATCATATTTATTTGAGGGACCTGCTTCATCATCATTATTTTGAAAGGTCAAGTGTGCCTCCACATTATTTTCTTTTTTCTTGAGGGAGGCTTGATAAAGTTTGACAAAATGTTCTGGCGTACGACAAATGCGTGCCCAATGACCTCTCATACCACATCGGTGACACATACTAGCTTTACCTTTTGAATGATTAATTTGAGAACCCTTATTGTTCTCCAATTTATTTCCACCATAATGACGATAATTGTTTCGCCCCCTGCCACGTCCACGTTTACGACCATGTCCACGACCACGGTAATTATTTTGTTTTCTTTCAAACTTATCATATGTTGCTACAGCATTCACTTCCGGAAATGGAGCTGACCCAGTGGGACGGGCTTCATGATTTTTCATTAATAGAGTATTATTCTGCTCAGCCACAAGTAGGCATGTGATTAACTCAGAATATTTCTTAAAACCTTTTTCACGGTATTATTGTTGTAGAACCGCATTTGAAGCGTGAAAAGTAGAAAATATTTTTTCCAATAAGTCCTCATCTGTGATAGTGTCTCCACATAATTTTAATAGAGAACTTACTTTAAAGATAGCAGAATTATACTCACTTACGGTTTTAAAGTCTTGCAACCTTAAATGTATCCACTCATACTGAGCTTTCGGTAATACCGTAAGTTTTAGGTGGTCATATCGATCCTTCAAATTAATCTATAATTCAAGTGGATCTTTTACGGTTAAATATTCAGTTTTTAACCCTTCATGTAGATGATAACGAAGGAAAATCATGGCTTTCACTTTATCCTGATTTGATGCTTCATTTCCTTGTATAATAGTATTTCCAAGACCTTTAGCGTCAAGGTGAATTTCAGCATCAAGAACCCATGATAAATAGTTCCTCCCGGTGATATCAAGTGCCACAAATTCAAGTTTTGATAAATTTGACATAGTGAAAACTATCATAAAAGATGAATAAGTTAGAGAAATAATTATAATAATAAACAATTAATGAAAACAAAACGATTAAGGTAAAAGAAATGAAAATAGAGCTATATCATGTTAACAATCGACTATTTCATTCTTGTCATAAAGTAGAAATTACATACTTGTTTCATTTCACTTTATATTATTGATATATATGTGTTAATAGAACTGAACGTGACTAACATTATTTATATGTTCCAATAAATATAAAGTAATTAAACTATAAAATTATTGCTTGTCAATTTATTTCTCACAAAACTTCAAAATGACTTAAAGATATGTTTTGATCTAGGGAGTCCATGAATATTATAAGTATGACATTAGTGCATAGCTAGTTTGATGACTTTGAGGTCCTCTAAGAGTTGAGCACGGAAGAAAATAGTTATTTTATCACTGCAATGTACTTAAACTATTTAAGATGCCCAAGCGCACAAGTAATCTGCAAACAATGAGCATATGATATGTACTGCCATAAATAAAATGATTATAATGATACATACCTTAATAAAATATGGCTCAACTTAGCGGGAGTTAAGAATAAAATTAGAGCTTTGTGCTGATAACGTGTTATAAAATAAAAGCAATGCAGTAAAATGTAAACAAGAAAAGATAGAGAGAATGGAGAAGTATTTTCTTCTTTCACTTTGGTGTAATTTTTTATTGCAATTATATGGCCTTTTATAGGCATAAAAAGTAAAGATGATGGACATAAAATAGGAAATTTAATCTTTAAGTTATTCATAACATGGACATCCAATGTAGCATCCAATGTAGTATCCAATGTAGTATCCAAAGTAGTATCCAATGTACAAACTATTCATAACAAAATAAAATTTATATTGTGGAAATCTCGCACAATATTTGTTTGAATGTGATTTTCGTTTTATTAGAGTACAACAACAATAACAATCGAGTGTAATCCAACAAATTGAATATGTAGTTTCTGTTATAAATATATTATATTATGGATGTTCATTTAGTACTCCGTTGTAATAATCTTCTTGAAGAAGCTTATCCATATGAGACTCCACCGTAAATATGTTTATCCATTTAGTACTCTATTGGAAATAAGCTTCCTGAAGAAACTTATCACTTCGGTACCCGGTTATAGATAAACATTACCCTAGGTAGAAGATTATTCATACCGGGTATAATAAGCTTATCCATTCAGTACTCCGTTATGGATAAAAATTGCTCTCAGTAGAAGATTATCCATATTTGGTATAGTAGCAGCTTACACAGCAGCTTGCAGTAGCAGCTTACACAACAATTTGCAGTAGCAGCTTACACAGCAACTTGCGTAGCAGCTTACACAGCAACTTGTAATAGCAGCTTACACAACAGCTTGTAGTAGCAGCTTACACAGTAGCTTCCTTTCTTCTATAAATAGAAGAGATTTCAGTTCATTATGTACATCAGTTTGAATTCGAATAATATATCAGTTTCTCTCTATACTTGTTTTTACTTTACAGACTTTATTTTATAACACGTTATCAGCACGAGACTCTGACATCTCGAGCAAATACTTTGAAAGTATTAGAGGTAAGAACTTTCTTTTCCTAAATAATGCCAAATCTTTCTAAACTTGAATTTGTAGCCCTGGATATATCAGGCAAAAGCTACATGTCTTGGGTGCTTGA
Source organism: Nicotiana tabacum (assembly GCF_000715075.1). Classification (NCBI taxonomy): domain Eukaryota; kingdom Viridiplantae; phylum Streptophyta; class Magnoliopsida; order Solanales; family Solanaceae; genus Nicotiana; species Nicotiana tabacum. The sequence continues at coordinate 8,483,516 of NC_134100.1, forward strand.
TGCTGAAATTCATCTTGATGCGATGGGTCTGGCAGACACCATCAAGGATAAAAATCATGCATCAAACCAAGATCGTGCCAAAGCAATGATATTCCTACGCCATCACCTTGATGAGGGCCTGAAAATGGAATATCTCACTAATAAAGATCCAGTCATACTGTGGAATAATTTGAAAGATAGATATGACCACCTGAAGATGGTCGTTCTTACACAGGCACATTATGATTAGACTCATCTAAGGCTACAAGATTTTAAATCTATCAGTGAGTATAATTCTGCTATGTTCAGAATTATTTCCCAATTGAAATTATGTGGTGATAATATTACTGATCATGATATGTTGGAGAAAACTTTTACCACTTTTCATACCTCGAATATGCTCATGCAGCAGCAATATCGAGAGATGAGATTTAAAAAGTATTCTGAACTTATCTCACATCTTCTTATAGCAGAGCAACATAATGGGCTATTAATGAAAAATCATGAAAGCCGACCTATTGGTTCTTGTCAATTCCCTGAAGTGAATGAGACGAACTTCCACCAAGCTAAACGTGGAAGAGGTCGTGGCCCCAGTCGTGGTCATGGCCGTGGTCGGGGAAGAAACCCCAATTATGGTAATAATAATGCACCAAAGAAGCCTCCTCACCACCAGCAGTGGAAAAGGAAGGAACAAAAGCATGAAGTGGTGCAAGCGCCAAATGCAGAAAATGCATGTTATAGATGTGGAGGAAAAGGGCACCGGTCACGTACTTGTCGTACGCCAAAGCTCCTGGTTGAGCTTTATCAAGCCTCCCTGAAGAAGACAGAGAAAAATGCTGAAGCAAATTTTATTTCTGAAGATAATTTAGACTTCATGTATTTGGATGTAGCTGATTACTTTGCACTCCCAGAAGGAGAAACAAGTCATGTAATCGGTAGTGAATTTGTAGAAATGTAAATATTTTATTTTTTGTTGTTTGTAATAGATAATATGGTTGTGTAATTGTTGTACATAAATAAAAGTTATGCTTTGATAATGATGTTTACTATAATATATTTTATTTATATTATTTTGAAGAATATGGATAACCCTCAAATTATGTTTGGATCAAAGACAAATCATGAAGATATTTGTGTTATTGATAGTGGAACAACGCATGTCATATTCAACGATCAGGAATACTTTTCTTATTTGCATAAGGAAAAAGCCATAATACTTTTCTTATATTTCTGGTAATATAAGTTTGATTGAAGGTTCCGGAAGAGCCATAATATTTCTGTCTAAGGGAACAAAACTTATTATAGACAATGCATTGTTCTCCTCCAAATCCCGAAGAAACTTGTTGAGTTTTATAGATATCTGCCGAAATGGGTATCATGTTGAGACAATAGATGAAATGAACAGGGAATATCTTTGTATTACAAAGAATATTTCTAGCCAGAAATGCATTGTAGAAAAGTTACCAACTTTATCTTCTGGCTTATACTATTCAAAAATTAGTACAATTGAAGCACACTCTATCGTAAACCAGAAGTTTACGGATTCAAATACTTTTGTGCTTTAGCATGGCCGTTTGGGCCATCCCAGATCAATAATGATGAGATGAATTACTGAAAATTCGAGTGGACATCCATTAAAGAACTTGAAGATTCTTACAAATGACGAATTTTCTTGTAATGCTTGTTATCAAGGAAAAATGATCACTAGACCATCACCAATGAAGGTTGGTATTGAATCCTCTGCTTTTTTAGAGCGTATACATGGGGATATATGTGGACCTATTCATCCACCAAATGAGTTGTTTAGATATTTTATGGTCCTAATAGATGCATCTTCAAGATGATCTCATGTGTGCCTACTATCATCTCGCAACCTGGTGTTTGCAAAGCTATTAGCCCAAATAATTCGATTAAGGGAACAATTCCCAGATTATCCTATAAAGGTTATTCGCCTTGATAATGCTGGAGAATTCTCATCTCAAGCTTTTGATGATTATTGTCTATCCGTTGGGATAAAAGTTGAACATCCTGTAGCTTATGTTCATACTCAAAATGGCCTTGCAGAGTCATTTATTAAACGCCTGCAATTGATAGCAAGACCACTACTTATGAAAATAAAATTGTCCACTACTGCTTGGGGTCATGCTATCTTGCATGCAGCATCACTTATCCGTCTCAGACCGACACATTATAATAAATATTCTCCGTCACAATTAGTTTTTGGTCATGAACCAAATATTGCCCATCTACGAATTTTCGGATGTGCTGTATATGTGCCAGTAGCACCACCATAGCGCAGTAAGATAGGACCATATAAGAAGGATAGGAATATATGTTGGGTTTGAATCACCCTCTATTATTCGCTATCTTGAACCATTAACATGAGATTTATTTACTGCTCGATTTGCAGATTGTCGGTTTGATGAAACAAATTTTCCACAATTAGGGGGAGAGAAAAAGGAAATCAAAAGAGAAATTGTGTGGAAAATTTCATCATTATCTCACTTTGATCCCCGTACCCCTATATGTAATCAGGAGGTCCAGAAGATCATCCATTTACAGAATATAGCAAATCAAATGCCAGACGCATTTACTGATTTGAAAAGGATAACTAAGTCACATATCCCAGCAGAGAATGTGCCTATCCGAATTGATGTCCCAGTAGGACCATCTACTAGCATGAGAGATAGTGAACCTAAAGCACGCCTGAAGCGTGGTAGGCCTTTGGGTTCTAAGGATCGAAATCCTCGAAAAAGAAAATCGACAAATGATCAAAATGATACTATGAAGGGATCTCCTAAAGAGACCCAAAATCTAATTAGTTCTGAGATTCCTAAAGAAATTAATGAACCCGAAGATCATGTGAGTGAGGAACTTTTAATATGTTCGATCGGTGATGGGATTAATTTAAATCGATCTGAAATAGTGGTGGATAATATTTTTGCATATAATGTTGCACTTAATATTATGCAAGATAGTGAGGATCTTGAACCTCGATCTGTCGAAGAATGTCGACAAAGATCTGATTAGCCAAAATGGCAAGAGGCAATTCAATCGGAATTGAAGTCACTTGCTAAAATAGAGGTCTTTGGACCAGTAGTCCAAACACCTGCTGGTATAAAACTAGTTGGTCATAAATGGATTTTTGTGCGAAAAAGGAATGATAAAAATGAAGTTGAAAGATACAAAGCTCGCCTTGTTGCACAAGGATTCTCACAACGACCTGGAATCGATTTTGATGAAACATATTCACCTGTTATGGATGCCATAACATTTCGATATCTCATCAGTTTAGCACTACATGAAAAGCTTGAAATACATCTAATGGATGTAGTTACAGCTTATCTGTACGGTTCACTTAATAATGAAATTTATATGAAAATCCCTGAAGGATTTAAAATGCCTGAAGCAAAATCTCAGGAAATGTATTCAATCAGATTACGCAAAATCTCATGAAATGTATTCAATCAGATTACAAAGATCTTTGTACGGTTTAAAGCAATCTGGGCGCATGTGGTATAATCGCCTTAGTGAATATTTGCTGAAAGAAGGTTACATAAATGATGTTATTTGTCCATGTATTTTTATAAAGAAAATGGCATCAGAATTTGTTATACTTGCTGTTTATATTGATGAAATAAATCTTGTTGGAACTCCAGAAGAGCTCCAAAAGGCAATTGAATTTCTTAAGAAAGAATTTGAGATGAAAGATCTTGGAAAGACAAAACTTTGTCTTGGTCTGCAAATTCAATATTTAGCAGACGGGATCTTTATCCATCAATTTGCCAATACAGAAAGGGTCTTAAAACGCTTTTACATGGACAAAGCGCACCCATTGAGTACACCAATGGTTGTTCGATCACTTGAAGTGAATAAGGATTTGTTCCGACCTCCAGAAGAGGACGAGGAACTCCTTAGTCCCGAAGTACCCTATCTCAGTGCAATTGGTGCACTAATGTATCTTGCTAATGCTACAAGGCCTGACATAGCATTTTCTGTTAATTTACTAGCAAGATATAGTTCTTCTCCTACACGGAGACATTGGAACGGGATTAAGCATATATTGCGATATTTAAAGGGAACTCTTGATATGGGTTTGTTTTATGCTAACAAAGATAGTGCAGACCTTGTTGATTATGCAGATGCGGGTTATTTATCTGATCCCCATAAAGTATGATCTCAAACCGGCTACGTATTTACATATGGAGGTACTATCATATCATTGCGCTCCACAAAGCAATCTATTGTTGTTACTTCTTCAAATCACGCTGAGATAATAGCTATTCATGAAGCAAGTAGGGAATGCGTATGGTTGAGATCAATAATTCATTTTATTCGAGAAAAATGTAGTTTGAAATGTGAGAAAAGACCCACAATTTTATACGAAGACAATGATGCATGCATAGCCCAATTAAAGGGAGGATTTATAAAAGGAGATAGAACGAAGTACATTTCACCAAAATTATTCTACATACACGATCTTCAGAAAAGTGGTGACATTGATGTGCAACAAATCCGTTCAAGTGATAATCCAGCAGATTTATTCACTAGATCTTTGTCAACTTCAACTTTTGAGAAGATAGTATACAAGATTGGAATGCGGAGACTCAAATATTTGAAACAAGGTTTTCATCAGGGGGAGTAAAATACGCGATGCACTCTTTTTCCCTTACTAAGGTTTTTTCCCATGGGGTTTTCCTTAAAGGTTTTTAATGAGGCACCTAGCAATGCGTTTTACTAAATATGTGTACTCTTTTTCCTTCACTAGTATTTTTTCCCACGTGGTTTTTCCTAGTGAGGTTTTAATGAGACACATTATCTTTTAATGAACATCCAAGGGGGAGTGTTATAAATATATTATATTATGGGTGTTCATTTAGTACTTCGTTGTAAATAATCTTCCTGAAGAAGATTATCCATATGGGACTCCACCGTAAATATGTTTATCCATTTAGTACTCTATTGGAAATAAGCTTCCTGAAAAAGCTTATCACTTCGGTACTCGGTTATGGATAAACATTACCCTAGGTAGAAGATTATTCATACCGGGTATAATAAGCTTATCCATTCAGTACTCCGTTATGGATAAACATTGCTCTCAGTAGAAGATTATCCATATCTGGTATAGTAGCAGCTTACACAGCAGTTTGCAGTAGCAGCTTACACATCAGCTTGTAGTAGCAGCTTACACAGCAGCTTACACAACAGCTTATAATAGCAGCTTACACAACAGTTTGTCGTAGCAACTTACACAGCAGCTTGCGTAGCAGCTTACACAACAGCTTCCTTTCTTCTATAAATAGAAGAGATTTCAGTTCATTATGTACATCAGTTTGAATTCGAATAATATATCAGTTTCTCTCTATACTTGTCTTTACTTTACAGTCTTTATTTTATAACAGTTTTATCTTTTTTAAAGTGTTAAGTGTTTATTTTTGAGAAATATATGAATGAATATCCATAATCCATAAGTATAATAAAAATCGCACACTTAAGGATTTATGTGAAGGGAGTGGAGTACATGCATCCATGCTCCCCTTCCTAGGCTATATGTACTAATTTTTTTAAGGCAAAATACCTTATCACCCCCTAATGCTTCGAATGTTTTACACGTGAGCTTCTGATATAATATGTTGAAATTTTAAAATATACTGGAATTCCATCATAATATGCTGGAAGTTTATACGCAATAGCTCCATAATCCCGCATATTATGCTAAAACTTTCCATCGTGGAGTTTCAATATAATATACTGGAAGTTTATACGCAAAAGCTTTATAATCCTACATATTATGCTGAACTTTTCGTGTTTCAACTAAACAGTAGCTATTTTTCGATTACTTGTCCGAAAAATGGCTAGCATGTGCTATTACTAGTCCGAAAAATAGCTAGCATGTGCTATTTTGACTAATAACAAGAAACTTCCAGTATCTGGACAAAATCCATGAGCAAACCATTCTTTCTTCCGCTAAAAGTGTAAATCTCAAAATTGCAAATCTGTGCCAACTAATCTGCTATGGCCTATACAGCTTTAAAATTAGGCCACTAAGAAAAAAGGTAAGAAAAAAATAGAAAAAGAAGTTGGATGCCACGTGATTTCTGCTCACTGTCTGTATTTTGATAGACAAAGTTATTCAATACCTTTATTGATGAAAGATATCAAATACAAAAGCGGATATAACCTAAAGGCTATGGGTTCATCTGAACCGGTAACTTTTGATATGGAGTATAAATATATATATAAAAACCTACTAAAATTATAACATTGAGATGTTTATGCAAAGCTTCTTTTCTACCCTGTGTAGGTAACACAAGCTACGGAGCTGCAGACTTAAGACCTAAGGATATTTTTTTAACATGTGATTGGGTCTTAGAATTCTCAAGAAAGTGGAAGCACCCGTATACAATTTCGATTTTGCTTTCTATATATAGATATGAATGTTAGATCTGAACTTATAATTTTAATAGTATAATAAGTTCAATGCAAGTCCGAACCCGTTAAGTTAAAATTCTGAATCCACCTCTGAGCAGACATGGTAAAATAGTGGAGATACCAAAAAACTGATCCAAACGTCACTTTCTTAAAAATAAGAACATCATGGAAACACTATAAAGTGGATGGCCTAATGTAACACCTCAGACTTTAGATAGAGTTCTACATCGGCAAAACACAAAGTCGGATGTTGATATATAAGTTAACAGGTCTTAGATCCTAGTGATGCGTTTTAAACCCCGTGAGAACTTAAATCCAGAGCGAATAATATCACTAGCGGGTTGAGCGGTTACACCTATGTTGTTTGAGTTATTCCAAGAAACCAGTTTTGGTTAAGATGGCATTCCTCAATTTGCTAAGATCTCTTCCCTTAAGTGTCCTCCCAACACCTTCACACATAGAAAAAGGAGCAATTTGACTTCTTGCAACTCTTCTAGCTATATATTCATGTGGTGGTACCATTCCATCACCAAAATCATAATCACAATCTTCATCTTCTGCAACAATATTTTCAACACTTTCATCACTATCCCAAGAACCATTTTTCAAGAATCTACTTGATTTTTTCTTGTTATAAATCTTGGACCAATCAGGAATATTAACTGGAGCTGATGATTGCTGGTGCATTGGTGTACTTTTAGTTCTTGGAATCACTTTTGGAGCAGTGGCTAATTTCCTCTTCACTACTGAACTTGAGAAACCTTTTCTTTCCTTCACATTAATATCCCATATATCTTCTTCTTGAAAATCTTCCATTGATTTTTCCTTTGTTTTGTATTGCTCTGTAGCCACATAAAACCCTGTCATGAGTTAAACTTACCAAATTTCAAGAATGTATATGAAAAAGGTTACAACAACAACAATAATAACCAACTCAATATAAATTTACAGGGTTCACGGATATTAGTGTGTACGCAGACGTTATTACTATTTTGTGAAGGTAGAGAAATGTCAAAGAATAGTGAAAAGAAAGAAACAACAAGGTAGTAACAATATAGGAAAAAGGTTAGATTTTGTTTAATGACTTTAAAATCTATTAGCATTGAGATATAAAAATATCTATACAATCAGATTATTCCTAAGCTAATAATGACAAATCACTATAATATGCTTTAATATGATAATATAATTAAAGTTGAATGAGTTTAAGTTTTATTCGATAACATGAAATTATTTATACAATCAATTTATTTATAGGATAATCATAGATAAATTACTATAATACACATTGATAATCTGATTAAAAATAACTAATCTGCTATAATATGTTGAATTATACTGACACTATAAAAGTATCTATACAATTAAGTTATTTATAGGATAATTTATAGGATATTTATAGGATAATAAAGTGCTATAATACGCATTGATACCCTACCCGAGAAACGAGAGAAGTTGTTTTCGATAAACCATGGTTCAAGAAAAATAAAAAGAAACAGCAGAAATAAGTAATATCAACAAATAGGACTAGAAAAAAAGTAACAACAATCTCAAAATACGCATTGATAATCTAAAAAAAGATAACTAACCTGCTATAATATGCTGAATTATACTGATACTATAAAAAATCTTTATCCAGTCAGGTATATAGCTTTGATCCTTTTGTAATACCAAGAAGCAGCTAACAAGCCTTGCAAATATTTATAGATAAAATCCTATTTCTTTTTCTGATGAAAAGCTGGTTTTCTGGTAGCAAGAAACTTCCTTCCTTTTGGCCAAAGAAAAAAAAAGAAAAGGGAAACTTTTTTTCTAAGTTTTCTTAAAAGATGGCAGAAAGAAATGTGTGAAATCCCAGAAATTAATTTACTGTGATTTTTGCAAAAATCCAAAGAAAGATCACAGATTTCCAAGTGCTTTATACTACAAACAGACTATAGTACCAGAAGGAAAAAGGCAAATATAGAGATGAATAAATAGCATTAAAACTGGAAACTGAAGCAGAAAAAGGCTAAAAGAAAATGATGTTTTTTATGAAATTTCAATTCCCACTATAAAATGGTTTATAACTGAAAGGAACATGGGGAATATTTGGGTACATAAAAGTCCATAAGCGCCCACAGATAAAAAAGTAGTAAAAAGAGTGAAAATTAAGGGCCCATGGGAAAGCCCACACAAGCCAAATTGTCACAAGACAGATAATTTTGCTCCACTATGTCCAGAAGCCGGAGCCAAAATTTCAAGAGTTCAAAATTTTAATTGCCTTAAGTTACCGGATTTTAAATTAATATTTTATATATATTCAATAAAAAATTTAAGACAAAATCAGGGTTCGACCGAACCCTCTCTCCGCACTATAGTTCTGCCACTAACTACATCAATGACAAACTTTATGATATACAATACATAAGGAAGCTCAGTGCATATGATATCGCGCGTTCACGTAGGCACAATGGAAAGGTCGTATCCCAAGAAAATATGATATAGACATCAAACCCTAATGTAAGCGTTAGTGACTGCTTTCACGGCCCGTAAAAATTTATTTGGCTAGTATCAATTAGCTAGTTGAGATTAAAATTTAGTCATGGTAGTGTGTGGAATGCAGGACCAACGTTTATGGGAATTTTTCTTAATGTAGTACATTATTAGACGGTTGAGATAAAATCGATTGACATTGACAATAAAAATTCGTAACTAATTTTAATTTGCTTGGGATCGAGACATAATTATTGTTGAACATGTAAATGTATGCGGTGGACAAATGGTTTCAGATACACAATAGCTTGTGTGGATAGTCGTTACCTATTGTATCGTATCGTATTGTTACTTTAAATACAATGTTTGTTTTGGTTGTTACTTAAATTTTATTGTATCGTATCGTTAAATCCGTCGTTACGTAACGACGAAATGTGCCACTTTATGTAACGACCGATTTGGTATGGTTGCATCGTTATCTTGTCTTTTTCTCTCATCCCACCCTTCACTATTATTAAATTATTTTATTTTATCATTTACCCTGCCTTTTTATATAATAAATTTACCCGGTATCATAATTTATCTTTATAATTACAAATTTATTCTTCATATTGCTAGTGCATGATATCATGAAACAACAACAAACGATACAATCTATCCAAATATTGTATTCATCAAACGATACAGTACAGTACAATACAATACGATACGATACATTATGAAACGATACGTAACAACCATCCAAACAAACGCTAAATTAATATTCCTAATTGAATTCTTGAAAAGCTGATGGTATTTTTTGATTGGGAAAAATGGAGAGAAACAATTGGTTTAGGCAACTTTCACTGATTTCTTTATATCCTTATCCAAACTCAGGAGACAACTAAAGTTTGCATCAAAACCAGCGGAAATGGCCAGTGACAATTGAAAAATAAAACTAAGGTTGGAATATGCAATGCACCTAGTTGGTTGTTTACCATCAGGTATTCAGAGCATCTATAATGGGGCCTCAGGAGCATGTGTTAGAGGTTTCTGGTCATTCAGCGACAGAGTTAGAAATTTTCTCAAGAGTGTTCAAACTTTAAAAAAAAGCAAAAAAAAAAAAATCTCCGACAAATAGCGTTCAAAATATGTTATATACCTCTAAAATTTAATATTTAACTTATATACGCAATGTAATTTTCCAACGAAGGGTGGTCAGACATACCACTTCGCCCCTGTGGTCATTAACAGGAACAAATGAAAAGGAGCGTACCACCCTCCGCACTCGATCGACAAATTAAAACCAAAGCAGCCAGTTTCTTTTGAATGAATCACCAACAAAACTGTTCTTCAGATTCTAACATCGAGACCATTTCTGAAGTTATCCGTCTAATTCTAAATCAATCGTTCATATATATATATATACACACACGGGAGATGAAATAGTCTTAAATCCCCAAAATTTCCATATTCAAAAACATATACAAGTAGATTTATGATAATACACTATGTACTTTTACTTTAATATTTAGTTGGATGAAAATATTGAATGTGGATAAATTTTTACTGTTATCTCTTTTTTTAAAGAAAAAAAGTACTACTTGAGGGGTACTTATATATTCTCCTGAAAGTTAAAATGTGGGTCTCGCATTTTACATCTATAGTCTATTTTAAAATCATTTCATAGTTTTTTCAGAAATTACTTTTATTTTTAGGGCCTACTTCTCTGACTAAAATGTAGTAATTAGATATGCATACAATGTATTTCCACTTTTAGCCAATAATGTCAAAGGAAAAGGACAAGGTGGTTTTACATAGCATGAAATGGAGTATTGTCAAACAATTGATGTACACTCAAAATCCTATTTTATGTCCCATCACGTGGTGAATATTTGATTAATACAAATTAGTATATTATATAAATTGTAATGCAAACAAACAATAAAAATTGGATAGTTAAATAAATTTAAATTCTAAGAATTTGTGAAAATTAAATAATACAATATTATTATCAGAATGCTGCTAAATAATATATGTTGGGCATCTTAAGATGAAAAATGTTATAACTTATAACCACTAGGAAGAATGTAGTATTCAAAGGCAAAAATAGATTTACCGTCAAAGATTGTGGTCGGGTTGGTAAGTGATTTTTCATTCTTAACAATAAATTTTAGGTTCGAGCCTTGAAAATAGAGTCGCTTTTGGTAGGAAGATTTCAACCCCTGGAGTAAAATTAATTCTCCGACGCGAATTTGAAGTAATCAAACTCTAAAACGGGTGAAAAACAAAAAAATATAAAATTAACTTCAACGTACTTGCCTCTTTTATAAAAAAAAGAAGTATACCATTTTGCAAACTACAAAAGTAAATGTGTATCAATTCTATAACATCGAAGGCATGGTTGATCTCAATTTTAAACGGAGGACAAAAGTAGACTATTTCAAAAACTACAAAGGCACTTTTAGACTTTTTTTCTTATCATTTTATATTGTATGGTTTGTTTCGGTTGTGTTATTATCATGATGTTGTTACTGCTTCTTTTTACATGGCTTCTCTTTTGTGTATTTCTTTTTAATTATGTTGTGATTATGTTTTTTTTTTGAGCCGATGGTCTTTTAAAAATACCCTTTTTGACTTTATAAAAATTGCGTACATATTACCCTCTCCGAACCTTATTTGTGAGATTTTATTGGGATTGTTGTGGTGTGACATATAATAGTTGTTGTTATCCAATAGTCTATGACAACATTCAATAAACCAATGAATGCAATACAATATGCCATCTTGGATGGAAAAAGAATCCCACATACTCCTTCCGTTTCAGTTTATGTGAACTCATTTGATTGGGTACGAAGTTTACGAAGAGAGAAAAGACTTTTAAACTTGTGGTGTAAAATAAAGTACATATATTTTGTATGACTATAAATAATTGCATAAATGTAAATGTTTTCAAATAGGAAAAGAGATCATTCTTTTTTACACAACTAAAAAAGAAATAAGTTCATAAATTGAAATAGAGGAAGTACTATAACTGCTGAATTGATTGATTGATTGAGTGAACGTGAGACAGAAGTTTTATTTTGTGTCTCATACAATTTACACTAGTTGTATGAGACTCCTTTTTGTCTCACAAATTTGTGTACTCCAATCTTACACTTCTGGGTCTACAAAACTGTGAGACAAAAAAATCTCATACAACTAGTATCAATTGTACGAGACACAAAATAAAATTTTCTCAATTTGAGAGATTTCATCTTTATGTACTTTTTCTTCATCTTTTAGCCTTGTCAAGATAAGTAGGGACTTAAGCAAATGGCCATTGTCTTCATTGAAAATGTTCCCCAAATCCCATCAACTCGCACTCACACAACAATCTTTCTTTTCCCCTTCCATTATGTAAAGGTGCACAGCTTATTTAGAATACCTATTTCACAAGTGGCCACTCAAGGACAACCACATATAGATGTAACCAAATATTCTCTCTGCAAATATTTGACTGGACATAAAATTTAAGAAAAAATAAAGACTTTTGAACTTTAAAATCCTTCATCTCGTCCTAATTGGAAAGATGAGTCAACTAACTCCTTCATAAATAAAGGCGGGTTTAAGTTCTATATAATGATAGGATATAAACGTACTTGCTATTATAAAAACTATTTATATTATTCATATATATAACTTAAAAGAACGCTTTTTTATTTTTAAATGCTTGTGTCAGCAGCAATGTGGAATACAACAATAAATTCAGTGCAATCCCACAAGTGGAGTCGGGGAAGGGTAGAATATACGGAGACCTTACCCCTATCTTCAAGATGGCAGAAAGGTTGTTTCCGAAAGACCTTCGGCGTAGGAAAAATAAAAAAAGGGCAGCAGCAAGCAAGCACACCAATTAGAAACCGAAGCAAAAAAAAACAAAGATACAAAACTAAAACTAAATATTATAATCAGAAGGCCGGAACGAAAGCAACGACAAACAATGTGGAATACATTGATTTATTATGTATAGAAGTAAGTAATTACTAGAGCCGGAGCCAGAATTTCAAGTTTAAGAGTTCGGGATTTTAAACATTTTAAGTTATTCGGTTCTAAATTAATATATTATACATATTTAACGAATTTTTAAAATAAATAAAGAATTCAAAAAACTACTGGATTTGACCTAACCCGCTCTCCGCACTCGAACTCTGCCCTTGTAATCAGTATGATGATGAAATTCATTGCTCAGTTGGAGACCAAAAATTCAACTTATCAAATGAAAAGAGGCATATAAAGCAAAGGTAGCGGCCACTGAAAATCACCTCGGTTGGGAGGAGCCGTCAAAATTAATAATGATTATTCCTTGATTATAACACTTGATTAATTGCGTGGTTTAATTCATAACATAACAAGAAAACTAGGAATTTCATGAGACAAGTGCACAAAAGATATGCTTTATGTGCTCAAGGTTCTAAAAAAAATATAAATAAAAAGTTGCTAATAACCAGGGCAGATCTAGAGTGTCAATTATAGGGTCAAGTGAACCCAATAATTTTTGTCCAAATTCTGTATATGTATTAAGAAATCTATTTAATATTTATAAATATTTGATCGTAAATCCAATTATTATATATCCAATACATATAAAATTCAAATCTTGTATGCATCTCTTCTTATTTCTTGATTCATTGTAATTGCGCGAAATTGAAAGAGTGATGGCGTAGAGACGATGCTCCAATATTATTCTAAAATGTTGTTGTCGCAGCAAATCCTACGTCAGCAAAACACAGGAATGATTTTGAGTATACGAGGAAAAAACCCTTATATTCTAGTGATGAGATTTACAGCTTTACCAGCGTAGGCCAAAGCGGACAATCTATACTATATTAAAAGCACGAAGCCCCTTAACGAAATATTGTTCGCGTTTTTTACCCTTTAAAAGTAGATTTTATATTGGTCAAATTTATAATTTAATTATATTTCTAATATTTAGGACTTTTTGATCAATTAGTTATTAAAACCTTCCTTACTTGTACTATGTAAAAAGACTTAATATTTAGGATTTTAAATATAATATACTTGCCCTATAAGGCTATACTTACGACTAAAGTTTCACGGCATTCCAAGAGTTATCATCTATTTAGGGTTAAATCTTCATAGATACGGCCATACCCATCTAAGATGGACAAGAACATGTTGGACTACTTTTTTCTTCTATAATGAGGGATCACGTTTAGTTTGAACTACTTTAGCTATAGCTGGAATATCGGTTTTTCTTCTATAATACGTCATTTTTTGAGTGAGTACGGGTAGTTCAACTTGCTCGTTTTCACTGCACATTTCAACAAAAATATAAGCTACTAAATTAATAAATGCTTTATATATGGCTGTAGCTTTTCACTTACAAGTTGTAATGTGATGACATTCCATGATGGACGTTTTCAGTTAGGTGATGACTACCGGATGGGCCACTTGTAAAATTCATATCCGGCCGGTACCCCCTATTAAATAAATGAGCGTTAAAATTAATTCAATACGCAAAAATATACATAATTAACACAAATAAAAATTGAAGTTTACCACTCTTCTTGTGAATTATGGAAAGCAGGGTATAAATTATTTTCTCGCTGCTCATTCGCCGACGGTGATAAATTTAAATCAAGAAAAATTCTTTCATCTGGAACATGTCCGGCAAAAACTGATCCAGAATAACCACCCGATGACTGGGGGTTATCTCTACTACGCACAACCTCATTTTTTGGAACGTCTTCGACCTTCACGTACATCTCCAACATTGTGATTACAAGAAATTCCCGGCATTCGTCCGGAGTCCTCAAGAAATCACTCAAAGTGTCATCATCGTCGATGTTAAACTCTGAGTAAAAAGCAACCCCTTGCGGCGTAACGGAATACAGATATCTTCCGGTTACTTTGAGTATCACTGAACGTTTTCTCACACTCATTTTTTTGCATAACAACGATATCAATGTTTCGTACTCCATTGAAAGTGGCAATTTAACATTACACTTAGCAGGTAAACTGTAGCCTACAGAGTTATTCTCCATCACAACCTCACTCCCCCAATATAATGATACTCTTATTCTACGTTCTTCAGACATAATGAAAAAATGCTGGAGAATTTAACAACAATAGAAACCAACAAGAATTAAAAAAAAAATTTGAATGAAGTTGTGGCTATTCTACGATGTTTATATAGAAAATGGCTAGCCGGGTTTTTTTTTTTTTTGTATATAGCGCCACAAAAAGTGGCTTTATACGCATTTAAATTATTGAACCCAGAAATTATTGGTGGGGTCAGGTAATAAGGCATATAGCGCCACTATTAATGGCGCTATGTAAGGTTTGTCAGTATAACGCCACTAATAGTGGCGCTATACAGTAACGGTACAGTTAACGTTACTGTATAGCGCCACTATTAGTGGCGTTATATATAGTTTGGTAACTTTTTTTTACACTTATTTGAGTATTTTGAGTAAAAATAAACCACATTTTGGTTCCGCACTCGGAGAAAACCCTTATATTCTAGTGATGAGATTTACAGCTGTACCAGCCTAGGCCAAAGCGGACAATCTATACTATATTAAAAGCACGAAGCCCCTTAACGAAATATTGTTCGCCTTTTTTACCCTTTAAAAGTAGATTTTATATTGGTCAAATTTATAATTTAATTATATTTCTAATATTTAGGACTTTTTGATCAATTAGTTATTAAAACCTTCCTTACTTGTACTATGTAAAAAGACTTAATATTTAGGATTTTAAATATAATATACTTGTCCTATAAGGCTATACTTACGACTAAAGTTTCACGGCATTCCAAGAGTTATCATCTATTTAGGGTTAAATCTTCATAGATACGGCCATACCCATCTAAGATGGACAAGAACATGTTGGACTACTTTTTTCTTCTATAATGAGGGATCACGTTTAGTTTGAATTACCTTAGCTATAGCTGGAATATCGATTTTTCAACAGGTAATTTAATTTTTTTATATAATATGAATTCTCTCTCAAAAATTACTCCAAGCATCTATTTCAATCAAGAACAAAATATGAGATCTAGCATGCTTCTTACTTTACTTGTATTATTTATCCATCTTGTTATGATGTTATTACATTTTTTAATAGTAGCCTTTTTCAAGCATTGCCACACGCAGAGAATATGATGTCTTTTTTGAGGTGATTTAATTTTAGTTGTCGATTACATGCACTTTCTCTCAAAGACAATGTCACCTATCTCATTGGAGAACAAAATAAGCCTACATCTATAGTGTTATTATTGGTTTTCACAAAAATTATAATCTATTCCATTTTGTGTCTCACACCTTCATGTAACATATCTATCAAATAAATAATACTAGATTCTTCTTCTTCTTCTTCTTAAATTAAAATTTACAAACTTCACAAAAGTTAGAATTATTAATATATTAAAAGCACGAATGCCTTTAATAAAATATCGCTGTCTTTTTTATCCTTTAAAAATTGAGTTCACACTGGACAAAATAATCATTTTATTATTTTTTTAACATTTAGAAATAATCATTTAATTAATCTCATACTATTTAGAAATAGTCATTTAATTAATTTCTTATTATATAGGAATAGTCAATTAATTATTCTCCTAATTTTTATAAACTAGAAAAAGTTTTTTCATTTAACGCCATTTGTATTTAGGAGTACTAAATTTCTTCTTTTAGGTTTCATAGGAGGTTTCTTTAGTTAATAAAATTCTGCCTAAAAAGTTTCTTTTTTTGAGTTCTCCTTTTAGGTTTAGGAGGGGTTTTTCTTTAGTTAACAAAATTTTACCTAAAAGTTTTTGTTTTCTTTAGTTAATAAAGTTTTGAGGTAGGAAAGTTAGAAAAATTTCGGTGCTAACTTTTCAGGACTACTTTTTTATAAACTATATTAGGTGAAAATGATGAGCCTTTTGAACTAATTTATGGATTAGGAGTCTTTATTTTTTAATAATTCTTTTTTTAGCTATTTGAACTATATGCAATTTTATATATATAGTCTATTTATCGATATTTTTAAAAGTGTATTGTGTTAAGTAGTAAAAACCTAGATTACACCCAGCAAATTAAAATCCGTTCTAATTTAATTTTTATGGATCTGCCTATGACAGTATGCTTTGACAAGGTTCTTCTAATCCAAGTTTAATGACAATTCCAATAATAATCGTAGGACAACATTTTTTTATTCTTGCACTTTTATCTTTTGTATTTCTTTTTAGTTTATAAAGAATATTTCATAATGTTAGCGGTGTTAGCTTCTTAAAGTTTTGTATGCAATAATATGTGATACACGCGCAACGCGCGTACCCTAAGACTAGTAATATTAATAGGTTGGACTGTTACATTAATAACCCCTCGATAAATTTGTGAAATGGGATTTATTTTTTACTTGAATTTTCTTGGCATTGGTTTGGTGGCGTGGTGATTTTATTGTAGTACATTGCCTTGTAATTGAAACAAATAAGAAATGTAGGGAAAATTGTTATGAATAAAGACATCTACACAGCTTTTCTTTATGTTTTGCTTGAGCTTATTGTAAATCAATTAAAATTCTTTTGAGGACTAGCTTTAACTTCTTGTGCTAGCATACATAAATAAGTATTGTCTTTTAGGAATCCTGAATTTAATAAGATCTTTTTTTTTTTAAATAAAAAAAAGATGATAGACTTTAATTGCTTTGGACTTGCAAGGTTGTCAAATTTAACAAGGGATTTGTTGATTTGCTAGCGCTTGATATGGTTATGCAAATGCAATTATAACCAGGAACTTCTCTAGTTTCTACTACTTCATGGTAAAAACTTACCCGCACCGGGGATTTACACCCGGCCAGTAAACAAATGACACATATGACTTTATTTTACTACAACTATTAGTACTTAACCATAGTGAACTAGCATGTATTTTGTACATAATCTTAATTAATAATATCAAAATACTTAATAATCATGCTAGTTATTCCTCGTTCTCTCTTCTAAACAGTACCGTCAACCTATCCCAAAGGCGACCATTGGCCATTACAAACTTCAAAAAAAGTATTTTTATCTCCTGTAAATATTATTATATTTTAATCTTAACTTATAACCAGAGTATAGGCTCTACTGGACTCTACTCATCTGTACTACAGAAACAAAATTTTCATTTCTAACATCCACCATATATGGATCTAAATTTAATCCTCTTAATATGCACACGTACTTATTAGAGTACAAAGTTCAGATGTGGAAGAAATATTCTGCAGCCTTCAAATAACAGAAGGATGAAGCTAAACAACAACAACAACAATAACCCAGTATAATCCCACTTAGTGGGGTCTGGGGAGGGTAGTGTGTACGCACACCTTACCCCTACCCTGAGGTAGAGAGGCTGTTTCCAAATAGACCCCCGGCATCCTTCCCTCCAAGAACTTCCCACCTTGCTCTTGGGGAGACCCAAACTCACAACCTCTTGGTTGGAAGTGGAGGTTGCTTACCATCAGAGCAACCCCTCTTGTCTTCAGAAGGATGAAGCTAAACAAACATATTATATGCTCCAATCCGTTGCTCTTAGTTTGTACTCCCCAACCACGTTGTAGCTGCAAAAGTTTATCATTTGATTTGTATTGGAGAAATGAAAGAACGAAAAATACAAGATTGCTGCAAATTAAAAGATGCGACAACAACCCTAATATTTCTGACGTTAGATACTTTGAGTTTATGACTTCTATTATTTGTTCTCGAAAAAATTTATTTATTTAAAATAAAACTCTTAAAGGGTGTGCATTCGAATCGGTTTATCGATAAATTGAATCGATTATTTGTTATCCCTTTATCGATTTCGCAATTTTCCTTATCGAGTTATCGATTTCGATTTCGATTTTGTCCTCTTCGGTTATCGGTTTATCGATAAACCGATAAGATATACTAACAAGATTTTTTTTTTACCCTTATTCTATAATACCTTTCCCTTTACCCTCAGTCTCTAACCCTATTATTTCCTCTACCACATTTAAGGAATGATCACATTTAAAGCTCAAGAGAATGAAGTTCAAATTAATGGAAAACAAAATTAGCTGTGATGATATATATATTTACCGTTGGAGTGTTGGTGACATACATTTGATCCCTACTTTAGTTTCGTTGCATGTGTTTGTTGACATATAATTTTTATGTTATAAACGGTGTTCATCTTATTTTAGCTTCTTTTTGTCCATATTAGTTAGGTGTGTTTATAGCGATATACTTTCCGTGGAATCCCGCAAATTTTCTTATTGGTGTAATCGATAACCGAATCGATAAGCCCCCAAAATCGATAAATCGAAATTGAAACCTTATTGAAACGATACCGATAAGCATATGTACAAATCGATAATCGATAAGTAATTATCGATAAGGGTCAAAATCGAATGCACACCCCTAATCCTAATATACCTTAGTTTGCTCCTATGATTAACTTAACTAAGCCGGGTGTAAACACCCGGTACAAGCAAGTTTTTACCGTTTTCCATTAGTATCTCCATAATGTGACTGAATAATGCTGAAATCAAGATTCCAATATACCTACACACACTGACGCACACATTTCATGCATTCCTGGCTTCAACTTTAGTATCTCGAACAGAAGTCGGGGCGGATTTATAGACCAAATTATGGGCACATAAAATTATGTTGTCTCCGTTAAACTAGATATTTTATGTACGTATTTTGTAAAATTCGTCTAATATTATCTGTTGACACCTATCCTCCAAAAGACTAAATGGTGCACTCGATATTGAATATATTAGGTTATTCATCCAAATGAACATGAATCAATTCTCACGTAATACTTCTTTTCTATTTTTTTTAGTGTTGTACCCATATTTAAAAAATCCTAAATTCACCTATGCCTTTAGAAGAAGAACCTCCCTCCAGTCGCGCCCATTTTTACTGAATCCAATTGATGACCCTTCTAGAGGAAAGCAACATAGAAGAAAAGAAAAATTTGTGAAATGGAAACTTTTTTTCACATTGGAATGTCCTATTTGGTTTAGTGGGTGGAGGTTGATAGATCTAGTGCATTTCTTTTTAATTGAGATAAAGTTAATCTCAAATTTTATCCCAAAATTATTATTCTTATCCCATGTACCAAACAATTCCTTAACCGTTGAACTCGAGATACATTCTCTTAGTGCAACTTGTTGATGAAAATCAGTCTATTGAATGGGCGGACATTCATGTTCGATCCACCAATCTGATCATGGTGCAGGGGAGTTATCATCTGGAAAAACTTTACATTTTAATCCATTCAACTAAATACTTTAGCTGGTGTAAATAAAATGTAACACCAGTAAAAGTAAATAGCCCTATAGGAGAGAGTTTATCAATGTTTCATATAGTTCATACTTTACAAGTATGTAAGAAAAATTGAACTACAAAGTTGAGTTTGGTCCAGCCTTATGTTGCAAAATAGAGGGAAAATCAGATATAACCAAACTTACAATTGGTAATTAAAACATAGTCATAGTTTCAAAAGCAATCGAAATTCAGCCATTTTTTAATGTAAAGATAAAATCCGAACAAAAATACCCTTAAAAATCCAAAAAAATCCAGCATAATATGCTGGAGTTTGAATTTTTTTTACGTATGAGATTCCCGCATAATGTGCTGGAATTTCATAATGTGTTGGAGTTCCAATATAATATGCTGAAAGTTTACATGCAGGAGCTCCATAATCCAGCATATTATACTGGAACTTTCTATGTGCTGGAGTTCCAACATAATATGCTGAAAATTTATATGCAGGAGCTCCATAATATAACATAATATGCTGGAACTTTCTGTATTTCAACAAAACAATAACTATTTTTCATCGACTATGCAAACACTGTCTATTTTTCAATTACTAATTCGAAAACTGACTGACCCTTGTTATTTTTCTGCAGTTCTCATCTTGTGCGCAAAGTTAAGTTCAAAAGAAAATTTGTCTGCGATTGATTACTGTCATTAAAGAAACATTAACTACATTAATGAAGCTTGAGTCATTCGCAAAATCACCTGCAATTACGGGGGAAACAAGAACTAGACACAGAAAATATATCAACATGGTAGAATTACACCTCAAAAAAGCTGCACCAAACTCTAGAAATACATTAAAAATAGTAAAAACTACAAAATATTGTACCTCGAAATGTGAGTTCCCGCTAAATTTATTTTTATAGTTTTCATCAAATTAAAATATACCAAAAATAGCAGAATCTACAGAAAATTATAATATCTAAATGTGAATTTCCGCTAAATCTCCCTTTTTATATACTTTCCATCAAATATAACAGACGGAGTCGGTTTCACTTTTTACGAAGACCAAAAGTGTTAAATAATGGAAAACTTAAGGGATAAAAACTAATTAAATCATACTTAAGGTACTATTTTGAACCTATCCTTAAATAAGAAACCACTTTTGTAATTTTCCCCCATTTAAAAAGTAGGAAAGTGAAGAATTATTTTAACCTCCAGAATTTTGAAGAAAACTGGAAAAACCCTGCAAAACAACCAGTGTTTCTTAACCTCAAAATAGACAGTAACCCTTCAGTCAAGTTCGGTCATTTAGAGTATATTAGGGTTCTCTCCATCAAGATTGAGGCTGCTTCTCAGAAATGCAGGTTTTTCTGGAGGCGGGGTATTCACTCTTGATTTTTTCTTATATTGTATTTCCCTTTTTTATTTCACGTGCGCGGTACTTTTGACGCGGAATATAAATTTAGTATAAAAATTCACTAAAATTGCGGCATATACTGTGTCTGAACCCATAACTTTATAAATATAATAGGTTCAATATTAATAACCTCAAAGATTGAACTCACAGTATAGGTTTAAGAAAAAGTTGATGGGTTTAATGAATCCTGGTTTGTCTCATTCTCCTTGCTCTTAGCTTATGAATATTGTGTGAGCAAATAAAAAAGGCTTATTTATGGAGAAGATATCACAAGGTATGCAACAGAATGAGGTAATGAAGAAGGGTTTAAGGAAATTAATGCTAATGTTTATGCTGGAATGGAAAACTTTTGAGGAGGAGTCTGATTTGACCACCAAGTGCTTGCAAGAATGCTTCAATGAACTTGAGGTCAGGGAGAAGTACTTGACTTCAGTACAAGAATCGGTGGCTGAGAGCTCTAAGGAACTTGACTTGATCAGGGAATCTTTAGAGCAGAGACGGAAAGAAGTTGAGACAAAAGAAGCGGAGTTTTGTGCATTCCAAGAAAGAGAAATCAGGGATTTGGAATGCAAGTGGCAAGACTTCATTTTTGCCAAAAAGGGATTCGATGAAGCTGTGAAATTGAGAGAGGAGAAGCTGATTGAGCAAGAGAAGATTGGGGAACGCCTTTTGGAGGAAATAGGATTTGAGCACAAGCAGTTGGAGAATTTTTGCAAGTCTAGTTTTACGGAGATTAGTATGAAGGCCAAGGAGTTTGAGGAGTTCCTGGAAAAGTTGAATAAGATTCTGAGTTCGATTCGCAAAGAATCAGATGTCCTTCAGTTGAAAGAGAGAAAATTCGCTGAACGAATGGAAGAATTTCAAGTTAAGGAAAATATTTTACAGTCGATGGAGAAGGAACTTGAAACAAAAGTAAGGAGCTTGGACACCGCGAAGAAGGAACTTAGAGAAAAGGAACATTACCTAGATTCCATTCAGAAGGAACTAAGAGAGAAGGAAACTACTTTGGATTCTGTAAAGACGAAACTTACTATCAAGGAAGACCACCTGAACTCAGTGAAGAAGGAACTGGAGGACAAGGACAAGGGTCTGGATACAATTAAGAAGAAACTTGAACTCTGCGAGCAGGACTTGAATTTTTTTGAGGAAATACTCCAATTAAGGGAGGGAGAGCTCAGTTCTATTCAAGAGGCATATAGGCAGCGATCAGAAGATCTTGATTCTAGGGAGAAGAAACTGGATTTGGTTCATGGTGAGTTTCAATTAGAAAAGGAAAAATTCCAAACAGAACAAGGATTCTTCAAGAAAAAACTGAAAGATATAGCACTTAAAGAGAAACAGGTTGAGGTGAAATTTAGAGAGCTTGAACAAAGAGAAAAGCACATGGAAGATCGGTTTAAAGTGCTTGAGGAGAAAATGAAGCAACTGAAAACTATTGGTAATGTCCCTGAGAAGACTGAGTTTATTTATTTATACAATGTAGAAGTGGAAAGAGTTGGTGCTATCTCTAGTAGTTCTGCTGATATAAAACTTGTTGTGACAATGGACGGGAAGACTTTACAGATATTCTTAAATGAGCAGGCAAACAAGCTAGATTCGTTGTCTGATGATGTTTTCAGGTCCCTTCAATTGTCTCGCAGCCCTGCACAGTTGGTGCTTGATGCAATGGAAGGGTTCTATCCTCCCCACTTGATGAGCGGAGATACAGAGTTTGAGGGCAGTGTTGTCAAGCAGACCTGCATTCTTCTATTAGAGCAGTTAATTAGAGTATCACCGAAGATTCAACCTATTGTGCGCAGAAGAGCAAGGAAACTTGCGAGAGAGTGGAAGGGTAAAATGAGGGCAATGACTGGGGATCAACTCGAGATCTTGGGCTTCTTGTATCTGTTGGCGTCTTATGGTCTTGTCTCTTCCTTTGATGCGGATGAGCTTATGAGCCTGCTGACTGTTGTTGCTGAGCATAACAAGTCAATGGAGTTGTGTCGTCTTCTTGGTTTCACAAAGAAGATTCCTTGTAAGTATCGATGTTGCCTTCGTCTTGTTATTCTTTTTCTAGCTTTCATTCTACATCTTCTCTTGCTCGAATCTAGTCTACCACTATTTGATAAGATAATTTCCGTACTATTGATTGCTTCTCATCCAAATGGATATTGATGATCAATTTGATTTTGATGTAGATAAGTGGTATGCCAGAAACTTAAGGGTGTTTTGGAACAACGACGTGTAATTACTTGGCTGTGTAATTGCTAGGATATTAATTATACAGTCTTATAATTACATCGTATAGTAAATTAAAAGACCTTTTTGTTTTCCATAATGTAATTTCTCTGTAAGTTTTAGCCTTGTGGCAAGACTTCTGTTACCTGATCCAACATTGCCCTGTGGCAAAACTTTTGTTAGAGTTTTTATGCTAATTTTGCGTCAAATGGGTGATTCCAAAGTGATGCTAGAATGGTTGCGGTATCAGGAAAGATCTGAGGAAAATTTGGAGAATATACCAGCTTGTATATGCTAGATTGTATAAAGAGTGAGGAAATAGAGTTGCTTTGAGGGAAGGAACACATCTGTGCATATGTAGAAGTTTAAATGTCTTGCTTTATTAGCTCTTCGATGTAATGTATGGGATGTATATGATGAACAAAATATGAAAGATTTCTTAGCTCATTACAGAACTTATTGTGATTGTAAACGGATGATTTTGCATTGTCCTGCGCTGACTTACTGCTTAGCCTTTGATTAATGAAAATACTTTTGGTTACTAGTCTGAAGAAAAGATGGCTGACCTTAATTTTCAGTTTGATCAAACAATCCCTTGGTACGTATCTGAGTATGAGATCATGGGGTAACCAAGGAACGCATTGTGTTCCTTTGTGGATGTTTACTATTTTGGTACAGCTTGTATTGCTCTGAAACATGAAAAGGGAGGGAAATTTGGTGTGTGTACTACCATAGTGGGGGTGTGGCTAGGTTCCTTTTACTATTAGCATTGATCTGGGGTCACTAAAGCTTGATCCAAAATGACGAGGAACTAGTAGATTGTGTTGCAACTGCGAAAGAGAAATGGCTTTGACTTTAAGTGGCCAATTCCTCCGGAGGTGTTGAGTTTTCTTAACATTGCATTTTTTTCCATCTTCAAACAGTTGAGATGTTTTGGTAGAATTGTTAATTATTGTATGGCTGCATTGTGGATATTCGTAGAATGGCATGTTATCGGGTGATAGATTAAATGTGAGCTGATTATTGTCATTCCATTTATTCAAAGGTAATTAGTGAACTTTGACAACTAAATCATATTCATGATAGGTTTCATCCAGAACCTCATAGCCAAGCAAAATCATCTTGAAGCTGTTGAATATGCTTATGCTTTTGAGCTCACAGACCATTTCCAACCAATACCTATTCTCAAGGACTACTTGAAACAAGTTATGCAGATTTCTGAGTGTGTTTGTAATGGAGAAACGTGCTCAGTCAAAGAAAAGGTCTTTTACCACATTTGTCACTGCTATTATAATATCCTGTTGGATAAGTCTTTCTTTGAAATGCTTAATCCTATATTTTGCGTACAGAATGAAGCCATTGAACAGAGTGTAGCTTCCATTAGAGCTGTTATCAGATGCATTATGGATCACGAGCTTCAATCAGAATACCCGCCTGCACAGCTTGAAGAGTGTATAGAATCTCTCACAAGGCAGAAAGCAGATGTAACATCATCATCTGTCATTTCTGAGGCTCAGCTGAAACAGGTGGTATCAACTAGTCCATCTGTCCCCACTGATACCAAGACCCTCAGCTCTACCTCATTCTCTAGAAAGGCCTCCACTTGCATGTTAGGTCATTCCGATGCTATGGCTTCCATCCTTGTGAGCATGGGCGGAAAGAATTTGCAGAATTTTTTATACAATCATTGGAATGAGCAGGAGTTGTTGCGCATTGAAATCTCTAGAGCTCTCAAAATGTCATGTGACTCAGGATTGCTTGTATTGGAAGCACTTGAAGGATTTTATCCTCCAGAACCTCATAATGAAGAAATTTTATTTGATCGTAGTGTTATCAGGAAAAGTTGCATTCTTCTACTGGAACAGTTGATGAGGCTCTCACCAGAGATTAAACCAAAAGCCAAACTGGAAGCACGCAAGCTTGCATTTGACTGGAAAGCAAAGATGATAGCTGAAACAGAAAACTATCTGGCAATATTGGGTTTTCTGCTTCTAGTAGGTGCCTATGGCTTGGCATCTTCCTTCGATAAATATGAGCTTGAGAGTTTGTGCCACACTGTAGCACAGGATGAGAATGCATATCAGAATTTTCATGTACTGGGTATTGCAGGTAATACTTCTCATAAGAATTCATATGTGGTCAGTCTTGTGTGGCACATTTATTATTGTGGAATATTAATGACATCATGTGTTCTGTTCTACCTTCTCAGGAGAAAATCCCCAGATTGAGAAATCTATGGATCCCTCTAAAACTGAACCTCTTTGCGACAATGTGGAATTGAAAAGCAAGGCACGGGATTTAACCTCTGCTTGTTCCTTAAGTTTTATCCATTGTGCATCAGATCCTGCAAAGGTTGTCTTAGATGCATTGCGGAAATGTCGTTCTGCCAACTTGGGGAAGTGTAAATATGGCCCATCATCACTTATGAAGAGGTTCTGTGATTTGTTGGAACATCTGAGAGAAGTTTCTCCAGAAATAACACCTCAGGTTAAAATAGAGGCAGTTGTGCTTGCTGTTGAGTGGAGAGAAACATTGACCGGATCGCAGCTGAATTATTCTGAGGTCCTAGGCTTTTTGCAACTTTTAGCTACTTTTGAATTGTCATCCTCTTATGATTCAGATGAGCTTCTAGGTCTATTGGAGATTGTTTACCGGTCCAGAAGGGCAATTAATCTGTTCAAAATCCTAGGATTAGCAGATAAGATCCCATGTATGTGCTCTCTCTCTCTCTCTTTCTCTCTCTTTCTCATGCATATGCGCATACAGACCAAGTATGATATCAGCTACTGGTTATATGTTGGTTTTCGTTTCAACTTTATTCAGCTCTCTTATGCATTACTATTATATTTTGGTCAACCAGTTCATATTCTTATGGCCTTTTTGGATATGTTGTCTATGGTAAATAGTTTGATCATATTTTGTTCCTTCTCGAAGAGACTTTGGAAGTCTTTCAGTATTTTATAGGATGTAATTTATTTCCATTTCGCCCCAGTGAGGAGTGTGAGAGGTTGACCTTAGTGGATCTGAAGAGAGGTAGAGGTAGGACAAAAAAGCATTGGGGAGAGGTGATTAGGCATGATATGATGTTGCTTTAGCTTACCGAGGACATGAACCTTGATAGGAAGGTGTGAATGTCGAGAATTAAGGTAGAAGGCTGGTAGGTAGTCGAGAGTGTTGCTTTCCCATACCAGTAGTGTTAGTGCTAGTCTTGTATTCTTTTATTGTTAGATTTCTGTTACTACATGATGTTCCTTTCGCTTCGTTTTCTTATTATTTTGTTGTTGTTATTGCTTGTTGCTACTGCTTTATTTTCATCTTTCCTTGAGCCGGAGGTCTATCGAAAATAGCCTCTCTACCTTTTAGGTAGGGATAAGGTCTGCGTACGCTTTACCATCCCCATACCCCACTTGTGGGATTATACTGGATTTTTGTTGTTGTTGTTGTTGTAATTTTTGTCCATTTCATTCTACCTGACACTTAAATTATGTGGGGAGATTATCTTATATGTCATATCATAAACCATTTTGTACTACTGAGTTTTCATGTATATAATATACTTTTATAGGCTTTATCGAAAATCTGATAAGGAGAAAACAATGGCTGCTGGCTATTAGATACATCCATGTATATGAACTTGTTGACTTGTTTCCACCTGTGCCCCTTCTTAAAGACTTCGTGCTATACTCAGAAGAGCTAGCCAAGAAAATACATGATAATGGACTTGGTTCTCGTGAAGCCCAAGTAAGTACTTATCTCTTTTATCTTCTTGAACTATCAAATTTGGTTCTGTGCTCATAACGTACCAAACTTGCTCACAGGAAAAAGCTATAAATTGTGAAATATCTGCATTGAGAGCTGCAGTAAAACGCATAGTGTGGCACAACCTTCAATCAGAATACTCACCTGACCACCTGAAAGCTCATATTGTGAAGCTTCAAAGGCAGATGGCAGAACTAAGGATCCCAAACCAACACTCCGGCTTCATTACTAAGTCTCAAGTTGACGACAGAGATGAAGGAAGTCTATGTGCTCCGATTTCTCAAGTGCAAAAAGCTGTCATGAAAAAACGTCTTGCCTCAGCTACAGAGGGTGTTATTGTACATGAGTCCCAACAACAACAGCGAAAACTTAAGCGTGTTTGCCAGTTACCCGAGCGGACAGAAGTTGGTCCAGATGCCATCATTTGCAATGCTTCTCTATCATCTTCTGTTCAATCATCTTCTCAACCCACATCGCCAGATGGTCAAATTAGTACTGTGCCACCAAACTACTCGGAAAAATTGTTTTCTCAGTGCTTAGAGGTCTGCCCTGAAGATGACCAGATTTATGATTCTGGACAAGCATCTTCCCAACAAATTGGTGATTCACATGCTTATGATGATGCTGAGGTTGAAACTGAAGAGCCGGTTCAGATAAACCCAGTTTATCATTCTGGGCAAAATTTGATGCCAAAACTTCAGGAGCTATTGTGTAAGCTCAAGAATTCTTTGTCCAGCTCAGGGAAGACTGAAGATCATGAGAGGACGTAGGCAGAAGTGAAAAGGGACAAGAAGAGTTAGCTAGCAAATTATTTGATTCTTCTCTGTAAATGGTAGGTAGATACATGTACTATACAAAAAATCAGTAAATAGTCTTAACCAGTGACCTATCTAAGCTTGCTAACTAATGGACCTAACTGTTTCTTCAGTTAAAATGATGTTCTTTTCGCTTTATTTTCTTATTATTTTGTTGTTGTTATTGGTTGTTGCTACTGCTTTCTTTTCATCTTTCCTTGAGCCGGGGGTCTATCGGAAATAGGCTCTCTACCTTTTAGGTAGGGGTAAGGTCTGCATACACTCTACCCTCCCCAAACCCTAGTTGTGGGATTATACTGGATTTTTTTTGTTTGTTGTTGTTGTTGTAATTTTTGTCCATTTCATTCTACCTGACACTTAAATATATGGGGAGATTATCTTATATGTTATATCATAAACCATTTTGTACAACTGAGTTCTCATGTATATAATATACTTTTATAGGCTTTATTGAAAATCTGATGAGAAAACAATGGTTGCTGGCTATTAGATACATCCGTGTATATGAACTTGTTGACCTGTTTCCACATGTGCCCCTTAAAGACTTCGTGCTATACTCAGAAGAGCTAGCCAAGAAAATACATGATAATGGACTTGGTTCTCGTGAAGCCCAAGTAAGTACTTATCTCTTTTATCTTCTTGAACTATCAATTTTGGTTCTGTGCTCATAATGTACCAAACTTGCTCACAGGAAAAAGCTATAAATTGTGAAATCTGCATTGAGAGCTGCATTAAAACGCATAGTGTGGCACTACCTTCAATCAGAATACTCACCTGACCTTCTTAGAGCTCGTATTGTGAAGCTTCAAAGGCAGATGGCAGAACTAAGGATCCCAAACCAACACTCCGGCTTGACTACTAAATCCCAAGTTGACGACAGAGATGAAGGAAATCTATGTGCTCCGATTTCTCAAGTGCAAAAAGCTGTCACGAAAAGACGTCTTGCCTCAGCTACAGAGGTGTTATTGTACATGAGTCTGAACAACAACGGCGAAAACTTAAGCGTGTTTGCCAGTTACCCAAGCGGACAGAAGTTGGTGTAGATGCCATCATTTGCAATGCTTCTCTGTCATCCTCTGTACAATCATCTTCTCAACCCGCACCTGCAGATGGTCCACCTGCAGATGGTCAAATTAGTACTGTCACACCAAACTACTTGGAAAAAGTGTTTTCTCAGCGCTTAGAGGGCTGCCCTGGAGATGACCAGATTTGTGATTCTGGACAAGCATCTCCCCAACTAATTGGTGATTCACATGCTTATGATGATACTGAGGTTGAAACTGAAGTACCGGTTCAGATAAACCCATTTAATCATTCTGGGCAAAATTTGATGCCAAAACTTCAGGAGCTACTAAATAAGCTCAAGAATTCTTTGTCCAGCTCAGGGAAGACTGAAGATCATAAAAGGACGTAGCGGGAAGTGAAAAGGGAGAAGAAGAGTTAGCTAGGAACTGTATTTGATTCTTTTCTGTAAATGGTAGGTAAATACATGTACTATACAAAAAAATCAGTAACTAATCTTAACCAGTGGACTAGCTAATCTAGCTAACTAAAATCCTAGCTAGATTTTTTTTGTGTGCGCGCGCGCGCTCCAAAATCATTTTTTTTAACCCTGGATGCAAGTGGGTTTAGCCAAGTTATGCTATCTTCCACCTTGTTACAGTAAGTCCCTACTTTAATACTCACAAACCAAAGAGTGGAAAAATGATTATCTGGTAGGACATTTTCCGAGGAAAATATATTCTATGGAGAACTTCCACATTGGTTCAAAAAGGGGTCGTCTCGTGGTCTTAGACAGTCCTCGCCTCATGAGTTAGCTTATGAGGTTGAGTTAGGCGCAAGGTCCATTTTCTTAACCGTTAGTACATGCACAGTAGAATCAGTAAACTATAAAGCTTTATGATCATTATGCATATTGTTTCACTCCCAAAGGCTAAAGCCCTGATTCAAAATTTGAAAATAATCTACTCACTGAGTTTTGACTACAAATTGCTGCTACCAAACCACATTATACCAAGGAGAAAAATGTGACGCCCATGACGGAGGGCTGGCTGATGAGGGCGAGTCAAGTGGTAGACTTCTATGCTCGCAAGCTTCTGAAGAAGGGGCTTGGGTCGTGACAAAAAATGACCTTGGACACTAGAAGTTTGTTTACTTCTCTCTTGAATCTGTGCTGCTTGTACTACTATTGGACTCCCTTTCAGCATCATCTGATCTTCCATTTTGCTTCTCAGTCCTTAAAGTTTCTGGAATCAAAGGGTTACTACACAAATGACCATAGTACGAATATGGATTGACCGAAATGCAGCTTCCAGGGGCAATATATCTATAAGAAGAGGGGTAAGGACAGGTAGGGAACACATTACGTTGAGGCCAGTATACAAGAGGCACAACAGAATGTGGCGGATACATTGGAACAACAGGATATGAACATTGGTTATGGTAGGGAATATTGGACGCGGTATTAGCCATTACAGGCTTTGGCATATCTACTGGTGCTTGAGATGATGGAACTGCTATATTGATCTGACTTGGAGATGAGGCAAAATTCATTAATCCAAACGGCGCAGGAGTTGCAGAACATGAAGGTTCAGAATGTATAATTGTCGCTTTCTCTGAAGTTTTGCTCTTAGAGATTGCTTCCCTCTTGCTTTTCGATTTTGTTGATACTTTCTTCCCCTGTTGAGAATTGGGACTAATATTCTGGAATAACATGAATAATTCCATCAGAAAAAACCTCTTTAACAGAATAAGAAAGTGTTTTGTCTAAAATGTGAAAGTTAAAACTGAAAACTAAAGCAAGTTGACAGGTGAGGATTAACTTAAAGTCACAAACAATACATATCTTGCCTTGCTTTACGAGTTTCAAACTATGTAAACTTTGACCAACATTTTGAAATGCATGTTTTCATCATATTAACATGAGAAGAGTTTCAACTTATAGTACTTTTCATATAGTTTTTGAATATCTAAACTTTAACTTTAAAATATCGAGTCAATCTAATCCAATTTAGTTTCAAAGATTAGTCAAATTGACTCTCTAAAAGCGAAAAGATTCACATAAACTGGAATGTCGGGAGTAGTAATTTGATGTGTTGAGTTTTACTTTGCAGCAGAGTTACCACAAATATTGAAGAAAAAACCATGAGTTGCAGATCTTACAATAGTATCAGTTTCAGTATGTGATAGAAATAACTCCTCTCTTTTCGCATCCTCATCTGTCCTGCAAATGTTGAGACGATTTAAAACTCTTTTTATGTAGACGCGTTATAGGCTACTTGAAAATATACAAGAAAAACAAGCAATGCTGAATACCTGTAATACTTTTGTAGGAGATCCAATTTCTTATATTTGGTTTCTCTTTGAACCAGGTCATTAGGAAAGCCAGCCATGAAAAGAAGTGTAATTCCCAAGGCCTTAAAAAAGAAGCTTCCGCTGCGAATATGGACTAGCATTGCCATCCTACATATGGCCGGGCCAAACGATTTTAGCTTGTTTCTTCCCATTCGCTGCCTGACGTATCTGGAATTACAATGCATCAATTGTAAGTTAGCTATAGCCAATTTTCTGCTCACTTTGTAGTTTAACTATTATATACGTTGACAGTGTAAAGAATTTTTATCCTATCAGTGGTTACTGTGTCGTGCCTGATATGAAGAGTTACCTGATGTCGTAGATCAACTAAACCTAATAGTGTACAAGTTCTTTACACCGTCAGTACGCAAAACACAATCTCTATGCACTATTGTAACAAGGCATATAAGCAGTTCTTACCCATTTTGAGGAAGATTTCTTGTCTTTCCTCCATATTTGATGCATAGGAATAAGCACGACGGGCAGCTAGGATCAGACGGGCGCATGACCTTCTCCTCTTCAAGTATTCTAACAGGACACAAGTTTGGGTTCTGTCTGTTGGGATAGAATATCTTCCTCCGAACTCCAGGGTTATCGTATAACACGTGCTCCTGACACAGAATATATTAGTTCAGTTGAACTTTGAACCAAAACAGAACCATTTAGTCATAGGTACAAGAATTCAGGTAGCATACCCCCGGATTTTTTGAATCTGTATATTGTTCTCCCTTGTGTAAAATGCTAAAATGGTTGAAGTCTAATTCATACATATCCTCACACCCATGCCTTATACCAAGAGATGAAAAAACTAAGATTTTTCTTATAGTATGGGATTGAGCATTTTCCAATGAAAGCTCTTTTGATTCAAGTATTTTCTTTATTTCCTTTGGACAAAAAGCCACCTTTACAGACTTTTTATGTGAAAATGAACTTTCTTGTCTTCTGAACGGCGGATCACTTGCTTCACCAAGATTCTCTTTCAGTACTTGTTCTTTGATTTCCTTTTTGATATGCAAGTTCTTGACATTTTCTCTATCTGTACAGTCATTACAAGTGCCACTATCGTCGGATTCTTCATCGTTTTCATCTTCACTATCATCAGGGTCATTATCTGCAGCTGAATCGCTGTCTTTGGATCTTTCAAAATTCAGAAACTGAGTATCATCTATGCTAATCCAATTGACTAGGCATTTTTCCGTCTTGACGTCTTTGGTTAGAAAGATTTCAGTATGATCCTTCACTTCTGAGTCCATTTTTGGTGTTCTGTCCTCTTTAGTTTCAATGCATTCTGCTGCTTTTTGTCTTTTGAGCTTTCTGAAGTGCCTTTCTCCCATACTTTGACAACTGAACTGTGCTTATTAGGATCGAAATAATCAGGTGTCATGCGGAAGCTAACAAAGCATACTTTCAACAACGATAATCAGACAGCAAACGAGAAATATAACAAATGAGACACAAACATTTAACGTGGTTCAGTGAGTTGACCTACATCCATAGGCGGAGATGAGCAATCCACTACATAAAAAAGAGTGCAAAATATCGAGAGAATAATCTCACAAAGAGGCACACACAAGTGACCGGCTAACACTTGTCGGAATAAAGAGTTTACTCTTCTAACACAATATTCTTCAGTCATGAGAATGCATTGTCAGATGATTCAAACAGGAAACATAAAGAGGAAATTAGTAGTGCATTTCAAAACTGAAAGTCAGATCATTTCAAAAGTTAACATATTTCATTTCTCTACTATTCAGCATTGATCATACTTGTAAATGTATTAAAAAATTTAAAGAATATTTGCATTAATAGAACTGGTCTAAATATGATTAAATCTCAGACTTTGCACATACAACAACAGCAGCAGCCCAGTATAATTTCACAGGTGGAGTTTGGGGAGGGTATTGTGTACGCTGACCTTACCCCTACCCTGGGGGTAGAGAGGTTGTTTACGATAGACCCTCGGCTAGACTTTGCACATAAACATAGATAAATATATCAGGATAAAATTGTACTTCTTTGACATAATGAACAAATGCTGAAATTCTGAAACAGTAGCAAGTGATTAGTTCTAATATTAAAATCTTTTCAACTTCAACTTTTTGATTATGCTTAAGTGAATGCTATTGTAATACAGAATTTGGAAGATCAGAATCATACGGTCGAACATGCTCAAATGATTAAAAGCCAAGTAAAACACATTGCAGTTATTATTCTTCTGGAAATCAAAAGTAACAGACTAACAACAGCCATATAGCTAAATGCTAATGTACACAAAAAGTTGAGCAATCATACTTTTCCATTTGAGGGCTCAAACTCTTTATGTTTTTCTTGTATCGTCGATTCGAGAACTGATATTCTCTCCATGAGCTTTGCATTTTTCTGCCTCTCCTTTTGCAATTCAGCAGAAATCTCAGCAATGCCATTTAGACTCTCTTCTTTCACCTCTTCATCGCAACATACAGAAGCAGTGACCAAACTCTGGTGTTCCATTATGCTATTTTTTTAACATTCCTATTGTGATATTTCACCACAAATCCAAGAAAAGCTTCAGACTTTACAGTGTAAGAAAACACAAGAAGTATATGGTTTTGAGATAGATTCAGTATAGAGCTAGCTGTTGTGAATGCCTATGAGAGAAATGCGTAGGAGCTGGTTTTGATCACTGATGTATATGAGATTCTAGTTCTACACTGGCTATTAACTTTTAGCAACCTTCCTCCTATATTTAGACAAGTACGCGCCTATGCTTTTAGCGAAGCTAATGTAGTGTAAATGTGACCAAAATGATTGTAACAAGACAGACCAACACCACTAGTTAGAGGTGTCAAAGGGGTCTGTCGAAGGATGACAGAACAATCGAGCTTTGCTCGTGGAGGAAAAGCACAGTTAAGACAGCAGTTCTCAATGAGTTAAGCAAAGGCAAGAGCCAAGAACTTGAACATGCATCTAGTTTGGGTAGTAACATGTGAAAATGAGGATGGCCTGATGCACTAAGCAGTCGCTCTGCACGGGGTCCGAGAAAAAGTTGAACCATATTGGAAGAGGATGTTTCCGTGGCATGAACTTGTGAACCTATTGGTCACGTAACGGCAATTCTTAGCATCGCAGCAAGGCTCCACTTTTGGAATCTATGAAATTGCTAATGTCACTGATAAGCACATGTTTTAGTCCGTTTCAGTTTATATGTCTTACTTTCCTTTTTACGTTGTATAAAAATAATGCCTCTTTTTATATTTAGTAACTCTTTAACTTCAATTTTCCACGTGGCATATTAACATCACAAGATTCAATGACATTTTAGTATATGACACATATATTTAGTTTAAGGTCACCCAATTTATAAATTTTCTTTACTTTTCTTAAACTTCGTGCAAGTCAAACTAAGACACGTAAGTTGAAATGGAGAGAGTAGTATTTTTTAGAACTTAGTTCTGCTTTTGCATATACTTGATTATACTAAATTGTGATAAAAATATTTGTGTGGAGCAAATAAAACACTCATATAAGTAACTATTTAATATTGTTATTGTCACTGGTTGAATTACACGATTATGTTTCTTGTTAAAGTACTTCCCTAAGTATTAATTAGTCAGTGCACACGAATTCTTATGGTACAAAATTTAAAATAGTAAGTATAGTATAAGAAAAAAATTAAAGAAATGGAAAGCTTCGCTGTTAGCAAGTGAGGCTGTTTTCCCAATAATCGAAACATTAGGAGCATCCTAGGCAATTTATGCTATTATTATACTTTTTGCCTTGTTAAAAGTCTCAATGCAAGAAGAGTTCTTTAATTATATGACACAAAACAAGATGCCAAAAAGGTAACAACTGGACCTTTTTTTTGTTACTCCAGCGGTTTCAATTTAGATAAGGTAGTTTGACTCGAGACGGAGGTTAAGAAAGAAAAAAAAGACTTTTGATACTTGTGGTCTTAAAATTTTAAGGGTAAAAGCTTTGTGGGGCCATAATATTT
This sequence comes from Nicotiana tabacum, assembly GCF_000715075.1. Classification (NCBI taxonomy): domain Eukaryota; kingdom Viridiplantae; phylum Streptophyta; class Magnoliopsida; order Solanales; family Solanaceae; genus Nicotiana; species Nicotiana tabacum. The sequence goes on from NC_134100.1 coordinate 8,519,176, forward strand.
GTGTGGTTATAAAAGCTTTTCATTAAGGATAAAATGAAGAGTTTAAACTTGAATTATTTCCAAATTTAAAATTATATCATTTATTTTGGAACAGACTAAAAAGAAAAGTATCTCATCTAATTTGAAACGGAGGGAATATTATTTTATGTATGCTTCTAAGTTTTTGGCAGCCGAATTTTATTTAACCATTCGATATTCGGAAATCACCGGTCAGAACTAGCTCCGTAGAAAAACCACTATGGGGAGTTTTAGTGCTTCTTATTCAAAGAAACTTGGCTCGAGCCATAAATTCTGGTTAAAAAGGGGTAAAGAACCTTTTATCATTGTAAGCACGTGATTTTTGGCCCTATATGAGAATTACTCCCAAAAATTCAAAAATAAAATGATTTTCTTTGGTGTGCAATTTTGTGATATTTTGAATAATTATTTGTAGTTGTCTGTGCGTGTTTATTTGCTAAATTAATAAAAAATACAAAAATATGTCGCATTTTGCATGTAGGATTTAATTCTATAATTGATAATAATTAAATTTGTTTTACAAAAATTAAAAATTACAAAAATAGGCATCGTTTGCATTTTTAGCATTTAATGTCCAAATATACAATTTTATGCTTAATTAATACTTAATTATGCGTTAATTGTTATTGGGAGTTAATTTGCACTTTTATAACTTAATTTAGTTCTTAATAATAGTTTAAGTATTTTTATAATTTAGTTTTAGAAAAATAAAAGAAGAAAAGAGAGCGAAAATATAAAGAAAATCGGAATTAGGCCTCTTCTTCAACTTCAAGCCACAGGCCCAAAAAATGGCCCAATGTTCCCTACGACCCAGTCCATTTCGAACTGGGTCGACCCAGTCCATAACCCAACACCCCTATTATTTTACAAACAAAATAAAACAAAAAAAAAAGAAAGAAAAACCCTAAAAATACCTAAGCATCCGCCCCTCCCCCATTTCTCCTTCTTCTTCCCCAAACTCAAAAAAACACCTCCCATGGCTTCCCTTTACTTTCTTCTTCGTCCACACAAACACCCTCGCGTCCAAACGACCCCCCCGTCATCCATTAAAACCACACAACCACCTTCAAGCTCGAACTCGACAACCATAGTCGCCATTGCTGCGTCTTCATCATCAACAACCAGTCCGTCGACTCCCTTTCACCATCATCGTTTCCACTGCAGAACCAGTCCTCAACTTCACGTCCCAACAGTCCACCTACTGCTCGCGCTACTGCTACTGTTTCATCTTCTTTGTTTCGTCAACTTCGAACTGGGTGGTCGAAAATCCGAGCTCCAGCCATGGATGATGCTCGCGCTACTGCTACTGTTTCATCTTCTTTGTTTCGTCGACTTCGAATTGGGTGGTCGAAGGTCCGAGCTCCAGCCATGGATGCTGTTCGCGCTACTGCTCCTGTTTCGGCGTCAAGCTGCGTTTGCTTCAAACGCTTCACGGCTCGCGCTACTGCTACTGTTTCATCCTTTTTGTTTCGTCGACTTCGAATTGGGTGGTTGAAGATCCGAGCTCCAGCCATGGATGTTGTTCGCGCTACTGTTACTGTTTTATCTTCTTTGTTTTGTCGACTCCGAATTAGGTGGTCGAGCTCCCGAGCTCCAGCCATGGACGCGGCGGCGCTTCACTGCTGCGTATTGTCATTGACGACTCCATGAGTCATGTTTGTTGCTCACCATCGTATTCTTGTTGATGACGCAAGGCAGTCCGGTTAAAGTCTGGCAAAGTTCGAAGGTTTATCGTCGAATCGAAATCCTTCGTCGAGCTTTACATGATGAGTTGTTTGGTCGAAGTTTGTCGAAACAGTCCGTACATATTTCGTGTCGATCCGGTTAGTAGATTTTGAGTTTTATTTTTTTCGTGTTTCGTTTTGATATTTCTCGAATCTAAAATCGGTAGATATTTGATTTTTGGTTTTGTTTATGTTCATATGTTTTGTTGAATTAATTTTCAGATTTCAAATGGAAATTTAATTAGTGGTTTTTTCATGTTCATTTCATATTTGTTTTATGGTTTAGGTAAGAATTTGTTAGTTTGATTGTTTGTTAGATTCAAATTGAAATTTAATTGATTATTTCTTCAATTTGTTTCATGTTGTTATATATTTTCCAGAAATTATTAATGTTGGTTTAATCATTTAATTTGTCATGTTTGTTGTTTTAAAATAGACTCATTCATGTTCATACTTTGTTTGATTGTTCTTGAATCCGAAATTTGTATAGTTTGATTTTTTGTTTATCACTTATGATTATTTTTTTTTATTTGTCTCATAATCTTGTTTAAGTTTAATATAAGAATTGTTTGTTGTAATGTTGTTAGAGTTGATTTTAAGTTCAATATGATTGAATTTAGAAATCTTCATACTTTGTTTGTTGTTGGTGTTGAATCCGAAAATAGGATTGTTTGTTGCTAAAATATTGTTCAATCAAATTTTAGTTGTTCTTGGTTATTCAATTTGTGTTCATGTGATTTGTTGTTGAAATGTTGTTAAAATCATGTTCATATGATATTGTTGTTATGATGTTCATCCGTGTTCATATTGTTGTTTGAACATTGTTAGAAATTGATCATATTGTCTATATTTTGGTTAAGTTTGATTAATTGATGTGTTATAGCTGATGGGTAGTTTGGTAAATTTGTAATACGTTCAGGGGTAGTTTGGTAATTTCAGTAAGGTCGGAAGGGGTAGTTTAGGAATTGTACATTTTGTAATTGTTTATTTGAAGCATGTTGGACAAAATGAAATGGGGTGGGTTGTGATACGATTATTTAATATAAAGGGGGGACAAGATTTAAATTAAAGGGGAATCTTGCATTATTTTAAATAAAGCATGGGGGACAAAATATAATGGGATGATGTGATATATTTATTTAATGTAATGGGAATGAGTGGGAAGATAATGAGTTTGGTAGAGAAAGGGATTGATTTTAATTGATTAAAGGGATGAGATATATATATGTGAAGTCTGGACATAAGAAAAAAAATACAGACAGAAAAAAAAAGAGAGATTGAAAAAAAGCTGAACATTTATTCCGAAAAAAAAACATTGAAACTCTCAAGAAAAGAAAAACATACAAAGAAAAAAAAGTTGAAAATTAGAAGAGAAAGTAGTACACACCTGATAAATATTCTGGTATACAGGTGTAGAAATTAAGGGTTGAAGATTAACTAGCCTTTCAAAAATCTGAAAATTTCCCTTGGTTTCTGTCCATTATTTTCGGCATTCCTGGATTTTATTTTGAATTTTTCAAAGCTGTCACTGGGATTTTCGTTGATTGGTTATTGCTGGTTATTGTTGCTGTTGCTGTGTTACGTATTACGTTGCTGACTTTCTTCTTCTTATATTGACAATATCAGGTACACAACTGTAATTTTGGCATTTTGTAAGCTGAAATGAAGAATGGAGTGTTAAATTTTTAATTTAGTTTAATTTAATTTTTTGTATTGTATTTAGGTTATTCATGTATTATTATTCTGTAAATCACTGTCATCGGCATAACTAGGCATATTATAGTGACATATTAAATAACGCCTTTACCAGATTATTAGGAAATATATTTAAGCCTGATTATTAATTAAAATTGTTTAAATAAAAAAAATAGAAGAAATAGCGTAAAAATGGCGTTATTGAATCAGTTTGGCAAAAATTAACTAAGTTCCTTATTCATAAGGTTTTTCGTCAACGATAAGTTAATCCGAATCATGTAGTCAATTTCAGTTATAACATGAATTAGTTTGCGAACAAGTATTAGGACATGATGAATTAAAACAAAGTTAGTTAATGTTAAATTGTTTAAATTTTTTAGAAATATGATTTAGTACTCAAGTTTTTATTTTTATTTCTTTCAATTTTCAGTATTTGTAAATAATTAGTTTCAATAAGCTTAAGTCTTACTAACAATTTGAATTTTAATCCAACTATGGGATAATTAGTTTTTATTTTTTTTTATTTTTTTTTACTTTTCGATAATTCCATGTTGTATTTATGATTATAATTTTATTACTTTCTGTTAATATTTGTTTTTCTCTTCTATTTAATATGTCATTTTCAAGAATGTAGATATTGATTTTATATTTATAAAAAACTTAGTAATAATAAAAAGGTAGTCATTAAAGGATATTCTTAAAGGATTTCGCTAAAAATAAATAGATAGTCTTACTAACAATTTGAATTTTAATCCAACTATGGGATAATTAGTTTTTTTTATTTTTATTTTTTTACTTTTCGATAATTCCATGTTGTATTTATGATTATAATTTTATTACTTTCTATTAATATTTGTTTTTCTCTTCTATTTAATATGTCATTTTCAAGAATGTAGATATTGATTTTATATTTATAAAAACTTAGTAATAATAAAAAGGTAGTCATTAAAGGATATTCTTAAAGGATTTCGCTAAAAATAAATAGATGTAAATAATACAAATTTATAGGATTCTCCAATCTCATTTATTTATTTAATTATTTAAAAAAAATTACTTAGAATTTGGGATGGATTGTTTAGTGAATTTCATTTCCTTCCCCAAAGATAATGACGCGCTAGACTCTTTAGGCGCGATTTAATTAATTTTACCTTCTTAAACTCGGATGCGCATTTCATGCGACCCAAATCTAAATCCTAAAACATCAAATAAAATATGTTTCGTATTGTGGGTGCATTTCATGTGACACAATCCAAAGATATGTTTTAAGCGATGTTCACATTCCTAAAAAATAATAATTATAATAATAAAGCGGTAAAAGATAAAATTTGCACATGGTTCATAATTGTATTAAAAATCAGATAAATAAGCCGAATATAACAGTTGAGCGACCGTGCTAGAACCACGGAACTCGGGAATGCCTAACACCTTCTCCCGGGTTAACAGAATTCCTTATCTGGATTTCTGGTACGCAGACTGTAATATAGAGTCATTCTTTTCCTCGATTCGGGATTAAAATTGGTGACTTGGGACACCCTAAATCTCCCAAGTGGCGACTCTGAAATAATTAAACCAATCCCGTTTCGACTGTCCTTTAATTGGAAAAAACTCCCTACGCACCTCGCGAGGGCGGAAAAAGGAGGTGTGACAGCTCTGGCGACTCTGCTGGGGATATTAACCTAGAACCAGTGGTTCAGGGTTAGAAATTCGAGCTCATATAAATTGTTATATTTGGTTTTATCTGATTTTTACATGTTTGAGCCTAATGTGCTAAATGCTGCTTTTACCGCTTTGATATTACATGAACTCTGTATAAACTGTGCCGAAACCCATCTCCTCTCTGAGTCTTCTAAATCATGAAGAAGGGTGTACTTCGTACGACTTCTTTTCTGTATAGTGTAAAATCCCAATTTAGAACGAGGTTCGGACAAGTTGCTAAGCCGGCGAAGCTTCTGTATTCCCGGTACGCTACCCCCCCTCGGCTCGAGCTGTCCGCTCGGGTAAGCCAGGTCTAGAACAAACACCCAGGTTCTGAACCTAGTATAACAAAACCACATGTCGGACCCCTAGTAGGAACGTTTGTTTGCATCACGTGCATCTGACTTTGGAGGCTCAACACAGGGGTTGGGTCTGTCTAGGACAGGTGCACCAAAAATGAAAATGACCATCCTGATGCATCTTATTTGTTTTATGTGCATTTATTTGTTCGGTCTTGCATGTTGACCGGCTTTTGAGTCTCGGGAGTGTAAAAAATAAAATAAAATAAAAATAGCAAGTGGAAAGTTATTTGATTAATTTAGAAAAATCAGTGTCCAAGTACTGTCGAAATGCTGCCGAATTTTTTTTAAAAAAAAACATATATATTTTTACTTTTAGAATTGTTGGTTTGCCTAGAAAGCAGAAAGTGTGTAGGAATAAGTCTTTTATTTTAATTTGCTTTATTTTTAAAAAAAAAAAAATGAAAAAGGAAAATAGTTTTTTTTGATATAAAAGAAAAAGGAAAAGTTTGTTTGTTTTCAAAAAAAAATTAGTTAGTTTATAGCCTGAACTACGCGAGTATGATTCTCACCGGATGTGAGATCAGAGGCAAACCTCTTTGGTTTCGGCTCACCATATTCAAAAAAATCCAAAAATATTTAACATTACTCACTTCTTTAGAAAGTTTTTCTTTTAGACCTCAAATTTTTTTTTTAAAAAAATATATTTCCTTTTAATCTCAAAATCCCAATTATTTGTTTAAAAGATATTCAAAATAAAATTCAAAAATATTTTTTCTGTAGTATTTCTTTCATAAATTCAGAATATTGGTTCAAAAATATTTCCTTTCTCCTTAAGAGTTTTTTTTCAAGAAAAAAAAATTAAAATCCAAAAAATATTTCTTTAGAATATAGATAGTTTTTAAGTCAAATAAAAGTTTTTCCTTCTTTAATCACTATAATAAATGTGCAGGATGAGCACAAGTCAAAATGAACCATTCTCAGTGTGTAGCGAGGTCCCTTCGCAACTCCACATGTGGTGGAATGATATGGGAAAGGATAGTATAAAGATAGTGGAAAGAGTTTTGGGAGGTTTTGTCGATCTGTTAAATATCAAGCCAAGGACAGATATCATCGAGGCTCTAATACCGTTCTGGGACCCAACACGCAACGTGTTTCGTTTTGCTGACTTTGAACTTTCACCTACACTAGAGGAAGTCGCCGGATATGCGGGGTTGAATGGGAAACTAAGAGGGCAGTATTTACTTTCACCAAGACCAGTATCTCCGCACGCGTTCTTGGATTTGCTAAGCATTAGTCGGAAGGTACAGAATGATGATTTGTCGAAGGGATGTTGTACTCTCCAATTCTTGTATCAACGGTACGGAATTCCTCAGGGTTTGGAAGAACCAAACCTCGGATTAATTCACACTGGGAACAGAATCAAGTGGGAAGCAAGACGTACTTTGACATTTATCACAGCATTTCTGGGAGTTGTGGTCTGTCCCCGCAAAGATAAAAAAATAGAGATAGGCCTTGTAGGGATGGCCGATGTTGCAATCAAAAGAACCGACAGTACTGTGGTTCCTTTGATTTTGTCCGAAATCTACCGAGATTTAACTATATGCCGAGAAGGAGGCAAGTTCTTTCAGGGATGCAATCTGTTACTCCAGCTGTGGATGCAAGAACACCTCCATCACCGAGTGGGATACATGAACCACGGGTTGACTGAGAGAAACTGCATTAGCGGCTTTGAGAAACGAATGACAGGCGTCATATTTCCCGAAGGCGTCGAAGCATGGCTTGCACAATTGAGGTCAACAACAGCCGACCAAGTTGAATGGGCATTTGGGTGGTTGAATGATACTGAGGTAATATACATGGCGGCCGAGGAATGTCATGTTCTTTTGATGGGACTTCGTAGCATCCAACCATATGCTCCTCATCGGGTACTGCGCCAACTAGGAAGATTTCAGGTAATTCCCACTGATGAGGATCTAAGCAAGCACACCATTGAGTTGAGTCCAGGAGTCGTGTTCCCCGAAGGAAAAATTAGAAAGCTGTGGCACGAATGTAGATTCCTTGAACCCAAGACTATGGTTCGAGAGCTGGCTAAGGGTGAGGTAGACCCAAAATACGATGTTTGGTTCGGGAAAAGGTTCCAGATTCGTCAGAGGCCTGCCAAAAGAGCTCACGTCCAACAATTTACGGATGATTCGCAGGAACAGTGGGGCTGGTTAGTGAGAGAGGAAGGCTACCGGGTTGAAATCGGGAAGCTGAAGCGACAAATTGAAAGGCTTATGTTTGAAAACAACGTTCAAGTAGCCTCAGAGCAGGGTGAGAAGAACAAATTAGCCAAAGAAAACCAGGCACTGAAAGCCCGAATTCGCCAAGTCAGTAAGAGTGATAGCGACCGACAGAAACGTCGCTCTGATGAAAGGTTGATAGCGGAATTGAGAAATCAAGTCAGCCAAAGCCGAGAAGACTTGGAGAGATCCCAGGCTTGTATAACAAGAATGCGGGTCAGGTGGGCTACAGTTACAACATCACGGAGAGAGCACCTATGGCAAGTAAAAAGGGACTACGAAATGAGTGTTGCGACATTGAGAGAGATAAACTCCATTCTCAATAATCGGGTCCTCAAACAAGCCCAGGATGCTAGAACATATAGAGAACACTGCTATGAGTCGATAGCCCGGATGGAAGAACAAATGGAGAGGTTCCAAGAGCAGCTCATTGACAATACTCGAATATTGGGACTAAAGAATCAACGGATAGAACAGCTGTGCATAGAGAGGGATAGAATCAGGGGTAGGATCAATGATATAGGGCGCTATATCACCACAAAGTGACTAACATGTGAAGAGATGCCTCGTGATGTCCTATTTGCCTCAATCATGGGTTATGTCCATCAGATCATGGAGGAACTAAAAAGCTTGCAAAGAAGCCTGGCCCCCAAGCCCGCGGAAAGGCCGAATGATGCCTCGCGGGCACCAAAATTCAAAGCTTTAATGTATCCCTAGTTCAATCTTGCACTTGTTTGTTTTTCGAGTCTGTTGTCTACCCATATGTTTTTTTTCTTCAAACATTCTCAAAAAAAAATATAAAATATATATATATATATATATATATATATATATATATAAAGTCTGTATTTTTTGTTTTTTTGTGATGGCTTGTAATAGCATTATTTTGAGTAATAAAAAAAATATTTGGTCTTATGGCACGAACTACGCTTGGTCTGATTCGTGCGGGGTCACGATACGTAGGCAATCTCTATAGGATTCGACCGTAATTAAAAAAAAAAAGAGGAAGAATATATATTTGTCAGAGCAAAAATAAGCCGGGATGATGCATGCGGTCAGAGCAAAAGCATGTTAGAAATGATTAACTGCTTAGGAGCATTGCATCCCCCTAACGTGCAATTACAATATCTGTTAAGACTCTAACACTGACAAGTTTGTTGTTTTTCCAATCAATATCAGTTAGTTGTTAGAGCGTACTGGCACCGTACCATTATCAGACAAGATCAAAAGGTCCTATACCAGAAAGCATGACTGGGTCAGACAACAGCGTTGAGTCAGAAAAAACGGCCAATCAGATGCTGAAGGAAGCCCTGGAGAAAATGGAAAAAATGAGGCTAGAAATGAATGAAATGCAGATAGCCTTAGCTAGAGCCCAGAAGGGGCAAGAACTACCCGTTACTCCTACCCTCCAACCAACACACACGCCGGAATACCCCTCTCCCGGTCCTTCAACAAGTTTCCCAAGCCATCACTATTATCAGGGAAGAGAGGCTTATGATTCCCAAGCTCCACCACCCACTCAAAACCCTCCTCCACCAAATGTTCCCGTCTTTGTGGCACCTCCCCCAGCCCCATTGCACAGATCATCTAGTGAGCCACTGTTTCAGGCTCACGATACACAATACTACCCCCTGAACTCACATTCAAAGCACCCGAGCCACATACCTATAATCCCCACTTTGAGGTCCCGACGGAGATTGAAAAGCCGGCTAAGAGCCCAGAGCAGGACAAGGTGATGCGGAAATTTAAAATCATGGAGCAATCCTTCAGGAACATACACGGGTTAGGTAACCAGGTCAGCGTGGCTTACAAGGATCTATGCCCTTTCCCTGACGTTCAATTACCCGCAGGGTTCAAAATGCCCAAGTTCGATTTATACGAAGGGCATGGTGATCCTATGGCACATCTACGAGGTTTTTGTAGCAAAATGAGGGGAGCAGGGGGCAAAGATGAGCTATTAATAGCTTACTTTGGCCAGAGTTTGAGCGGGTCGGCGTTAGAGTGGTATACAAGACAAGATCCGAGCAGGTGGTACACCTGGGATGACTTGGCACAGGCTTTCGCAGGACATTTCCAATACAACCTTGAGATAGTCCCAGACCGTTTCACATTGCTAAAGCTCGAGAAGAAACACGGAGAGAGCTTCCGGGAATTTGGGTTCCGATGGAGAGAACAGGCAGCCAGAGTTGATCCCCCAATGAGAGAAGGAGAAATGGTGGATTACTTCTTACAAACTCTCGAGCCAACTTACTTTGGTCACTTGGTGACGTCAGTTGGCAAATCATTTAATGAAGTTGTGAAAATGGGAGGTATGATAGAAGAGGGACTTAAGTCTAATAAGATCCTGAGTTATTCGGCAATTAAGGCAACAACTCAGGCCATTCAGAGCGGCACGGGAGGTGCGCTAGGGAAGAAAAGGAGAGAGGAGGTCACGACATTAGAGGCTGACAATTGGTCCAGATCTAGAGGTCCTTCCCCTCATTACCAACCCAGACCCCATCGTCTAAACTACCCACACATTCCAAATTACCCTCCACAACCCTACTACCAACCACAAGAACAACATTTCACCGTCCATCAAGCCCAGACATACACCCAACCTCCGGTTCACCCACAATGGCGCGCGCCGGTTCCCCACAATACATACTCACCTCCACATAACACATACCCACCACCACAAAACACCTATCCACCACCAAGAGCCTACAGGAACCCTCCAGGGATAGGTTTCAGGGGAAATCCGGCCGCCAGAAATGAAAGATTGCAGAGGCAAAGAACTTTTACTGAGTTGGGGGAAACTTATATTGCCTTGTTCCACAAATTGAGGCAATTGGGTTTATTAAATCCTGTTGAGCCTAGATTACCAAATCCCTTACCCCAAAATATGGATCACTCGGTAAGATGTGAATATTGTTCGGGAGCTCCCGGACATGATACCGAGAAATGTTGGAGGCTGAAACATGCAATACAAGATCTTATTGATACCAACAAGATCGAGGTACAGGCACCGGAGGCACCCAACATTAACCAGAACCCATTGCCAAAGCACCCTGAAGCCCACATGATCGAGCTTGTGCACGAAGGAGGGGAGCCGAAGAAACCCCCACAGATAGTGATGATGATCCGTGCCACTCCGAAAGAAAAATCGATCAATGAGGAAGCAGGGGTACAGTTGAAGGGGGAAGATGTCAAGCCAGTGGTGATATTGGGGAAGAATCCATCTGCCGCTACAAGGAAACCAGAACCAGCCAAGTTGGTAATAACGGGAGCATCATCTGCACCCGTGGTTGTTGTGAAAGGGGTCTGCAGGGAACCGGTCATCATAAAACCAGTAGTCCAAACACCAGTGATTGATAGCAAGGCTGTGCTTTGGAAGTATGAGAAGGCAGTGGTGATGTACAAGGGACAACAAGTGGAGGAGAATAGTTGTGAGGCGCAGGGACTGACTCGATCAGGACGGTGTTTTGCTCCGGCGGAGTTGAGAAGACCCAATCCAGCTGCAATAAAGAAACCTGTGTCAGAAGAAGAAGCTGAGGATTTCTTAAAGAAGATGAAAGTGCAGGATTACTCCGTGGTCGAACAGTTGAAGAAAACACCGGCCCAGATCTCACTGCTATCATTATTAATCCATTCGGATGAACATCGTCGGGCCCTGATGAAAGATACTAAATGAAGCTCATGTGCCCAATGAGATTTCTGTAAATCACCTGGAAACGATTGCCAACAAAATTTTCGAGGTGAACAGGGTAACATTTTCAGATGATGATCTGCCAGTGGAGGGCACGGAGCATAATAAAGCTCTCTACCTAACTGTCAAATGTGAAGATTCGGCAGTTACTCGGGCATTAGTGGATAACGGCTCAAGTGCCAATATTTGTCCATTATCCACCCTGAACCAATTGAAGATCGACCATGGAAGAATCCAAAAGAATAACATTTGCGTCCGAGGATTTGACGGAAATGGAACAGCCACCGTGGGGGATATTGTACTTGAGTTGACCATCGGTCCAGTCCAGTTTACCATGGAATTTCAGGTATTAGATGCTACGGTATCTTATAACTTTCTGTTGGGACGACCGTGGATCCATGCAGCCAAAGCAGTGCCATCCACCTTGCATCAGATGGTCAAGTTCGAGTGGGATAGACAAGAGGTCGTGTTGCATGGCGAGGACACTGCGTGCACCGTAGGAGGCGCCATTGTACCCTTCATAGAGACCAATGATGACAAAGGTCCCTGGGTCTACCAGATTTTTGATGCAGTGTCGGCAAACAAGATCCCCGAGGGTGAAATCATTCAGCATCCTAGGATAGCTTCCGCAACGGTTATGATGGTTTCAGAAATGCTGGGTAATGGGTTTATGCCAGGAAAAGGCTTGGGAGCTGAACTTCAGGGAATTGTTCAACCTGTTTCCTTGCCCAAGAATTTGGAGACCTTTGGGTTGGGGTTCAAACCGACTGCGGCAGATGTAAAACGAGCGCGGAAAATGAAGAAGAAAGTTTGGTTTCTTCCCAAACCTGTGCCACGTCTCTCAAGATCTTTTGTTAGAGCAAGCGCCAAGGGGTCACCGGTCCCGAAAGTTCTCGGGCCATTGATTGGGATTGACGGGGATCTGAATCAGAGCTTCGAAAGATTGTTCACTGATGTCAATATGGTAGAAGTCGGAGAGGGTTCCAGCGGAACAGACATACAGTTTATGGGGCCTGAGGCCAAAACCAACAATTGGACGGTTACTCCTCTTCCTACTCGGGGAGAGTCCTGGTAGTAGGCTTTGATTTTGCTTTCTTATTTTTCGGATTATTCAGGGTGTAATCCAAATCTTATTTTATCTTGTAAAAGTGTGAACCCTGTTATCCCGCATTTTAATAAAATTCTTTTCTTGTCTCATTTTAATTTTGTTTTATTCTTTTCTCTTTCTGAACAGTTCTCTTTTTACTGGTTCTAATGACATGGCATGCACGACGGATCTTCGACCTAGTCTAATAAATCAATCTGACTCTGATTTAATGATACAAGAGATCGATTATGACGATGAGTCTGAATATGATGAGGATAAAGCCTTCGAAGAAATAAATCGAGAACTATGCCAATTTGAAGAGAAACCCAAGCCTAATCTGAATGACACCGAGGCTGTAAATCTAGGGGATGTGGATAATGTCCGAGAAACCAAAATCAGCATCTACATTGAGCCTGGCATCAGGGAAGAATTAATCAAAGCACTCATTGAGTTTAAAGATATTTTTGCATGGTCGTATGACGACATGCCGGGTTTAAGCACCAAGCTAGTGGTTCACAAATTGCCCATTGACCCGGCATGCCTTCCCGTCAAGCAGAAAATGAGGAAGTTCAAGACAGATATGAGTGTGAAGATTAAAGAAGAAGTAACCAAGCAGCTGCAAGCAAAGGTTATTCGGGTCTCTCGATATCCTGACTGGTTGGCTAATGTAGTGCCAGTACCAAAGAAAGATGGGAAGATCAGGGTATGCGTCGATTACCGTAATCTGAACAGGGCAAGCCCAAAGGATAACTTTCCATTGCCCAATATCCATATCTTGATCGACAATTGCGCCGGGCGAGAAATCGGCTCCTTTGTGGATTGCTACGCTGGGTATCATCAGATTTTGATGGATGAAGAAGATGCAGAGAAAACAGCTTTCATTACGCCATGGGGGACTTATTGTTATCGGGTAATGCCATTCGGTTTGAAGAACGCTGGGGCAACATACATGAGAGCAATGACTACTGTGTTCCATGATATGATACACAAAGAGATCGAAGTGTACGTAGATGATGTGATCATCAAATCCAAGCGTCAGGAGGACCACGTAGCAGACCTTAGGAAGTTTTTCCAAAGACTTCGAAGGTACGACATTAAGCTCAACCCAGCCAAATGTGCATTTGGTGTTCCATCTGGAAAGCTGTTAGGATTTATCGTCAGTCGGCGAGGCATTGAGTTGGATCCGTCAAAGATCAAATCCATCCAGGAATTGCCACCACCAAGGAATAAAACAGAAGTAATGAGTCTGTTGGGAAGATTGAACTATATCAGCAGATTCATCGCTCAGCTCACAACAACTTGTGAACCCATCTTTCGATTGCTGAGGAAAGATGCCGCGATAGAATGGACGACAGAATGTCAGGAGGCATTTGACCAGATCAAAGGTTATTTATCCAATCCACCTGTATTGGTTCCACCTGAGTCGGGGAGGCCATTAATCCTTTATCTAACGGGTCTGGATCATTCGTTTGGTTGCGTGTTGGGTCAACACGACATCACAGGAAGAAAAGAGCAAGCCATCTATTATCTCAGCAAGAAGTTTACAGTCTATGAGAATAAGTACACTCAACTTGAGAAGACATGTTGTGCTCTAACTTGGGTAGCACAGAAGTTTAAGCATTATCTGTCGTCACATACTACATACCTTATTTCACGTCTGGATCCATTAAAGTATATTTTCCAGAAGCCTATGCCCACAGGAAGATTGGCAAAATGGCAGATATTACTCACAGAGTTCGACATTGTCTATGTGACGAGGACGGCCATGAAAGCCCAAGCATTGGCCGATCACTTGGCTGAGAATCCTATTGATGAAGAATACGAGCCTTTGAGGACGTATTTTCCAGATGAAGAAGTGATACATATAGAGGAGTTAGAACTGAATGAGGAACCAGGGTGGAAGCTTTTCTTTGACGGGGCTGCTAATGCAAAAGGAGTTGGAGTAGGAGCAGTACTTATTTCAGAAACAGGACATCACTATCCTGTTACAGCTCAGCTACGTTTCTATTGTACCAACAACATGGCTGAATATGAGGCATGTATTTTGGGCCTACGATTGGCTGCAGACATGGATGTTCAGGACGTCTTGGTCTTGGGAGACTCGGACCTCCTAGTACATCAGATCCAGGGTGAATGAGAAACACGGGATTTGAAGCTTATACCGTATTGACAATGCTTGCACGATTTGAGCAAGCGATTTCGATCAGTGGAGTTCAGACACATCCCGAGAGTTCACAATGAGGTTGCCGATGCTTTGGCCACTTTAGCATCGATGTTGCACCATCCAGACAAAATCCATGTTGACCCATTGTATATTCAGGTTCGTAATCAGCATGCCTACTGCAACATAATAGAAGAAGAAATGGATGGCGAGCCATGGTTTTATGATATCAAGGAATACCTCAGGATGGGAATATACCCGGAGCAGGCAACCGGAGATCAAAAGAGAGCCATTCGACGACTGGCAAATGGATTTTTCCTCAGTGGAGGAATGTTGTACAAAAGAACCCCAGATCTGGGATTGCTGAGATGTATTGATGCAGGTCAAGCCACGATAGTGATGACAGAGGTACATGCTAGAGTCTGTGGGCCCCATATGAGCGGATATGTGTTGGCAAAGAAGATTCTGCGAGCGGGATATTATTGGCTCACTATGGAGCATGATTGTATCAGTTTCGTACGAAAATGCCATCAGTGTCAAATACACGGAGATCTGATTCATTCTCCACCAACGGAATTGCACACAATGTCCGCACCATGGCCATTTGTAGCATGGGGCATGGATGTCATTGGGCCTATCGAGCCGGCAGCTTCGAACGGTCACAGGTTCATTCTGGTAGCCATCGATTATTTCACTAAGTGGGTTGAAGCCAAAACTTTTAAGTCTGTAACCAAGAAGGCAGTGGTGGATTTCGTCCATTCCCATATCATTTGTAGATTTGGGATCCCAAAAATAATAATCACGGACAATGGTGCTAATCTTAACAGCAACTTGATGAGAGAAGTATGTGAACAATTTAAGATTACACACCGTAATTCCACCCCGTATCGGCCCAAGGCGAATGGAGCAGTTGAGGCAGCCAACAAAAATATAAAGAAGATATTGAGGAAAATGATTGAAGGATCCAGACAATGGCATGAAAAGCTACCATTTGCGTTGTTAGGATACCGCACTACTGTTCGTACTTCAATAGGTGCGACTCCTTATTTGTTGGTATACGGAACCGAAGCAGTAATACCAGCGGAAGTTGAAATTCCTTCCCTTCGAATTATCGCTGAGGCCGGGATTGACGATGATGAATGGGTCAAAACCCGACTAGAGCAGCTGAGTTTAATGGATGAAAAAAGATTGGCAGCATTATGTCATGGCCAGTTGTATCAAAAGAGAATGGCAAGAGCATACAATAAGAAGGTGCGCCCCAGAAAATTTGAAGTAGGGCAACAAGTATTGAAACGGATCCTCCCACATCAGATTGAGGCAAAAGGCAAGTTCGCCCCGAATTGGCAAGGGCCGTATATTGTGACCAGAGTATTATCCAATGGCGCTTTACGTCTGACGGATGTTGAAGGAAGATGCGTCGACATGGCTATTAATTCTGATGCAGTCAAAAGATATTATGTGTAATTTCTTTTGTTGTTTATTTGTTTGTTTGTACTTAGTACTTATCGGATAATGAAATGACGGAGACAATTCTTTCTTCTATCCAAACACTTTTAACCTTTGCTTTACCCCTTTGAGCCATACTTATCTTTTTATACCCCTCTCTTGGAATCATTAATGAAAAAATGTATGGAAAAAAAAAAAATTTTGAAGGTCGCAAGAAAACAAAGGAGTCAGTGAACTACGTTCGACCTGATTCCTCAAAGAGGATACGTAGGCGCCTCACGGCTCGGTCATAAGGTAATAAAAAAAAGAAAAAAAAATCAAAAGAAAAATCCCCAAGTAAGAAAACTGGGGCAGAAATTATGTTTCTAAATTTTGAAAAAAAGGAGTTTGATTCCAAGAGTTGTAATACTTTACCCATCAAAGTTATTTTGAATTTTATATCCTTTTCTTCTAAAACCTATATTGATATCCAAAAAAGACCTCCCGATCAGTATCCGAGAGGTGTTAAGATAGGCAAATGAAAACCAAGAATAAAACGTCGGTCCCTGACTGAATGAGGATCATGAATTGAAAGAATTTATAGCCAAAAGAATTCCCGGCAGAGATAAATCTTATCGGCAACACTCCAATCCCAAGCTAAAAAAATAAGATGAGAGAGTCTTATCGGCGAAAACCTTCACAGGCGCCATAAGGCGATGTAAGCTGAGAAATACAAAATGAGAGAGTCTTATCGGTGAAAACCTTCACAGGCACCATAAGGCGACGGGAGTTGTGAGAAATGAGAGAGCTTTGTTAGTGAAAACCCCGCGAAGGGCACTATGAGGCGACAAGATAGATTGACGGAAAAGATCCGCATTTTGCGAATAATTGGGCACCTATTTATCCCCAGCAAGTGAAGACATCAGAAAGCTTGATCGACACAAATAGACTGGGTTGATTAATCCGGAATGCACAACATGATCGTTGGAATCGGTTATATCACCCAGATAAGTTCATTTTTTCCCCATCATTTGTTCAGAAAGATTTTCTCATTTTTCTATCTTTTCATTTCTTTGTTTAAAAGAATTTTTCTAGAAATTTATGTTTTAAGGAAGGTCTTTCAGAGCTTACTACCAGTTGCCAAAATGGTACAACATAAAAAGTGAAAAGGGCAGGCAAGAGACAAGGCAATAAGGCAAAAGACGTTGGTTGCTAGGCCGAATAATACTGTCCTAAAATGGCAAGGAAAGTACGGGGAAGAGCCGGAAAAAAAAAAACATGTTGAGGAAATTGTAAGCCAAGTTCCAAGACGATCCCCAGAGTACTCCGACCGAATATCGACCAAGCTACGAGGTGGTCGGACAACACAGAAGGGGAAGGGAAAAAAGGAAAATTCATCTTCGGCGAAATAACCTCCAGAAATTTTTGAGATACAAAATGGTGAAGGGATAAATGGAAAAACCATCCCCAGCAGAATGTTATCCCCATAAATAACATCATCCCCAACAAGTTTTGAGAACGCCGAACAAGAATAAGGGAAAGGGAACAATCATCCCCATCAGGAGTGACATGACCACTCGCCATATTTCAAAAAAAAAAAACTAACTAAATTTTCTTTGATTTGAACAGGAAAATAAAGTGTCGATGATGGCCTAAAGATACGCCATAAGAAAGATCGCCAGAATTGGGGCAGAAAATTTTCTGCCACAAGTGGAAATTTTCTCGGAGAATCGAGGAAACAAATTCAAATTATTCTTTACCAATTAGGCGCCCACCAGTATAATGCGGGAATATATTTCTGTCTTTTCATTTCATGTTCTAGGTCACCCACCAGTATAATGCGGGTATGCATTTATGTTTTCATTTCATGCTCTAGGTCGCCCACCAGTATAATGCGGGTATGCATTTATGTTTTCATTTCATGCTCTAGGTCGCCCACCAGTAAAATGCGGGAATACTTTTAAGTTCTAGGTCGCCCACCAGTAAAATGCGGGAATACATTTCAGTTCTAGGTCGCCCACCAGTATAATGCGGGAATACATTTCAGTTCTAGGTCGCCCACCAGTAAAATGCGGGAATACTTTATGTTCTAGGTCGCCCACCAGTATAATGCGGGAATACATTTCAGTTCTAGGTCGCCCACCAGTATAATGCGGGAATACATTTCAGTTCTAGGTCGCCCACCAGTATAATGCGGGAATACATTTCAGTTCTTGTCACACCTCCTTTTTGCGAGGCCCGCCCCCGAAGGGTTAAATGCGCGGGTGGAGTTTTTCCAATTTAAGTGACAATATTCGAAATGGGATTATTTATTTAATTCAGAGTCGCCACTTGGGAAAGGTTTGGTTTTTGGTGTCCCAAGTCACCGGTTTATCTTGAATCCCAAATCGAGGAAATTTTCGACTTTTCCAAATGAAGTCTGCGAACCAGAAATTCTAAGTAAGGAATTCTGTTGACCCGAGGGAAGGTGTTAGGCACCCTCGAATCCCGTGGTTCTAGCACGGTCGCTTAAATTGTTATAATGTCTAAATATCTGATTTAAATACATGTTGTGACTTATGTGCTTTTATTAAGTTTAAACCGCTTTTATTATTATCATTTATTTTTATAGAATTGCAACGTCGTAAAAATGCATCTCGAACCACGTCACAATCAATGCACCCGTAGTTGTTAACACATTTCGACTCCGTTGAGATTTGAATTTGGGTCACATAAATGTTCACCCGAATTTAAGAATGTAATTTAATTAAGTCGCGCCTAAAGAATCTAACGCGTTATTATCTTTGGGGAAAGCAGTGGAATTCACTAAACAGCCTAGCCTGAATTCTAAATATTTATTATGATTATTTATCGAGGGCCCCGCGATTTTGCATTTTTATTTGGCGAGGCTCGTCTCTATTTTAGAAAAGATATCCTAAAGTTGCTACATTTCTAGTGTGTTTGTTTCTAAAAATAGAAAAAAAGATGCATGCTAACCTCATTATAATGCTTTGGCCAAATCCAGATTTTTAGTTAATCGTCTGATTAATTATTTACAGAGTGAAGAAATGTTGTACCTCATGAAACATACTTTTAACTTGATAGAAGAATTATATACAAGATTGATGAAATGCTACGACGGCTGCAAGAGCTCCCTAACTCTGACTTATTTAGACAAGATTAATTAAAACTACTTATTAGAAAATGCGACTAATGATATTTGAAACTCATCCTATAAACTGCCTAATGAAACTGAAACTCAAGAATCTGAAATTGTATTATCTTTAGCTAGATTTAAAACAACCATTTGCCCTTACATATTCAAAGCATGCTGAAAGAGCGAGTTTAAGTTAAACAATCGTATTAAATAGCTGCACATTTCATGAATTGTATTTACATCTTGTATACTACTTAAACGAATAAAATGTCGCAGTTTCAGATTGGCATAGACTTTAATTAAGTACCACCTTAATAATGTATCTCTATTAGGCTAACTAACTAGAGACTTACATATCTTAACAACATTTATATAAAAAATTCGTAAGCAATGCAACAGATGATTATAACATTCTTCAGATCTTTCGATTCAACTTTCATTGCAACATCAGATAGATTCGAAATGTGTACCTGAGGAAATGCTTACAATGAAGAAAGTAGGGGAGTCAGTTGAGCAACAGTGCAAGCGGAACAGCAGTAACAGATGAACAACAGCAGGACAAATTCCCAGTGCAAAAAATGCTATTTAGAGCCAATGAAAGATGGCAGAATGTAGCAAATTCCCAGCAATATAGAATCAGAATTTAACCAGAATGGATCCAGAACTAAACTGATATTACACGCAACTAATAATCTCAAACAAAACTCAGGATAGATCAATATAGAACAGGCAAAATCCAGACTAGTTGAGAATCAAGACAGAGATGAAAAATGCAGTTCCCTTCTTCTGTGTTAGGCCTCTCTTTATCTATTTCTGTCCGTGTGTTTTCAGATCACTCTCCCTTTCCTGTTTTCTTGTCAATGCCCCTTATCAGTGTATTCCCTTCCCTCTAATGGTTCTCCCTCTGTGTGTGTGTCTATATGTATATATGTATGTATTTTTGCTCTCTCTTCTCTTTTTTTTTTCTCCCAGTCTATCCGATCTCCTCTATTTATCTTCAGGGTCCATCCCTTTATAAGCCTTCAACTTACCCCTTTTAACAGCCTGTTTAGAGTATCAACACTCCTCCCATGTGCCTTCAACCTTTTCAGATTCCGATTAGTTATTTAAGTATTAACCCCATCATTCCCTTGGCAGGCTTAACTTTAAAAGGCTTAATATTTCTTAAACTAAAGCAAGGTATGGGGCAGTAGAATATATCTGACAGCATATGCTGTCAAACCATTTTAAAATTAAAAGCCATTTTATGCAGGAAACAGGCTGTGCATAAAGCACATGAAGTGCACCAATGCACATGCTGTACATGAGTGCACATGCCCTCCAATTCAGAGTTTAAACCAAACATCTCTTTTACATTACTGATCCAAATCAACAGCTATAAGTAAGCAAAACTGGTTCTTAATCGATTCAGGCAAATGTTCAACAGAAGCAAATCGATTTACTATGCTCAGACAGTTGAAACTAATTGACGACACATGTCGACTCGACTATATTAGCATCAACATACACAATCGTAGCCAAAAATCAGACATTTAAACAGTATCGATACATGGTTCGAATTATACTGACTAAGCAGAAATACACTCGAGGAGTCAACTAGTCAGTCCAAACTCGAAAATCAGCTACTTGCACAAACAAATACATAATGCCTTATCAGAATAGGAGGGGGGATTTTAGACAAACAAACAGAGGTTCAGGCAAAGTGGTTGAAGCACAGTTGATAGAGGTCAAGGACATAAACAGAAAACGAACAGACCCTTACAACAATCAAACAAACCAAAACAACTAAGAAAAGAAAGAAAACTCACCTTAAACCGCAAAAAGATCAAAACCTTAACTCGGACTTGGTCAGGCCTTTCTTAAGGCTGAACGGACTTTAAACGAAGTGTTTCTCAGACGAGAAACACTTTGATTAAAGTCCATTAGACCTTAATCTCTTCGGTTGAACCAGTGACGGAGGAACACAAAATTTCCAAAACTCAGATCTGGGATTCATGCCTCCCTGATCAGATTCGGACCAAACCAAGTATGGTTTGGTCACGAGGGGGGTCTGGGGAGTGTCTGGTATGAAACTGGGGTTAAACTGAGTAGATCGAGTTTTGACTCGAATCTTCAAATGAAGATTCGAGAAGGTGGGGAGGGATTCGAACTACATGGTTGATAGATTTGGGTTCAGGATGGCAAGGGCGTTCTAGGGTGTTAAGGGGAAGGTCACCGACGTTCATGCCGCCGGCTTCCATGGTGAAGGATACAGGGGCGGCTCTAGGGTTTGAAGGGGATGGGGTTGAAGACGAAGGCTGGGTATCGGATAGGGGGGGCAGGGTAAGGTTATGAACTTATATAGTTAATGGGTGGACGGATCTCGACCGTTAGATCAATTTAGATCTACGGTCTGGATCTGATGGTTAAGTGGAACGGTGTCGTTTCAAGTGTTGAGGGTTTGGGTTCGGTCCGGGTAAGACGGGTCGGGTTAGTTTATGGGTTATGGGGAATTGATCTTGGCCGTTGATCAATTTGAGATCAACGGCCCAGACCACACTGGATTAAAACGGTGTCGTTTAGACACCCTGGGCATCACTGGTGTTGGACCGGGCAGGCCTGGTTTGGACGTTGTTTGTTTTGGGCCAATTTAATGAATTGGCCCAATCCGGAAGAAGAAAGGGCCCTTTTCTCTCTTTTTTTTATTATTTTTATTTCTTTTCTTATTTATTTTAAAAACAAAACTAAGCAAAAAAAAATCAAATTAAAATTAAATACACACTCAATACAATTATTTGCACACACACTAAAGATATTTCAAAACAGGTAAAATCAAACAAAACAAAATCACGGACAAAGAGGCATGTTTATGCCTTTCTATGTTACGGTTCAGATTATGCATGACACGTACACATTTGAATTTTGTTTTAATAAAGTAAATAAATAAAAATGGGCCAAAGTCGCAAATAAATCAACAAAGTGCCGCACAGAAATCCGAAATTATACAGCAAGACCAATTTTTATTCTTTTGGAGCGACTGTCGTGCAAAAACAAAAATCACGTGCTCACAGCTGCCCCTCTTTGTTCGAAAACACGAAGAGTTTTCGTGCAAAGATAAAGTGAGCGTGTATGAGCGATTTTTGCCCATGGACCACTCCATATGAAGCATGTTTTTTGAAAGATCTGACCGAATCTTGCTTCAAAGATTTCCTACATATCCTGGGCTAAACAGGAATCAGGTCAATGTAGTTCGAGAAGTTTTGGTAGCTGGGACTACCATGGGACTGCAATGCTTGCTGCTACTGCTGCTGCTGTTGTCACTGCTACGTCACTGACCGCCTTATTACAACCAAACGAAAATTAGAAACTGAACTAACTACTATATGTATGTCAACTGCTAGTTACAAGATTCCTATCTATGATTCTTTTACGACTTGATCTTGGGTCTTAGCTGATTCTGCTTGTAGACTCCGATCTGAATCTTGATGCTTGCGAGTTGCGGCTACTTGTTCAACCTCTGGGATACTGAGTGAGACGCGATTGGCAGGGTTTAGGACCTTAGTCAAACGTTGGAGTCGATCTGCTCTCCATTCACTCTAATATCTCGGGATGTCTCCTTTTGTCTTTTTCTTCTTTGATTCTGAGTTGAGACTCATCTCGTGGGTCATTTCGATCCGTGTGGCTCGAGGTTAGACCTGCAGGAAAAAACAAACAAACGAACGAAATTTTCTGCCCCAGTTTCACTAGGAAAATTTCGTTAATTATTTACCAGGAAGTTCATAAAATTGATGAAAGAGGATATGCATGCTCAGTTCAGGGTTGGAGCCCTAATACCGGCTAGCTGGGGAAAGGTTCAGTTTAGAGTTTAAAAACTCTAAAGCCGAACAAAGGAAGAATTCAGTTTAGGATTTAAAACCCTAATGCTGACTAAAGGAAAATTTAGTTTAGGGTTTTAAAAACCCTAATGCTGATTGCATGGAAAGGTTCTCGGGTTATGCCGAAAAAGATTTATTGAGTTATGCTGGGAAGATTCATCGGGTCATGCCTGGAGGATTCATCGGGTTATGCCGGGAAGATTCATCGGGTTGTTCCGGGAAGATTCATCGGGTTGTACCGGGAAGATTCATCGGGTTATGCCGGGGAGATTCATCGGGTTATGCCGGGGAGATTCATCGGGTTATGCCGGGAAGATTCATCGGGTTGTACCGGAAAGATTCATCGGGTTATGCCGGGAAGATTCATCGGGTTATGCCGGGAAGATTCATCGGGTTGTACCGGGAAGATTCATCGGGTTGTACCGGGAAGATTCATCGGGTTATGCCGGGGAGATTCATCGGGTTGTACCGGAAAGATTCATCGGGTTATGCCGGGAAGATTCATCGGGTTATGCCGGGAAGATTCATCGGGTTATGCCGGGAAGATTCATCGGGTTATACCGGGAAGATTCATCGGGTTATACCGGGAAGATTCATCGGGTTATGCCGGGAAGATTCATCGGGTTATGCCGGGGAGATTCATCGGGTTATGCCGGGAAGATTCATCGGGTTATGCCGGGAAGATTCATCGGGTTGTACCGGAAAGATTCATCGGGTTATGCCGGGAAGATTCATCGGGTTATGCCGGGAAGATTCATCGGGTTATGCCGGGAAGATTCATCGGGTTATGCCGGGAAGATTCATCGGGTTATGCCGGGAAGATTCATCGGGTTATGCCGGGGGTTTTGGGTAGGAAAAGTTCCTTGGGTTATGCCAGGGAGATCCATCAAAATGCATGAAAATATTATGGGAAACTTACCTTTGGTCGTTTTCTGCTGCAGGGTTGTTTCAATGCTTGCGCGCTTTATCTCTTTTGGGCTAAACCTGCTTCTTGCACAGCTGCTTTGTGTCGCACCTGTCTCAATTTTCTTAAACAAAGAAAGATTATTAGTTTGACAACGGCGGTTGGTTTGGGGGCCTTGATTGTTCCAATTGCTTTGTCTTGGCCCAATTCTTGTTGAGAAACTCTGCTATTGATTGGATTTCACATGCGAAAACCTTTGGACTACTCAGACTTGCGTTTCCAGATTTTGTGATGATTTGTCTTATAAGGCTTTGGCTTTTCTGTCCCTTTCTGCTTGGGGGTTTTGGTGGGGATTTTATCAGGGAGACTCTGTGGGGATTTTTTTTTTTTGTAGCAAACTTGCTGGGGATGTGCTGGGGTGGACTTCTTTGGGGAATTGTACAAGGGATAGCCTGTGGGGATTTGTCGGTTTTGGAAGCAAATCAACTATCATGGCCAGTCGGGATGGGACTGACGCGCCACCGAGGTTGTACATTTTATTCGACTCTCGCCAAACGGAGCCCTGTAAAACCGGTCTTGCCACCTTTCTTTGCGATTACTACGGAATTAAGAGTTAGATCGAAAAGAACTCAAAGAGAACTATGTAAAGGAGAACATATGAGTTTAAAGAGAAACGCCCCTTTCGGGGAGAAAAGAGGGACTTATCTGGAGTGTATGCCAGTTTCAAACTGACA
This sequence comes from Nicotiana tabacum, assembly GCF_000715075.1. Taxonomy (NCBI): domain Eukaryota; kingdom Viridiplantae; phylum Streptophyta; class Magnoliopsida; order Solanales; family Solanaceae; genus Nicotiana; species Nicotiana tabacum. The sequence goes on from NC_134100.1 coordinate 8,543,881, forward strand.
TGACATGCCTTTTGGACTGGATGCCCGACCTCCGAGAACTTGCATTTCCTCATGAATCAAAACAGATCTATATTTTTTCAAAAACTCGGGAACCTTAGCCAGGACTTTCTGAGGTGGAATCATCTTTTTGGCCGACAACGCCCTTTGCGGGTTTTCGCTAGTCGACCTCTCTCATTTCTCTTCTTACTGTCGCCTGCTAGTACTCCTTGCGAGTTTTTACTAAACAAGCTCTCTCATTTCAATTTCTCTTCTCTCGTCGCCTCACGGTGCCCAAAGGTTTTCACCGACTAGACTCTCTCATCTTTATTCTCCTCATTTGTTGTATCGGACCCAAATAATTCCGTCTTCCTATTTTGGAATACTTCGTTGATTGATCAGAAGGACTTGAAAAAAAAGGTTTGGGGTGAAAAGAATTTGGATTGAACTACAACTTTGGAACCTTTTGGGTGGGATTATTGCTGAATCGTTATAACTTCTGCCCCAGTTTTACGTTCGGGGGGAATTCCTGGATTTTATTGTTGGTGTGACTGAACCCCAAGGAGAGGTTGCCTACGTATCCTTTCGGAATCAAGTCAAACGTAGTTCATACACACTTTTGTTTTTTTGGATTTTTGTTTTTGTTTTTTTGGATTTTTGTTTTTGTTTTTGTTCTGTTTTTGTTTTGTTTCTGTTTTTTTTTTGTTTTGTTTTTTGTTTTTTGTTTTTTGTTTTTTTTTTCACTTTATTTTCAACAATATTTTCAGGTTCCAAAGAGGGCAATCAAAGAAGAGTAACCAGCTCAAATGGGCTTTTGCAAAGGGTTGATAGTGTTTGGGTAGCGAGAATGAAAGCCTTCGTCATCTCAAACTGTGCAAAGATATCGCCAGAGTGATTTAGACATATCGCTGCACCTGCTTTCCAAGCAAGGCTGACGTCATTTCTTTCGACGTCGCCCAGATACAAATGCTCCATTTGGTAACGTTCTTCAATGATGTATGGACCATTCTTTCTGGGTATAATTGCCCGTGACAAACCGCAGTTATTAAGGTTATCATTCTGTACGGGTCTAAACCCATTTACTGCTCTCGAACTCTGCTTTAGTAATGGACATTTTCCAAACCATGAACCAATTTTCTTTAGTTGTTCCTACTTTTCAGATTCTTTATATCTCAAATTTTGACTCATTATTTGAAGTCTGATCGGAGGTCTCGTGATCCGGGCATGAAGTCCTCAAACATGTCATGTTATCTAAAGCTGCATTTATCAGAATTGAAGGGAACACAAAAGAAAACGTAGAAGAAGAAAGTGAGTAATCAAGCACGATTTCATTTCTTGGCATTTTGGGGAAGATAAGGAAAAAGGTTGACATTCAGGAAATTAAAAACATGAAACTGAAGAAAAACATCCGAGCCACCTTCTGGGGTTACTTGTGATACAGAGAAAGTGGCAAGACAGGTTCATTAGGACTTCCGTTTGATCAAGAATGGCGTAGCCTTCTAGTTTTGAAACTAGGTGCTTGGTCCCATGTACGATACTTCAACGATGCTAGTGCCCTCTCCTGGCTGGACCATGTGTATTTTGCATAGCTCTTCCCTTGTCGCCTCACATATTTCCTCACTCTCGTCGAGCGGGGACACCTCATCATCTCCCTCTTTGTTGTATTTTGGTTCCTGTGGTATGCGTCCGACAAACACTGGCTCGTTCGGCCGAGGTGTTTTGACCGTCCCCCATACCATGGAGGCATGCTTGAATACATCACTTATTCCTTTTTCTTGTTCCGGAGTTACCCTGGGTCCCTTTTCTGTATCAGCAATAGCAATTATGGCTTTCAGTGCCAGATCGACTTCCTCGTCTTCACAAATCATCCCAACTATCGGCCCGTTGTCGTGGGCGGGCAACGGATTATTGGTCACATTTGGGATATCCTCGTCTCTCAACACAATCTTCCCTTGGTCTAACAGATTCTCTACAGCTTGTTTCAATGTCCAACAGTCGTTGGTGTCGTGCCCTTCTACCCCTGAATGGTATGCACATCTGACACCCCGCTGATATGATGGTGATCCCGGGTTCTGCCCATTTGGTGGTATGGGCTGCAACAAATTCATTTGGACAAGCTTAGGGAATAGGACGGAATAGGGTTCACCGATTGGTGTGTAGTTGGGTCTCCTGGGTGGTTCCCGAGGACGGAAATTGTTTTGAGGAGGTCGAGGATTGTAGTGGTTTCGGTGAGGAGGTTGATTCCTAGGACGTGGGGCCTGCCCCCGATTGACTGGTTGTGACCGCTGGATATAAGGCTGGGTGCTCATAACCATGTAAGGCTGAGGGGCGTAGGTCGCATTTTGGTGGGGGAAATAATGTTGCGAGGTTCTTTCCGAAGAACAAAGCCCGGGATTATGATATTCTCCCACCTCTGACACTACCATGGATGTTTCCTCTTTCTTCTTCCCTCTTGCTATTCCTCCAGACCCGCTTTGGACGGCTTGGGAGGTTTCCTTTATGGCTGCCTGACTCAAAATTCTTCCCGTTTTCAAACCGTTCTCCACCATCTCTCCGATCTTAATCGCTTCTGCGAAAGGCTTTCCCATGGCCGACATCATGTTTTGGAAATAGTCGGACTCTTGAGCCTGGAGAAAAGTAGTGACCATCTCTATCTCGTCCATGGAAGGTTTTACCCTTGACGCTTGCTCACGCCATTTGATGGCATATTCTCTGAAACTTTCCGAGGGTTTCTTCTTTAAGTTTGACAAAGCATTTCTGTCTGGTGCGATGTCAATATTATATTGAAACTGCCCTACGAAGTCTCTGGCAAGATCATCCCATATATGCCAGCGAGATATGTCCTGGTCCATATACCATTCCGAAGCGACTCCCACCAAACTTTCTCCAAAATATGCCATTAGCAGTTCTTGTTTTCCGCCGGCTCCCCGCAATTGGTTGTAGTATTTCTTAAGATGTGCAATGGGGTCGCCGTGCCCATCGTATTTCTCGAACTTCGGGGTCTTGAAACCCGCTGGCAGGTGCACGTGAGGGAACATGCATAGGTCGGCGTAAGAGACGCTCTTCTGTCCGCTCAATCCTTGCATATTTTTCAAACTTTGTTCAAGGCTTCTCATTCTTTTGGCAATCTCATTTTGTTCTGCAATCCTGGGGCTCTGATCCTGCCTGGGCGCAAGCTCGCACTGAGGCGGTAGAGGATTAGTGCTGGTAGCGAATCTAGTTGGTTCCATTGAGAACGATGGTGCTTGGAATGTAAAAGAGGATGAGTCAAAGCTTGGCTTGTACGTGGCAGGCTGTGTCGTAATCGGGCAAGGCGATGCAGTAAAGATGTTTATGCTTGCATCGGTGGCTGACATTCGGGGATGAGGGTCGGAAGGCGATCCAGCAGAGAAGGCTGAGGTGGCTGGGTACCCGAATGGGGTAGCAGGATAATTTATGGGAACATTTGAAGTCCCACTTGACCTGGAGAATAATTCAGGGAATCCAGGGATGACACTTGGCGGCTCTTTCCCACTATTCCAGTCGTCAGCATTTCCAGCATGCGGAGCCGTAGGATTCTATTTTCCTCCGCAGTTGCGGATTCAGGTGTGAGGACGGCTGAGATCGAGCTTTCCTCGGAAACCGGGGTTGTTTGCAACGGAATTTCTGAAGACATTTCCACACTTCCTTTTGACCTGGTGAAGTAAGTGTGAGTACTGCTTCTGGCCCTAACAACAGGCAGTTGAACACTTCCCCTCGACCTTGTGAAGTATGAGTGCGAGGCCAGACTTTCACCAAACCAACCGTCTTTTCAAAAACCCTGGATATACTCAACGACAAGCGCACGGTTAATTTGTAGCAAATAACAGATAGTTAATCTCACGTTAGGCATGATGCACCTATACAGTTAAGTGGACTACTATATGTTTGCTACGAGAGCATGCGTCGTTCCGGTATTTCCCTCTTATTAGTTTTTTTTTCTTTCCTTTTATTTTATTTTTGTTTTATTATTTTGCAGTAAAAGAAGCGCACCGGATCCGATGAGGATTGCCTACGTATCACGATGCCTACGTGAATCAGATCATTACGTAGTTCGAAGCTAAAAAAAAATAAAGAAGCAAGTGCTCATAGGACTCAAAAGATTTGTCTATTCTTTGTTTATTTACTTATTCAATTTTTTTTTTATATATATATATATATATTAAACGAAAAAAAGAAAATTTGTTTGGTTGATTTTTTTTTCATTTGTTTCACCTTTTCTACGGAAGAAAGAACGTATGTGATGTTGCCTCTTAAATTTTGAAAGAGGGACTTTTAAGAAAATGATGCGGAATTATGAGTTTTATTTATTTACAAAAGCACTTCTAAAGAAAAATCCTAATATTTTGAAATTCAATTTTTCAAATTTTTTTTGAACATTTTACAAAAGAGAGACTAAAAAGCAAAGAGTATTTTTTTGGATTTTTATTGCTGATTTTTAATTCTTATTTCATTATTTCACATGAAAGACTTCAGAAAGAAGGAAACTATTTTTATTTGAGTTTAAAGAAAACTTCTATATTAATTTTTATTTCTTTTCTTTTCAAAGGGAAATATATATTTTTTTTGATTTTGAAAATTGGGGCCGGAACCGATGAGGTTTGCCTACATATCTCACATCCGGTGAGAATCAGACCCGCGTAGTTCGGTCAAATTAACCGAATTAATTTAGAACAAAATTCTTTCCTTTTATTTTTCAACAAACAACTTCCCAAAAATAAAAGACTATTTTTCTATCTTTTTGTTTTTCTTTTTCATAGTAAATAAAACATTTTTCCCTTTTATTATCGCAAAATTTCGGCAGAGTTTTGACAGTAATTGGGCATTGCTATTTTTCAAAGTAGAAAATTAGCCTTATACACTGATATTTTTTTTTATTATTATTTTCAAATACTCCAAAGTCAGGTAACATGCATGTCCGAGACAAATAAATGCGCGGAAACAAATAGGATGCAACAAGATGGTCTTTTCATTTCAGGTTGCTAGTCCTAGACGGATCCAACCCCTGTGTTGAGTCCCCTAAGTCAAATGCAACATGATGCAAATAAGCGTTCCTACTAGGGATCCGGCATGAAGTCGAGTTATACTAGGTTTAAACCTTGGTATTTGTTCTAGACTGTGTACCCGAGCGGACAACTCGAGTCGAGGAGGGGCAACTTACCGGGAACCAAAAGGCCGTCCGGCTTCGTAACTTATCCGTCCTCTTTCTTATTCCAGGTATCGACACTAACAGAATGAGGAGTCTCGACCAGCGAGCTTCTCCCCAGAGGTGAAGAGAGAAGGGTTCGGCAAAGTTTATATGCAGTTCAGATAATATCAAAGCGGTAAAAGACAACATTTAGTATGTTATGTCAAAACATGTAATATATATCAGATAGTGAGGCTAAATACAACAATTATTCTAAGCTCGAATTATTGAACCCTGAACCAGTGGTTCTGGGTCTAATTCTCTAGCAGCGGTTTTGTTATACTGGGTTTATAACCTGGGTATACGTCCTAGACTGTGTACCCGAGCGGACAACTCGAGCCGAGGAGGGGGCTACGTACCGAGGACCCGCGAGATCGTCCGGCTTTGTAACTTGTCCGACCTCTTTCTTATTTCAGGTATTGACACTAACAGAATAGGGAGTCTCGACCAGCGAGCTTCTCCCCGGAGGTAAGAAGAGAAGAGTTTCAACACAGTTTATATACAGTTCAGATAATATCAAAGCGGTAAAAGACAACATTTAGCACATTATGCAAAAACATGTAATAAAGATCAGATAATAAAGCCAAATATAACAATTATTCTAAGCTCGAATTCTTGAACCCTGAACCAGTGGTTCTGGGTACTTCCCCAGCAGAGTCGCCAGAGCTGTCACACCTCCTTTTTGCGCGCCCGCCCCCGAAGGGTTAAATGCGCGGGTGGAGTTTTTCCAATTTAAGTGACAATATTCGAAATGGGATTATTTATTTAATTCAGAGTCGCCACTTGGGAAAGGTTTGGTTTTTGGTGTCCCAAGTCACCGGTTTATCTTGAATCCCAAATCGAGGAAATTTTCGACTTTTCCAAATGAAGTCTGCGAACCAGAAATTCTAAGTAAGGAATTCTGTTGACCCGAGGGAAGGTGTTAGGCACCCTCGAATCCCGTGGTTCTAGCACGGTCGCTTAAATTGTTATAATGGCTAAATAGCTGATTTAAATACATGTTGTGACTTATGTGCTTTTATTAAGTTTAAACCGCTTTTATTATTATCATTTATTTTTATAGAATTGCAACGTCGTGAAAATGCATCTCGAACCACGTCACAATCAATGCACCCGTAGTTGTTAACACATTTTGACTCCGTTGAGATTTGAATTTGGGTCACATAAATGTGCACCCGAATTTAAGAATGTAATTTAATTAAGTCGCGCCTAAAGAATCTAACGTGTTATTATCTTTGGGGAAAGCAGTGGAATTCACTAAACAGCCTAGCCTGAATTCTAAATATTTATTATGATTATTTATCGAGGGCCCCGCGATTTTGCATTTTTATTTGGCGAGGCTCGTCTCTATTTTAGAAAAGATATCCTAAAGTTGCTACATTTCTAGTGTGTTTGTTTCTAAAAATAGAAGAAAAGATGCATGCTAACCTCATTATAATGCTTTGGCCAAATCCAGATTTTTAGTTAATCGTCTGATTAATTATTTACAGAGTGAAGAAATGTTGTACCTCATGAAACATACTTTTAACTTGATAGAAGAATTATATACAAGATTGATGAAATGCTACGACTGCTGCAAGAGCTCCCTAACTCTGACTTATTTAGACAAGATTAATTAAAACTACTTATTAGAAAATGCGACTAATGATATTTGAAACTCATCCTATAAACTGCCTAATGAAACTGAAACTCAAGAATCTGAAATTGTATTATCTTTAGCTAGATTTAAAACAACCATTTGCCCTTACATATTCAAAGCATGCTGAAAGAGCGAGTTTAAGTTAAACAATCGTATTAAATAGCTGCACATTTCATGAATTGTATTTACATCTTGTATACTACTTAAACGAATAAAATGTCGCAGTTTCATATTGGCATAGACTTTAATTAAGTACCACCTTAATAATGTATCTCTATTAGGCTAACTGACTAGAGACTTACATATCTTAACAACATTTATATAAAAAATTCGTAAGCAATGCAACAGATGATTATAACATTCTTCAGATCTTTCGATTCAACTTTCATTGCAACATCAGACAGATTCGAAATGTGTACCTGAGGAAATGCTTACAATGAAGAAAGTAGGGGAGTCAATTGAGCAACAGTGCAAGCGGAACAACAGTAACAGATGAACAACAGCAGGACAAATTCCCAGTGCAAAAAATGCTATTTAGAGCCAATGAAAGATGGCAGAATGTAGCAAATTCCCAGCAATATAGAATCAGAATTTAACCAGAATGGATCCAGAACTAAACTGATATTACACGCAACTAATAATCTCAAACAAAACTCAGGATAGATCAATATAGAACAGGCAAAATCCAGACTAGTTGAGAATCAAGACAGAGATGAAAAATGCAGTTCCCTTCTTCTGTGTTAGGCCTCTCTTTATCTATTTCTGTCCGTGTGTTTTCAGATCACTCTCCCTTTCCTGTTTTCTTGTCAATGCCCCTTATCAGTGTATTCCCTTCCCTCTAATGGTTCTCCCTCTGTGTGTGTGTCTATATGTATATATGTATGTATTTTTGCTCTCTCTTCTCTTTTTTTTTTCTCCCAGTCTATCCGATCTCCTCTATTTATCTTCAGGGTCCATCCCTTTATAAGCCTTCAACTTACCCCTTTTAACAGCCTGTTTAGAGTATCAACACTCCTCCCATGTGCCTTCAACCTTTTCAGATTCCGATTAGTTATTTAAGTATTAACCCCATCATTCCCTTGGCAGGCTTAACTTTAAAAGGCTTAATATTTCTTAAACTAAAGCAAGGTATGGGGCAGTAGAATATATCTGACAGCATATGCTGTCAAACCATTTTAAAATTAAAAGCCCTTTTATGCAGGAAACAGGCTGTGCATAAAGCACATGAAGTGCACCAATGCACATGCTGTGCATGAGTGCACATGCCCTCCAATTCAGAGTTTAAACCAAACATCTCTTTTACATTACTGATCCAAATCAACAGCTATAAGTAAGCAAAACTGGTTCTTAATCAATTCAGGCAAATGTTCAACAGAAGCAAATCGATTTACTATGCTCAGACAGTTGAAACTAATTGACGACACATGTCGACTCGACTATATTAGCATCAACATACACAATCGTAGCCAAAAATCAGACATTTAAACAGTATCGATACATGGTTCGAATTATACTGACTAAGCAGAAATACACTCGAGGAGTCAACTAGTCAGTCCAAACTCGAAAATCAGCTACTTGCACAAACAAATACATAATGCCTTATCAGAATAGGAGGGGGATTTTAGACAAACAAACAGAGGTTCAGGCAAAGTGGTTGAAGCACAGTTGATAGAGGTCAAGGACATAAACAGAAAACGAACAGACCCTTACAACAATCAAACAAACCAAAACAACTAAGAAAAGAAAGAAAACTCACCTTAAACCGCAAAAAGATCAAAACCTTAACTCGGACTTGGTCAGGCCTTTCTTAAGGCTGAACGGACTTTAAACGAAGTGTTTCTCAGACGAGAAACACTTTGATTAAAGTCCATTAGACCTTAATCTCTTCGGTTGAACCAGTGACGGAGGAACACAAAATTTCCAAAACTCAGATCTGGGATTCATGCCTCCCTGATCAGATTCGGACCAAACCAAGTATGGTTTGGTCACGAGGGGGGTCTGGGGAGTGTTTGGTATGAAACTGGGGTTAAACTGAGTAGATCGAGTTTTGACTCGAATCTTCAAATGAAGATTCGAGAAGGTGGGGAGGGATTCGAACTACATGGTTGATAGATTTGGGTTCAGGATGGCAAGGGCGTTCTAGGGTGTTAAGGGGAAGGTCACCGGCGTTCATGCCGCCGGCTTCCATGGTGAAGGATACAGGGGCGGCTCTAGGGTTTGAAGGGGATGGGGTTGAAGACGAAGGCTGGGTATCGGATAGGGGGGGCAGGGTAAGGTTATGAACTTATATAGTTAATGGGTGGACGGATCTCGACCGTTAGATCAATTTAGATCTACGGTCTGGATCTGATGGTTAAGTGGAACGGTGTCGTTTCAAGTGTTGAGGGTTTGGGTTCGGTCCGGGTAAGACGGGTCGGGTTAGTTTATGGGTTATGGGGAATTGATCTTGGCCGTTGATCAATTTGAGATCAACGGCCCAGACCACACTGGATTAAAACGGTGTCGTTTAGACACCCTGGGCATCACTGGTGTTGGACCGGGCAGGCCTGGTTTGGACGTTGTTTGTTTTGGGCCAATTTAATGAATTGGCCCAATCCGGAAGAAGAAAGGGCCCTTTTCTCTCTCTTTTTTTATTATTTTTATTTCTTTTCTTATTTATTTTAAAAACAAAACTAAGCAAAAAAAAATCAAATTAAAATTAAATACACACTCAATACAATTATTTGCACACACACTAAAGATATTTCAAAACAGGTAAAATCAAACAAAACAAAATCACGGACAAAGAGGCCTGTTTATGCCTTTCTATGTTACGGTTCAGATTATGCATGACACGTACACATTTGAATTTTGTTTTAATAAAGTAAATAAATAAAAATGGGCCAAAGTCGCAAATAAATCAACAAAGTGCCGCACAGAAATCCGAAATTGTACAGCAGGACCAATTTTTATTCTTTTGGAGCGACTGTCGTGCAAAAACAAAAATCACGTGCTCACAGTTCTAGGTCGCCCACCAGTAAAATGCGGGAATACTTTATGTTCTAGGTCGCCCACCAGTAAAATGCGGGAATATATTTAAGTTCTAAGTCGCCCACCAGTATAATGCGGGAATATTTTTAAGTTCTAGGTCGCCCACCAGTAAAATGCGGGAATATATTTAAGTTCTAGGTCGCCCACCAGTATAATGTGGGAATACTTTTTAGTTCTAGGTCGCCCAGCAGTAAAATGCGGGAATACATTTCAGTTTTCCATTTCCAGGTCGCCCACCAGTATAATGCGGGTATACATTTCATTTCATGTCCAGGCACCCACCTGTATAACGAGAGGAATACTTTTCAGTCTTATACTGCAGATTTTGAAGTCAGTAACCCCACCGGAAGGCAGAAGGTTACAACAAGAATCCCCAGCAGGAAACAATAAAAATCCCAACACCGGAAGGCAGAAGGTGGCAACAAGAAGTCCCAGCGCAAATTCAAGCGCATGAGTCAAAAGAAAGAAAAGACGCGTCTTGATGAATCTGATGAAGATAATCGTGTCCCAAGAGGAACAACCAAAAAGCTTAATGAAGAAAGCCATGTCCCCAGCGGACCGAACAAAATGACGAAAACTGGTATTAAAAAAAAAAAAAAACCAAGGGCCAGAAGTCTTGGTAAAAAGGCACCAGAGGAAACACAAACCGACAAAAAGCAAGGCAACCGGAGCAAGGGGGAAAACAGATAAGATTCTGTAATTTCTAGCTTAGTCTAGCTTCTTATTTTTTTTAGCATGGTGTAATAAGGAGGTCAGCAAACAGTAAAAGTAGCATGCAACAGCAGTAACTTTGCAGTCCCATGGTAGTCCCAGCTACCAAGACTTCCCGAACTACATTGACCTGATTCCTGTTTAGCCCAGGATATGTAGGAAACCTTTGAAGCAAAGGTTCGGTCAAATCTTTTTCAAAAAATGCTTCAACAGAGTACTCGGATGGGCAAAAATCGCTCGCTTTATCTTTGCACGAAAACCCTTCGTGTCTCCGGGCAAAGAGGGGCAGCTGTAAGCACGTGATTTTTGGCCCTATATGAGAATTACTCCCAAAAATTCAAAAATAAAATGATTTTCTTTGGTGTGCAATTTTGTGATATTTTGAATAATTATTTGTAGTTGTCTGTGCGTGTTTATTTGCTAAATTAATAAAAAAATACAAAAATATGTCGCATTTTGCATGTAGGATTTAATTCTATAATTGATAATAATTAAATTTGTTTTACAAAAATTAAAAGTTACAAAAATAGGCATCGTTTGCATTTTTAGCATTTAATGTCCAAATATACAATTTTATGCTTAATTAATACTTAATTATGCGTTAATTGTTATTGGGAGTTAATTTGCACTTTTATAACTTAATTTAGTTCTTAATAATAGTTTAAGTATTTTTATAATTTAGTTTTAGAAAAATAAAAGAAGAAAAGAGAGCGAAAATATAAAGAAAATCGGAATTAGGCCTCTTCTTCAACTTCAAGCCACAGGCCCAAAAAATGGCCCAATCTTCCCTACGACCCAGTGCATTTCGAACTGGGTCGACCCAGTCCATAACCCAACACCCCTATTATTTTACAAACAAAATAAAACAAAAAAAAAGAAAGAAAAACCCTAAAAATACCTAAGCATCCCCCCCCCCCATTTCTCCTTCTTCTTCCCCAAACTCAAAAAAACACCTCCCATGGCTTCCCTTTACTTTCTTCTTCGTCCACACAAACACCCTCGCGTCCAACCGACCCCCCCGTCATCCATTAAAACCACACAACCACCTTCAAGCTCGAACTCGACAACCATAGTCGCCATTGCTGCGTCTTCATCATCAACGACCAGTCCGTCGACTCCCTTTCACCATCATCGTTTCCACTGCAGAACCAGTCCTCAACTTCACGTCCCAACAGTCCACCTACTGCTCGCGCTACTGCTACTGTTTCATCTTCTTTGTTTCGTCAACTTCGAACTGGGTGGTCGAAAATCCGAGCTCCAGCCATGGATGCTGCTCGCGCTACTGCTACTGTTTCATCTTCTTTGTTTCGTCGACTTCGAATTGGGTGGTCGAAGGTCCGAGCTCCAGCCATGGATGCTGTTCGCGCTACTGCTCCTGTTTCGGCGTCAAGCTGCGTTTGCTTCAAACGCTTCACGGCTCGCGCTACTACTACTGTTTCATCCTTTTTGTTTCGTCGACTTCGAATTGGGTGGTTGAAGATCCGAGCTCCAGCCATGGATGCTGTTCGCGCTACTGTTACTGTTTTATCTTCTTTGTTTTGTCGACTCCGAATTAGGTGGTCGAGCTCCCGAGCTCCATCCATGGACGCGGCGGCGCTTCACTGCTGCGTATTGTCATTGACGACTCCATGAGTCATGTTTGTTGTTCACCATCGTATTCTTGTTGATGACGCAAGGCAGTCCGGTTAAAGTCTAGCAAAGTTCGAAGGTTTATAGTCGAATCGAAATCCTTCGTCGAGCTTTACATGATGAGTTGTTTGGTCGAAGTTTGTCGAAACAGTCCGTACATATTTCGTGTCGATCCGGTTAGTAGATTTTGAGTTTTATTTTTTTCGTGTTTCGTTTTGATATTTCTCGAATCTAAAATCGGTAGATATTTGATTTTTGGTTTTGTTTATGTTCATATGTTTTGTTGAATTAATTTTCAGATTTCAAATGGAAATTTAATTAGTGGTTTTTCATGTTCATTTCATGTTTGTTTTATGGTTTATGTAAGAATTTGTTAGTTTGATTGTTTGTTAGATTCAAATTGAAATTTAATTGATTATTTCTTCAATTTGTTTCATGTTGTTATATATTTTCCAGAAATTATTAATGTTGTTTTAATCATTTAATTTGTCATGTTTGTTGTTTTAAAATAGACTCATTCATGTTCATACTTTGTTTGATTGTTCTTGAATCCGAAATTTGTATAGTTTGATTTTTTGTTTATCACTTATGATTATTTTTTTATTTGTCTCATAATCTTGTTTAAGTTTAATATAAGAATTGTTTGTTGTAATGTTGTTAGAGTTGATTTTAAGTTCAATATGATTGAATTTAGAAATCTTCATACTTTGTTTGTTGTTGGTGTTGAATCCGAAAATAGGATTGTTTGTTGCTAAAATATTGTTCAATCAAATTTTAGTTGTTCTTGGTTATTCAATTTGTGTTCATGTGATTTGTTGTTGAAATGTTGTTAAAATCATGTTCATATGATATTGTTGTTATGATGTTCATCCGTGTTCATATTGTTGTTTGAACATTGTTAGAAATTGATCATATTGTCTATATTTTGGTTAAGTTTGATTAATTGATGTGTTATAGCTGATGGGTAGTTTGGTAAATTTGTAATACGTTCAGGGGTAGTTTGGTAATTTCAGTAAGGTCGGAAGGGGTAGTTTAGGAATTGTACATTTTGTAATTGTTTATTTGAAGCATGGGGGACAAAATGAAATGGGGTGGGTTGTGATATGATTATTTAATATAAAGGGGGGACAAGATTTAAATTAAAGGGGAATCTTGCATTATTTTAAATAAAGCATGGGGGACAAAATATAATGGGGTGGTGTGATATATTTATTTAATGTAATAGGGATGAGTGGGAAGATAATGGGTTTGGTAGAGAAAGGGATTGATTTTAATTGATTAAAGGGATGGGATATATATATGTGAAGTCTTGAACACAAGAGGAGAAAAAAATACAGACAGAAAAAAAAAGAGATTGAAAAAAAGCTGAACATTTATTCCGAAAAAAAAACATTGAAACTCTCAAGAAAAGAAAAACATACAAAGAAAAAAAAGTTGAAAATTAGAAGAGAAAGTAGTACACACCTGATAAATATTCTGGTATACAGGTGTAGAAATTAAGGGTTGAAGATTAACTAGCCTTTCAAAAATCTGAAAATTTCCCTTGGTTTCTGTCCATTATTTTCGGCATTCCTGGATTTTATTTTGAATTATTCAAAGCTGTCACTGGGATTTTCGTTGATTGGTTATTGCTGGTTATTGTTGCTGTTGTTGTGTTACGTATTACGTTGCTGACTTTCTTCTTCTTATATTGACAATATCAGGTACACAACTGTAATTTTGGCATTTTGTAAGCTGAAATGAAGAATGGAGTGTTAAATTTTTAATTTAGTTTAATTTAATTTTTTGTATTGTATTTAGGTTATTCATGTATTATTATTCTGTAAATCACTGTCATCGGCATAACTAGGCATATTATAGCGACATATTAAATAACGCCTTTACCAGATTATTAGGAAATATATTTAAGCCTGATTATTAATTAAAATTGTTTAAATAAAAAAAATAGAAGAAATAACGTAAAAATGGCGTTATTGAATCAGTTTGGCAAAAATTAACTAAGTTCCTTATTCATAAGGTTTTTCGTCAACGATAAGTTAATCCGAATCATGTAGTCAATTTCAGTTATAACATGAATTAGTTTGCGAACAAGTATTAGGACATGATGAATTAAAACAAAGTTAGTTAATGTTAAATTGTTTAAATTTTTTAGAAATATGATTTAGTACTCAAGTTTTTATTTTTATTTCTTTCAATTTTCAGTATTTGTAAATAATTAGTTTCAATAAGCTTAAGTCTTACTAACAATTTGAATTTTAATCCAACTATGGGATAATTAGTTTTTTTATTTTTATTTTTTTTTACTTTTCGATAATTCCATGTTGTATTTATGATTATAATTTTATTACTTTCTGTTAATATTTGTTTTTCTCTTCTATTTAATATGTCATTTTCAAGAATGTAGATATTGATTTTATATTTATAAAAAAACTTAGTAATAATAAAAAGGTAGTCATTAAAGGATATTCTTAAAGGATTTCGCTAAAAATAAATAGATAGTCTTACTAACAATTTGAATTTTAATCCAACTATGGGATAATTAGTTTTTTTTATTTTTATTTTTTTACTTTTCGATAATTCCATGTTGTATTTATGATTATAATTTTATTACTTTCTGTTAATATTTGTTTTTCTCTTCTATTTAATATGTCATTTTCAAGAATGTAGATATTGATTTTATATTTATAAAAACTTAGTAATAATAAAAAGGTAGTCATTAAAGGATATTCTTAAAGGATTTCGCTAAAAATAAATAGATGTAAATAATACAAATTTATAGGATTCTCCAATCTCATTTATTTATTTAATTATTTAAAAAAAATTACTTAGAATTTGGGATGGATTGTTTAGTGAATTTCACTTCCTTCCCCAAAGATAATGACGCGCTAGACTCTTTAGGCGCGATTTAATTAATTTTACCTTCTTAAACTCGGATGCGCATTTCATGCGACCCAAATCTAAATCCTAAAACATCAAATAAAATATGTTTCGTATTGTGGGTGCATTTCATGTGACACAATCCAAAGATATGTTTTAAGCGATGTTCACATTCCTAAAAAATAATAATTATAATAATAAAGCGGTAAAAGATAAAATTTGCACATGGTTCATAATTGTATTAAAAATCAGATAAATAAGCCGAATATAACAGTTGAGCGACCGTGCTAGAACCACGGAACTCGGGAATGCCTAACACCTTCTCCCGGGTTAACAGAATTCCTTATCTGGATTTCTGGTACGCAGACTGTAATATAGAGTCATTCTTTTCCTCGATTCGGGATTAAAATTGGTGACTTGGGACACCCTAAATCTCCCAAGTGGCGACTCTGAAATAATTAAACCAATCCCGTTTCGACTGTCCTTTAATTGGAAAAAACTCCCTACGCACCTCGCGAGGGCGGAAAAAGGAGGTGTGACAGCTCTGGCGACTCTGCTGGGGATATTAACCCAGAACCAGTGGTTCAGGGTTAGAAATTCGAGCTCATATAAATTGTTATATTTGGTTTTATCTGATTTTTACATGTTTGAGCCTAATGTGCTAAATGCTGCTTTTACCGCTTTGATATTACATGAACTGTGTATAAACTGTGCCGAAACCCATCTCCTCTCTGAGTCTTCTAAATCATGAAGAAGGGTGTACTTCGTACGACTTCTTTTCTGTATAGTGTAAAATCCCAATTTAGAACGAGGTTCGGACAAGTTGCTAAGCCGGTGAAGCTTCTGTATTCCCGGTACGCTACCCCCCTCGGCTCGAGCTGTCCGCTCGGGTAAGCCAGGTCTAGAACAAACACCCAGGTTCTGAACCTAGTATAACAAAACCACATGTCGGATCCCTAGTAGGAACGTTTGTTTGCATCACGTGCATCTGACTTTGGAGGCTCAACACAGGGGTTGGGTCTGTCTAGGACAGGTGCACCAAAAATGAAAATGACCATCCTGATGCATCTTATTTGTTTTATGTGCATTTATTTGTTCGGTCTTGCATGTTGACCGGCTTTTGAGTCTCGGGAGTGTAAAAAATAAAATAAAATAAAAATAGCAAGTGGAAAGTTATTTGATTAATTTAGAAAAATCAGTGTCCAAGTACTGTCGAAATGCTGCCGAATTTTTTTTAAAAAAAAACATATATATTTTTACTTTTAGAATTGTTGGTTTGCCTAGAAAGCAGAAAGTGTGTAGGAATAAGTCTTTTATTTTAATTTGCTTTATTTTAAAAAAAAAATGAAAAAGGAAAATAGTTTTTTTTGATATAAAAGAAAAAGGAAAAGTTTGTTTGTTTTCAAAAAAAAATTAGTTAGTTTATAGCCTGAACTACGCGGGTATGATTCTCACCGGATGTGAGATCAGAGGCAAACCTCTTTGGTTTCGGCTCACCATATTCAAAAAAAATCCAAAAATATTTAACATTACTCACTTCTTTAGAAAGTTTTTCTTTTAGACCTCAAATTTTTTAAAAAAAAAAATATATTTCCTTTTAATCTCAAAATCCCAATTATTTGTTTAAAAGATATTCAAAATAAAATTCAAAAATATTTTTTCTGTAGTATTTCTTTCATAAATTCAGAATATTGGTTCAAAAATATTTCCTTTCTCCTTAAGAGTTTTTTTCAAGAAAAAAAAATTAAAATCCAAAAAATATTTCTTTAGAATATAGATAGTTTTTAAGTCAAATAAAAGTTTTTCCTTCTTTAATCACTATAATAAATGTGCAGGATGAGCACAAGTCAAAATGAACCATTCTCAGTGTGTAGCGAGGTCCCTTCGCAACTCCACATGTGGTGGAATGATATGGGAAAGGATAGTATAAAGATAGTGGAAAGAGTTTTGGGAGGTTTTGTCGATCTGTTAAATATCAAGCCAAGGACAGATATCATCGAGGCTCTAATACCGTTCTGGGACCCAACACGCAACGTGTTTCGTTTTGCTGACTTTGAACTTTCACCTACACTAGAGGAAGTCGCCGGATATGCGGGGTTGAATGGGAAACTAAGAGGGCAGTATTTACTTTCACCAAGACCAGTATCTCTGCACGCGTTCTTGGATTTGCTAAGCATTAGTCGGAAGGTACAGAATGATGATTTGTCGAAGGGATGTTGTACTCTCCAATTCTTGTATCAACGGTACGGAATTCCTCAGGGTTTGGAAGAACCAAACCTCGGATTAATTCACACTGGGAACAGAATCAAGTGGGAAGCAAGACGTACTTTGGCATTTATCACAGCATTTCTGGGAGTTGTGGTCTGTCCCCGCAAAGATAAAAAAATAGAGATAGGCCTTGTAGGGATGGCCGATGTTGCAATCAAAAGAACCGACAGTACTGTGGTTCCTTTGATTTTGTCCGAAATCTACCGAGCTTTAACTATATGCCGAGAAGGAGGCAAGTTCTTTCAGGGATGCAATCTGTTACTCCAGCTGTGGATGCAAGAACACCTCCATCACCGAGTGGGATACATGAACCACGGGTTGACTGAGAGAAACTGCATTAGCGGCTTTGAGAAACGAATGACAGGCGTCATATTTCCCGAAGGCGTCGAAGCATGGCTTGCACAATTGAGGTCAACAACAGCCGACCAAGTTGAATGGGCATTTGGGTGGTTGAATGATACTGAGGTAATATACATGGCGGCCGAGGAATGTCATGTTCTTTTGATGGGACTTCGTAGCATCCAACCATATGCTCCTCATCGGGTACTGCGCCAACTAGGAAGATTTCAGGTAATTCCCACTGATGAGGATCTAAGCAAGCACGCCATTGAGTTGAGTCCAGGAGTCGTGTTCCCCGAAGGAAAAATTAGAAAGCTGTGGCACTAATGTAGATTCCTTGAACCCAAGACTATGGTTCGAGAGCTGGCTAAGGGTGAGGTAGACCCAAAATACGATGTTTGGTTCGGGAAAAGGTTCTAGATTCGTCAGAGGCCTGCCAAAAGAGCTCACGTCCAACAATTTACGGATGATTCGCAGGATTAGTGGGGCTGGTTAGTGAGAGAGGAAGGCTACCGGGTTGAAATCGGGAAGCTGAAGCGACAAATTGAAAGGCTTATGTTTGAAAACAATGTTCAAGTAGCCTCAGAGCAGGGTGAGAAGAACAAATTAGCCAAAGAAAACCAGGCACTGAAAGCCCGAATTCGCCAAGTCAGTAAGAGTGATAGTGACCGACAGAAACGTCGCTCTGATGAAAGGTTGATAGCGGAATTGAGAAATCAAGTCAGCCAAAGCCGAGAAGACTTGGAGAGATCCCAGGCTTGTATAACAAGAATGCGGGTCAGGTGGGCTACAGTTACAACATCACGGAGAGAGCACCTATGGCAAGTAAAAAGGGACTACGAAATGAGTGTTGCGACATTGAGAGAGATAAACTCCATTCTCAATAATCGGGTCCTCAAACAAGCCCAGGATGCTAGAACATATAGAGAACACTACTATGAGTCGATAGCCCGGATGGAAGAACAAATGGAGAGGTTCCAAGAGCAGCTCATTGACAATACTCGAATATTGGGACTAAAGAATCAACGGATAGAACAACTGTGCATAGAGAGGGATAGAATCAGGGGTAGGATCAATGATATAGGGCGCTATATCACCACAAAGTGCCTAACATGTGAAGAGATGCCTCGTGATGTCCTATTTGCCTCAATCATGGGTTATGTCCATCAGATCATGGAGGAACTAAAAAGCTTGCAAAGAAGCCTGGCCCCCAAGCCCGCGGAAAGGCCGAATGATGCCTCGCGGGCACCAAAATTCAAAGCTTTAATGTATCCCTAGTTCAATCTTGCACTTGTTTGTTTTTCGAGTCTGTTGTCTACCCATATGTTTTTTTTCTTCAAACATTCTCAAAAAAAAATATATATATATATATAAAGTCTGTATTTTTTGTTTTTTTTTTGTGATGGCTTGTAATAGCATTATTTTGAGTAATAAAAAAAATATTTGGTCTTATGGCACGAACTACGCTTGGTCTGATTCGTGCGGGGTCACGATACGTAGGCAATCTCTATAGGATTCGACCGTAATTAAAAAAAAAAAAAAAAAGAGGAAGAATATATATTTGTCAGAGCAAAAATAAGCCGGGATGATGCATGCGGTCAGAGCAAAAGCATGTTAGAAATGATTAACTGCCTAGGAGCATTGCATCCCCCTAACGTGCAATTACAATATCTGTTAAGACTCTAACACTGACAAGTTTGTTGTTTTTCCAATCAATATCAGTTAGTTGTTAGAGCGTACTGGCACCGTACCATTATCAGACAAGATCAAAAGGTCCTATACCAGAAAGCATGACTGGGTCAGACAACAGCGTTGAGTCAGAAAAAACGGCCAATCAGATGCTGAAGGAAGCCCTGGAGAAAATGGAAAAAATGAGGCTAGAAATGAATGAAATGCAGATAGCCTTAGCTAGAGCCTAGAAGGGGCAAGAACTACCCGTTACTCCTACCCTCCAACCAACACACACGCCGGAATACCCCTCTCCCGGTCCTTCAACAAGTTTCCCAAGCCATCACTATTATCAGGGAAGAGAGGCTTATGATTCCCAAGCTCCACCACCCACTCAAAACCCTCCTCCACCAAATGTTCCCGTCTTTGTGGCACCTCCCCCAGCCCCATTGCACATATCATCTAGTGAGCCACTGTTTCAGGCTCACGATACACAATACTACCCCCCTGAACTCACATTCAAAGCACCCGAGCCACATACCTATAATCCCCACTTTGAGGTCCCGACGGAGATTGAAAAGCCGGCTAAGAGCCCAGAGCAGGACGAGGTGATGCGGAAATTTAAAAGCATGGAGCAATCCTTCAGGAACATACACGGGTTAGGTAACCAGGTCAGCGTGGCTTACAAGGATCTATGCCCTTTCCCTGACGTTCAATTACCAGCAGGGTTCAAAATGCCCAAGTTCGATTTATACGAAGGGCAGGGTGATCCTATGGCACATCTACGAGGTTTTTGTAGCAAAATGAGGGGAGCAGGGGGCAAAGATGAGCTATTAATAGCTTACTTTGGCCAGAGTTTGAGCGGGTCGGCGTTAGAGTGGTATACAAGACAAGATCCGAGCAGGTGGTACACCTGGGATGACTTGGCACAGGCTTTCGCAGGACATTTCCAATACAACCTTGAGATAGTCCCAGACCGTCTCACATTGCTAAAGCTCGAGAAGAAACCCGGAGAGAGCTTCCGGGAATTTGGGTTCCGATGGAGAGAACAGGCAGCCAGAGTTGATCCCCAATGAGAGAAGGAGAAATGGTGGATTACTTCTTACAAACTCTCGAGCCAACTTACTTTGGTCACTTGGTGACGTCAGTTGGCAAATCATTTAATGAAGTTGTGAAAATGGGAGGTATGATAGAAGAGGGACTTAAGTCCAATAAGATCCTGAGTTATTCGGCAATTAAGGCAACAACTCAGGCCATTCAGAGCGGCACGGGAGGTGCGCTAGGGAAGAAAAGGAGAGAGGAGGTCACGACATTAGAGGCTGACAATTGGTCCAGATCTAGAGGTCCTTCCCCTCATTACCAACCCAGACCCCATCGTCTAAACTACCCACACATTCCAAATTACCCTCCACAACCCTACTACCAACCACAAGAACAACATTTCACCGTCCATCAAGCCCAGACATACACCCAACCTCCGGTTCGCCCACAATGGCGCGCGCCGGTTCCCCACAATACATACCCACCTCCACATAACACATACCCACCACCACAAAACACCTATCCACCACCAAGAGCCTACAGGAACCCTCCAGGGATGGGTTTCAGGGGAAATCCGGCCGCCAGAAATGAAAGATTGCAGAGGCAAAGAACTTTTACTGAGTTGGGGGAAACTTATATTGCCTTGTTCCACAAATTGAGGCAATTGGGTTTATTAAATCCTGTTGAGCCTAGATTACCAAATCCCTTACCCCAAAATATGGATCACTCGGTAAGATGTGAATATTGTTCGGGAGCTCCCGGACATGATACCGAGAAATGTTGGAGGCTGAAACATGCAATACAAGATCTTATTGATACCAACAAGATCGAGGTACATGCACCGGAGGCACCCAACATTAACCAGAACCCATTGCCAAAGCACCCTGAAGCCCACATGATCGAGCTTGTGCACGAAGGAGGGGAGCCGAAGAAACCCCCACAAACAGTGATGATGATCCGTGCCACTCCGAAAGAAAAATCGATCAATAAGGAAGCAGGGGTACAGTTGAAGGGGGAAGATGTCAAGCCAGTGGTGATATTGGGGAAGAATCCATCTGCCGCTACAAGGAAACCAGAACCAGCCAAGTTGGTAATAACGGGAGCATCATCTGCACCCGTGGTTGTTGTGAAAGGGGTCTGCAGGGAACCGGTCATCATAAAACCAGTAGTCCAAACACCAATGATAGAGCTGTCACACCTCCTTTTTTCGCGCCCGGGAGGACGCAGGGGGAGTTTTTTCCAATTAAAGGACAATCGAAACGGGATTGGTTTAATTATTTCAGAGTCGCCACTTGGGAGATTTAGGGTGTCCCAAGTCACCAATTTTAATCCCGAATCGAGGAAAAAATAATGACTCTATATTACAGTCTGCGTACCAGAAATCCGGATAAGGAATTCTGTTAACCCGGGAGAAGGTGTTAGGCATTCCCGAATTCCGTGGTTCTAGCACGGTCGCTCAGCTGTTATATTCGGCTTATTTTTCTGATTTTTAAATACAATTATGAACCATGTGCAAATTTTATCTTTTAACCACTTTATTAATTATCATTATTAGGAATGTGAACGTCGCTTAAAACATGTCTTTGGATTGCGTCACATGAAATGCACCCGCAATCCGGAACATATCTTACTTGACGTTTTGGGATTTGGATTTGGGTCGCATGAAATGCACACCCTAAGTCTTAAGAAAATAAATTATTAAACACGCGCCTAAAAAGACTATCGCGTTATTATTTTTGGAAAGGCCACGGAATTCACTAAGCGGCCCTCCTGAATTCTAAGTAATTTAAAACAAGTATTTACTGAGGGCCCCGCAATCTGTGTTTTTATTCGGCGAGGCTCATCTCATTCTTATTTTTAAAGGATATCCTATAGCAACTACGTTTCTTGTCGTGTTTGTCTCTATCAATCGAAAGCAGTAGATAATCCTAATTAATTAATGCTTGCAAGTTATTTTATGACAGAATTCGGAAATGCTAAAATCAGGAACAAGGCTGCGCGCACAGTCAGTCGAATAAGTAGTCATGGGCCCAAATTCGACCCATGCGTGATGGGCCAAACCTGGGCCCCTGCTTGCTCGAAGCAGGCCGGCTAGGCCTGTTTTGGTCTGAACTCGACCTTTACGGGGTTGATATTGCAAGTTTGGTATTCTTTGTCTTAACAGGTGGTTTACTAGTTATATGAGGCCATCAATCCGAAAAAGGAAGAACTTAATCCAGGATGTACAGTGTTCATACTTGGTATACATATCAACATATACTGCAAAGTAAACTAGAATCTGAAATGCAACATATCTCATTGAACATATTATCACCTATCAGCATACATATGTAAGCTACCATTTAGCTAACTTATATTAATATACATTAGGCATATAGGCTGCTTCGATTGTCAATACAAGAATGAAAATTATCATACAATACATGATATCTAATATAACAGTATATATATGAAAATCAACTTCAAGTCTTTTTCCTTTCTTTTGCATTCATGCTCAATGTTCTAATTACATTTGATAGTGCCTTGGTTGTGTACCTGATGTAGAGGAACAGAAGAAGAAGGAAAAGGGTCAGCTGAGTAGCACACAACAAACAACAGCAATCAGCAGATTCACAGCAACAACACAGCAACAAACAACCAGCCAATAATGATGAAGCTCAGCAAAGAGTCGAACAACAAATGGACAATCCCAGTAAAACAGAGTAGGAAATAACAGCCCAGAATGTTGAATGTAACAGCAACAGAAATCCAATGACCACAAGAAAACTTGGCAAACGACAGAAAAAGCAAAGCCACGAAGACAACCTGATCAAACTGGATTCTTACACAGTTTCTTCTAGGCAATACTCCTTCACAATGTTCTGAAATTTATTCCTGTTTTTTTCCTTTTCCAGTTTTCTTACTCATAGACTCTCTCAAGACTCAAAAATCAACTCCCTTTTCTAACGGATGGTCTCCTCTTTTATAGCCTAACCTTAACACTTTACAGTCTGTTTTACAACTCATAATTGCCCCCCCCCCCATGTTGCTTTTCCACTCACTTGTTTTAAATAACCAAGCCCCCATGAAATCCCTGACAACCCCTCTCTCTTTTTGGTTGTTAAAGTGTACTGATCACTTGTTTGTTTAAACAAAGTATGGGCAGTAGGAATATAATCTGACAGCACATGCTGTCCGATTATTTTAATTCCTTAAAGCAAACCATACACATGCTGCCCACAGTCCAAACCAAATGGCATTGTGTTTAAAAACCAAAATCTGAATCTGCCATTATAACCTTTCCCCTAGATGTTCTTTTAATTTAATTTGAACAAAATCAACAGGCAATACAATTCAGTTCCTAATGAGACTCAAATACGATCACAGCAGAAATAAGCAATACGAATCAAGTTGTTACCATTAACGATTGAAACTAATTGACGACATATATCGACTCGACTATATTAATCGTAACACATAACAATCAATCGTTCATATAAACAACACGTATAGAGTCCCGAATGACCTCAGATAAATTTGTTCAAACACTGGGAACTTATATGAATTAAACTCGCTTGACGATTAATCTAATTGATGAACACGTATATCACAGGGTATATTCAGAACACAAACAGAAGACAATTGGCCAAATAAAAGGCCTTTAACAGAGATGGAAGAAATCCGAATGAAAAATAACAAAATAACAAACAAACACAAAGAAATATGCTGACAACTTAATTAGAACCAAACAAAGAGAAAAGGAAACTTACTGAAAAAGTTTGAAATCAAACGGACTCAAATCAAACTCGACTTCGAACTTTTGAGGCCGAACAAACTTTAATCAGGGTGTTCTCACATGAGAACACCTTGATTAAGGTCTATTAGACCTCAAACCTATGTCCAAACCGGCCGGATTCCCCAAGTGCATGTGTTCTAAAGTCTGGATTTCCAGATCTGGATTTTTGGGAGTTGTGGGTAGATTCGGACCAAACCAAGTTTGGTTTGGTCACGAGGAAGGTCAGGGGAGTGTCTGGTATGAAGATGGGATGATTTGGCATAGATCCGGGTTCGACTCAAATCTTCAAATGAAGATTCGAGACGAACGAAAGTGATTCGAGGTTCGTGGTTAGTGGATTCGTGTTCAGGGTGGTTGGATGCTTTAGGGGTGTGAAGGGGGTGGTCACCGGCGTTCGTGCCGCCGGGTTTTGGTGGAAAGGAAACCAGGGCGGCGTTAGGGTTTGGGGGTTTCAGGGTTCGGGGAAGGAGATGACTGAAAGGGGGGGGGGTTCGGATAGGGGGTGCGGGGTAAAGGGTCAAGTTTATATATGGAAGGGGAAGAGAGATTGGAGTCGTTAGATCAAGTGATCTGAACGGCTTAGATCTATTGGTGGGTAACAGGACGGGGTCGTTTGGTATGGGAACGGGGTCGTTTTGGTTTAGGTGAGGGGTTGGGTTAAACCGGCTAAATAGGTCGGGTCATGAGGGAACCAGGGACCGTTGGATCAATGAGGTTGGACGGCTCAGATTCAACTTGCCTGAAACGGCGTCGTTGAGGTGAGTTGGACAACCTGATCTGGACCGTTCCTTTGAATCAGATCAACGGCTTCAAATGGGGACGCCGATACGACGTCATTTGAGTCCGTGCCTGGGCAGGCTGGGTTTGGACCGGGTCAGATCGTTGGTTTGGGCCTGTTTTTGTCTTATTTTTTGGGCCCAAATTGATTTCAACTTCTTTTGTTTTCCAATTTAAAATAAAAATAAAAAAAAATAATTAATAAAACAAATGAAATTAAAACAAATAACAATATGGCATTTCAACATAATTATCATACCAAGTAAGTTAAATCACAACCTAAAACGGACGATGCACGTATATTTATATTTTTTTTGAATTTTCTCTTAACGCCACATATATTTTTTGTATTTTTGTTTGATAAGGACTAGATGCAAAATGGACAGACTCACAAACGACTAACAACACATGTCACGGAAAGATCGAAAAATTGTACAGCGAAATCATTTGTCACTATTTTTATTTTCTTTTGGAGCGATTGCTCGTAAAGCAAAAATCACGTGCTTACAGCTGCCCCTCTTTGCACGAAGACACGAAGGGTTTTCGCGAAAAGATAAGCGAGCGATTTTTGCCCGTCCGAATACTCCGTGTGAAGCAATTTTTGAAAAAGATTTGACCGAACCTTTGCTTCAGAGGTTTCCTACATATCCTGGGCTGAAACAGGAATCAGGTCAATGTAGTTCGGGAAATTTTGGTAGCTGGGACTACCGTGTGACTGTAGTGTTTGCTGTTGTTGTGCGCTGTTGTATGCTGCTGTAGGATGCTACTGCTCAACCGATCTCCCTATTACATTGCTCTAAAAGGAAAACAAGAAGCTAAGTTAAACTGAGGATCCTGAAATTTCATCCATCTTCAACTTGTTCTTGTTGCCTTGCTTTCTTGTCGGCTAATGCTTTCCTCCGACGCCTTTATTTTGTGAACTTGGAGATGATGCTGGTCCTTCACCTTTTCTGAATGTCAGTTCTCATCACTTTGCTTGATTTGCTGGGGACACGACTTTCTTCTTTAGATCTTCCAATGGTTTCTTCAGTGGTATGGCTTTTCATCAGAATTGTTATACTGGGCATGCTACAACGTTCCCAAACTACTTCTTTTGAGACGCGTTCCTTCTTCCCTTTGAATGTGCGCTTGCTTTTGCAGTTGTCTGCTTCTTGGTGCTGGAGATTTTATTGTTTCCCGTTTGGGGATCTCTGTTGTAACCTTCTGTCTTCAGGTGGGGTGACTGATTCCAAAATCTAGAGCTGAATGTATTCCCGCATTATACTGGTGGGCGACCTAGAACTTAAATGTATTCCCACATTATACTGGTGGGCGACCTAGAACTTAAAAGTATTCCCGCATTATACTGGTGGGCGACCTAGAACTTAAAAGTATTCCCGCATTATACTGGTGGGCGACCTAGAACTTAAAAGTATTCCCGCATTATACTGGTGGGCGACCTAGAACTTAAATGTATTCCCGCATTATACTGGTGGGCGACCTAGAACCTAAATGTATTCCCGCATTATACTGGTGGGCGACCTAGAACTTAAATGTATTCCCGCATTATACTGGTGGGCGACCTAGAACTTAAATATAT
Source organism: Nicotiana tabacum (assembly GCF_000715075.1). Lineage (NCBI taxonomy): Eukaryota > Viridiplantae > Streptophyta > Magnoliopsida > Solanales > Solanaceae > Nicotiana > Nicotiana tabacum. The sequence continues at coordinate 8,570,396 of NC_134100.1, forward strand.
TCCCGCATTATACTGGTGGGCGACCTAGAACTTAAATGTATTCCCGCATTATACTGGTGGGCGACCTAGAACTTAAATGTATTCCCGCATTATACTGGTGGGCGACCTAGAACTTAAATGTATTCCCGCATTATACTGGTGGGCGACCTAGAACTTAAAAGTATTCCCGCATTATACTGGTGGGCGACCTAGAACTTAAATGTATTCCCGCATTATACTGGTGGGCGACCTAGAACTTAAATGTATTCCCGCATTATACTGGTGGGCGACCTAGAACTTAAATGTATTCCCGCATTATACTGGTGGGCGACCTAGAACTTAAATGTATTCCCGCATTATACTGGTGGGCGACCTAGAACTTAAAAGTATTCAAATTGTTTCCCCGTTCTTCCGAGAAAATTTTCGACAATCGGCAGAAAATTTTCTGCCCCGGTTTTGGTGACTTCCATGGCGGTGCATCTTGCTGCCGTCATCAATCCTTTGTTTTCCTGCAGCAGACAAAAGGATTTAATCAGTTTTAATCGTGGTGGTAGAGGGTGCCTTTCTGGCGAGCAATTTTCTCTCTTCCCATTTTCTTGCTCTTTGTCCCCATAATTGGTTGGCGGGCAAAGTTGCCTGTTGGGGGTCTCTAGCCTGCTGGGGATTGGTTTTCAATTTATCCCCTTTTCTGCTTTCTTTTTAAACACATGATGTGGGAGTCTGCTTCTAACTCCCGAAACTACTCCCTTTGGAGCTTACTTCTTCCAAAATTCCCGAGCACGAATCCCTGCATTGCCTGGGACCGGTCTTTAAGACTGTTTGTATTATCCTGCATTGGATGAATTCCCCTTTGGTTCCTGGTAGTAAGCTTTGAAAAATCCTTTCAAGACACATTTTAGGAAAAGAAATAAAAGCTATGGAAAGGAGAAAATCTTTCTGAACCAATATTTTTTGTGGGAGGAGACAATCAAAAGAACTTATCTGGAGGACATGACTGGTCCCCGTGATCATGACGTGCACCATAGATTCCCGACCCAGTCTATCTGTATCAATTGATTTGCCCGATGGTTTGACTTGCTGGGGATGATAAAGGAGTGTTCCTTCCGTTTCGAATGTGGTAGCTTTTGCTGCTCTATCTTGTCGCCTCATAGTGCCCTTCGAGGGGTTTTCACTGATGAGACTCTCTCTTTTCTCTCATCTCCCGGCGCCTTATGGTGCCTGTGAGGGTTTTCACCAATAAGACTCTCTCATTTCATATCCCTCATCTTACATCGCCTCTCGGTGCCTGCGAAGGTTTTCACCGATGAGACTCTCTCATTTTATTTCTTTCAAGGAATCGGGGCGTTGTAGATACGACCCTCTCTTCTGGAGACTCCTTTGACTATCAATTCATTCCCAGTCTTACGATCCTCTTCGTTGCTGGGGGATTGGTGTATTATTCTCGGTCTTATTTACCTGACTCGACATCTTTTGAACATTGATCGGGAGGTCTTTTGGATGTTGATGTTGGTTCTGGTGTGGAGTTAAAGAAAGGCTATGAAAAAATGAAAATAATTTGATGGGTGATGTGCTACAACTTTTGGAATCAAACCTTTGTTGGAATTTTAAAACATAACTTCTGCCCCAGTTTTCTTGCTTGGGGAATTTATTTTTTACTCTTATGTTGTGCTACGTGCGTTACGCACGCTGTGTCTATTATGCACACTATGTACATTATGCATCCTATATTTATTATGATGCATACTATGACCGAGCCGTGAGGCGCCTACGTATCCTCTTTGAGGAATCAGGTCAAACGTAGTTCCCACGGTTTTGTATTTCTTGTGATTTTATCTTCTTCTTTTTTTTCTTTTCTTTCTTTTTTTTTCATGTCTTTCCCATTATTGATTCCAAAAGAGGGGTATTGAAAGAATTTGCTTAAGGCTCAAAGGGGGAAGTGAGGGTTAAAAGTGTTTGGATAGAAGAAAGAATTGCCTCCGTCATCTCATTATTCAACAAATGCCAAATACAAACAAATAAAACAAAAAATTGCCATAATTAAAGAAATTACGCATAATATCTCTTGACTGCATCTGAATTGATAGCCATGTCGATATAAGGCCCTTGCCAATTTGGGGCGAATTTGCCTTTTGCCTCGACCTGGTGTGGGAGGATCTTCTTTAATACCAACTGCCCTACTTCAAACTTCCTGGGGCGCACCTTCTTATTATACGCTCTTGCCATTCTCTTCTGATATAGTTGACCATGGCACACTGCTGCCAATCTTTTCTCATCTATCAGGCTCAACTGTTCCAAGCGAGCTTTGATCCATTCATCATCATCAATTCCGGCTTCAGCGACAATTCGGAGGGACGGAATTTCGACCTCCGCTGGTATCACGGCCTCAGTTCCATACACCAACAAATAAGGAGTTGTGCCTATGGAAGTCCGGATGGTAGTGCGGTAACCCAACAAAGCAAAGGGTAATTTCTCGTGCCATTGTCTGGACCCTTCCACCATTTTTCGCAGTATCTTCTTGATATTCTTATTGGCTGCTTCGACTGCTCCATTTGCCTTAGGACGATATGGGGTGGAATTGTGGTGTATAATCTTGAATTGTTGGCATACCTCTCTCATCAAGCTGCTATTAAGATTCGCACCGTTATCCGTGATGATCACTTTTGGGATCCCAAATCTACAGATGATATGGGAGTGAACAAAGTCCACCACTGCCTTCTTAGTTACTGATTTGAAGGTTTTAGCCTCAACCCATTTGGTGAAGTAATCAATGGTCACTAGAATGAACCTATGACCATTGGACGCTGCTGGCTCGATGGGCCCAATGACATCCATGCCCCATGCTACAAACGGCCAGGGTGCTGACATCGTATGCAACTCTGTTGGCGGAGAGTGAATCAAGTCTCCATGTATTTGGCACTGATGGCATTTCCTCACGAAAGTGATACAGTCGTGTTCCATGGTGAGCCAATAACACCCTGTTCGAAGGATTTTTCTTGCCAATACATATCCACTCATGTGTGGCCCACAAACTCCAGCATGTACTTCTGCCATAACTGTCGTTGCCTGCCCGGCATCTATGCATCTCAACAATCCCAAATCCGGGGTTCTTTTGTACAATACCCCTCCACTGAGGAAGAAAAACATTCGACAACCGCCGAAGGGCTCTTTTTTGGTCTCCAGAGGCATGTTCTGGATATATCCCCATCCTGAGGTATCCTTTGATATCATGAAACCAGGGTTCGCCATCCGCTTCTTCTTCTATGGCATTGCAGTAGGCGTGCTGATCACGGACCTGGATGTGTAGAGGATCAACATACATTTTGTCAGGGTGGTGCAGCATTGATGCTAAGGTGGCTAAGGCATCCGCAACCTCATTGTGAACTCTCGGGATGTGTTTGAACTTTACCGATCGAAATTGCTTGCTCAGATCATGTAAGCATTGTCGGTATGGTACGAGTTTTAGATCTCGTGTTTCCCATTCTCCCTGAATTTGATGTATCAAGAGGTCCGAGTCTCCCAAGACCAAGACGTCTTGGACATCCATGTCGGCAGCCAGGCGCAGACCCAGAATGCAAGCCTCATATTCGGCCATATTGTTGGTGCAATAGAAGCGCAGTTGAGCCGTAACAGGATAATGCCGTCCTGTTTCAGAAATGAGTACTGCCCCTATTCCAACCCCTTTTGCGTTTGCAGCTCCATCGAAGAAAAGCTTCCAACCCGGTTCCTCGGGTAATTCCAACTCATTCGTATGCATCACCTCTTCGTCAGGAAAATACGTTCTTAAGGGCTCGTATTTTTCATCAACGGGATTCTCTGCCAAATAGTCTGCCAGTGCCTGGGCTTTCATGGCCGTCCTCGTCACGTAGATGATATCAAATTCTGTGAGCAGAATTTGCCATTTTGCTAACCTTCCCGTGGGCATAGGTTTCTGAAAGATATACTTCAACGGGTCCAAACGGGATATGAGATAAGTAGTGTATGAAGACAAGTAGTGCTTCAACTTCTGAGCTACCCAAGTTAGGGCGCAGCATGTTTTCTCGAGTTGAGTGTACTTGACCTCATGTACTGTGAATTTCTTGCTAAGATAGTAGATGGCCTGCTCCTTCCTTCCTGTGTCATCATGTTGCCCCAGTACACAACCAAATGAATTTTCCAAGACCGTCAGGTAAAGAATTAGAGGTTTCCCGGGCTTAGGCGGGACCAATACGGGTGGATTAGACAGATACCCTTTGATTTGGTCGAAAGCCTCCTGACACTCTGCCGTCCAACCTACCGCAGCATCCTTTTTCAGCAGCCGAAATATGGGTTCACAAGTTGCTGTGAGTTGAGCGATGAACCTACTGATGTAATTGAGTCTACCCAGCAAACTCATTACCTCTGTTTTGTTCCTTGGCGGTGGCAAATCTCGGATGGATTCAATTTTGGATGGGTCTAACTCAATCCCCCGTCGACTGACGATGAATCCCAGCAACTTTCCTGATGGGACCCCGAATGCGCATTTGGCCGGGTTAAGCTTGATATCATACCTCCGGAGTCTTTGGAAAAATCTCCTTAGGTCTGCTATATGGTCCTCCTGACGCCAAGATTTGATGATCACGTCGTCGACGTACACCTCAATCTCTTTGTGTATCATGTCATGAAACACAGCAGTCATTGCTCGCATGTACGTTGCCCCGGCGTTCTTTAACGCGAACGGCATTACCCGATAGCAGTAGGTTCCCCATGGCGTAATAAACGCTGTCTTCTCAGCATCCTCTTCGTCCATTAGGATCTGATGATAACCCGCATAGCAATCCACAAAGGATCCGATCTCGCGCCCAGCGCAATTATTGATCAGGATATGAATGTTGGGTAACGGGAAATTGTCCTTGGGACTTGCTTTGTTGAGGTTGCGGTAGTCGACGCACACCCTGATTTTTCCATCCTTCTTTGGGACTGGTACCACATTGGCCAGCCACTCGGGATATCGAGTGACCCGAATGACCTTCGATTGCAACTGCTTGATCACTTCTTCTTTGATTTTCACACTCATTTCTGTTTTAAATTTCCTTAGTTTTTGCTTGACCGGAGGGTGTGCCGGGTCAGTGGGCAATTTGTGAACCACTAAATCGGTGCTCAATCCAGGCATATCATCATATGACCATGCAAAAACATCTTTGAATTCCCTGAGAGTTTCGATCAATTCTGCTTTGACATTCGGCTCAATGTGGATGCTAATTTTGGTCTCTTGGATGTTATCAGCGTCTCCTAGGTTCACAGCCTCAGTGTCATTTAGGTTAGGCTTGGGTTTCTCTTCAAATTGGCACAGTTCTCGATTTATTTCTTCGAAGGCTTCCCCTTCGTCACATTCGGATTCATTATCACAAACGACCTCTTGCATCATTGAGTCAGATTCAGATTGATTTATTAGACTAGGTCGAAGATCCGCTGCGCATGCCATGTCATTAGGACCAGTAAAAAGAGAACTGTTCAGAAAGAAAAAGAACAAAACAAGAAATCAAAACGGGACAAAAGAAAAGAACTTTATTAAATTTGCAGGATAAAAAGGGTTCACACTTTTACAAAACGAAAGTAAAATTGGGATTACACCCTTGAATAATCCGATCAAACAAACAAACAAACAAAACATTAATCAAAGCCTACTACCAAGACTCCCCTCGGACAGGAAGAGGAGTAACCGTCCAATTGTTGGTCTTGGCCTCAGGCCCCACAAATTGTATCTCTGCTCTGCTGGAACCCTCTCCAGCTTCCACCATACTGACATCCGCGAATAGTCTCTCAAAACTCTGATTCAGTTCTTCACTTATGCCGATCAAAGGTCCTCGAATCTTTGGGATCGCTGACCCCTCGGCACTAGCTTTAACAAAAGACCTTGAGAGGCGTGGCACTGGTTTAGGCAGAGACCAGGCCCTCTTCTTCATTCTTCGCGCCTCCTTCCTGTCTGCTGCGGTTGGTTTGAACCCCAACCCGAAAGTTTCCAGATTTTTAGGAAGGGAGACAGGTTGGACTATCCCTTGAAGTTCAACTCCCAGGCCTTTTCCCGGCACAAACCCATTACCCAGCATTTCTGATATCATCATGACTGTTGCGGCAGCCACCCTAGGGTGCGGGATGATTTCTCCTTCAGAAATTTTGTTGGCCGACCCTGTATCGAGAATCTGGTAGACCCAGGGACCCTTGTCATCAGTGGTCTCTATGAAAGGCACATTGGTTCCGCCCATGGTGCATGTTGTATCCTCGCCGTGCAACACGACCTCTTGTCTTTCCCACTCGAACTTCACTGTCTGATGTAGGGTGGAAGGCACCGCTTTAGCTGCGTGAATCCAGGGTCGTCCTAACAGCAAGTTGTAAGATACCGTGGCGTCCAATACCTGGAATTCCATGGTAAACAGGACCGGGCCAATGGTTAGTTCAAGTACAACATCCCCCACAGTGGCTGTTCCGTTTCCGTCAAACCCCCGGACACAGATGCTGTTCTCCCGGATTCTTCCACGGTCAACCTTTAACTGGTCCAGGGTGGATAATGGACAAATATTGGCGCTTGAGCCGTTATCCACCAATACTCGGGTTACCACCGAGTCTTCACATTTGACAGCTAGGTATAGAGCTTTATTGTGCTCCGTTCCTTCCACTGGCAGGTCATCGTCTGAGAATGTCACTCTGTTCACCTCGAAAATCTTGCTGGCAATGGTTTCCAGGTGGTTTACAGAAATCTCACTGGGTACATGGGCCTCGTTCAATATCTTTAACAGGGCCCGACGATGTTCCTCGGAATGGAGGAGTAATGACAATAGTGAGATCTGGGCAGGTGTTTTTCTCAGCTGTTCAACCACAGAATAGTCTTGTACTTTCATCTTCCTCAGGAAGTCTTCAGCCTCTTCTTCTGACACTGGCTTCTTGGTCGCCACTGGGTTGGTTTTTCTTAACTCTACCGGAGCAAAACATCGACCTGATCGAGTCAGCCCTTGCGCTTCACAACTGACTTCTTCCACCTGTTTTCCTTGGTACGTCACCACTGCTTTTTCATATTTCCAGGGCACAGCCCTGCTGTCAAGCATTGGCAGTTGGACCACCGGCTTTATGGTCACTCGTTCTCTACATACCCCTTTCAACATGACTGCCGGTGTGGGCAGGATCCCTGGTATTACCAACTTGCTTGGCTCGGGTTTGCTTGCTATGATGGACGGGCTCTTCCCCAATATCACTACCGGCTTGACGCCTTCTCCCTGCGACTGTACATTTGTTCCTCCACTGGTTAAGACTTCTTTTGGGGAAGCTTGGATCATCATCACTGTTTGTGAGGGTTTTCTTAATTCTCCTCTCTCACACACCAACTCAATCACGTGAGTTTCGTGGTGTGCTGGCAGTGGGTTTTGGTTGATGTTAGGAGCCTCCGGTGTCTGGACCTCGATCTTATTGGTGTCAATAAGATCCTGTATGGCATGCCTTAACTTCCAGCACTTCTCGGTATCGTGCCCGAGCATCCCTGAACAGTATTCACAACTGATTGAACGATCCAAATTCTGAGGCGGGGGATTTGGTTCCCGAGTATGGACAGGACTAACCAAACCCAATTGCCGCAGCTTGTGGAACACAGCGGTGTAGGTTTCTCCCAGTTCGGTGAAGGTTCTTTGCTTCCGCAACCTGTCATTTCTGGCATCTGGATTTCCCCGGAAACCTGCCCCTGAAGGATTTCTATATGCCTTTGGTGGAGGGTAAGTGTTTTGTGGTGGTGCATATATGTTCTGGGGAGCCGGTGCGCGCCATTGTGGGCGAACCGGAGGCTGAGTGTATACCTGGGCTTGGTGTACTGAACAATGTGGTTCTCGAGGCGGATAGAAATTTTGTGGTGGGTTGTATGGGTAGTTTGACCTGTGAGGCCTGGGTTGGTTGTAGTGCGGCCTGCCAGCCCTGGACCAACTGCCTGCCTCGATCGTGGCAACCTCTTCTTTCTTTCTTCTTAATGCACCTCCCGTGCCGCTTTGAATAGCCTGGGTTGTGGCCTTAAGTGTCGAATAGTTTAAGATCTTGTCCGACCTCAAACCTTCTTCTATCATGACCCCTATTTTGACCACCTCGTTGAAAGATTTTCCAACCGTTGTCACCAAGTGACCAAAGTAGGTTGGATCCAATGTCTGCAAAAAGTAGTCTACCATCTCTCCCTCTCTCATGGGAGGATCGACCCTAGCTGCTTGTTCTCTCCAGCGGAACCCGAACTCGCGAAAACTTTCCCCGGGTTTCTTCCCAGTTCTCAGTAACGTGAGACGGTCAGGGACTATCTCCAGATTGTATTGGAAATGACCTGCAAAAGCCTGCGCCAGGTCATCCCACGTGTACCACCTGTTGAAATCCTGCCTGGTATACCATTCTAGTGCAGATCCGCTCAGACTTTGGCCGAAATAAGCTATCAAAAGCTCATCCTTGCCTCCTGCCCCTCTCATTTTGCTACAGAATCCCCGCAAATGTGCCATGGGATCACCGTGCCCTTCATATAAATCAAACTTGGGCATCTTGAACCCAGCCGGGAGTTGGACATCTGGGAAAGGGCACAGATCTTTGTATGCCACGCTGACTTGATTGCCCAACCCGTGCAAGTTCCTGAAGGATTGCTCCAGGCTTTTGAACTTTCTTAACACTTCATCCTGTTCAGGGGCCTTAACCGGCTTCTCAACCTCTGCCGGTATTTCCAAATGGGGATTGTGAGCCTGTGGTTCGGGTGCATGGAATGTAGGCTCAGGGGGATAGTATTGGGTATCGTGAGCCTGAAACAATGGCTCACCGGTCGTCCTCTGCAAAGGGGCTGATGTTGGTCCCACAAAAATGGGAATATTGGGTGTTGGGAGAGGATGATGGGGTGGTGGAGCTTGGGAATCATGAGGGCTTCTTTCTTGATGATAGAGGGGATTTGGACGGCTTGTGGAAGGGCCAGAGTGAGGGTATTCCGGCATGTGTCCCAGTGTTTCAGGGCTCTTTTGCGTTTTGGCCAGGGCTAGCTGCATTGCATGCATCTCTAGTCCCATCCTTTCAATCTTTTCCATTGCCTCTTTTAGCAACTGGCTCATCGGCCTTTCTTCCTCATTACTATTCTCTGAAGTAGTCATGCTTGTTGCTACCGGTCCTTTGGATCTGGTTTGGTATGAATGTGTTGCCAGAATTCTTTAACAACTAACTGTCTGATGTCAGACAACAACAAACTTTGTTAGTGTTAGAGCTTAACAGATTTGATCATAACACATAGAGGATGCAATGCACCTAAGCAGTTAACCGTTTCTACATGCTTTGCTTCAATCCACATGCGTCATCCCGGTTTGTTCATTCGTCTCTTTAAAGTATTTTGCGAAACCCTGCGTTTTATTCTATTTACATTTTCTCTTTTTTTTATTTATTGAAAGCGGTCGAATCTTATGGGGATTGCCTACGTATCACGTCCCCGCGTGAATCAGACCAGGCGTAGTTCTGCCTTAAAGCAAAGACACACAGTAATTCTTCTGGAGTCACTTAATTTCATTATCAAAATTTGCTATTACACAGTACTTAAATAAAAATAGCAGAAGTACAGACTCCACGGTTTTAAACTTGGTTTGATGAAAAGAAAACAACATATGGAAAAACAACCAAAGCCAAATAAACAGGACTCGACCAAAACTAATTCTCCAATTTAAGGGCCCGCGAGGCATCATTCGGCCTTTCCGCGGCTCTAGGTGTAAGGTCTCTTTGCAGGTTCTTCAACTCGCTCATAATCCGGCGGACGCAGCCCATGATGGAAACAAGGAGGGTCTTCCGAGGTGTTTGCTCACATGCCAAGCATTTCATGTAGATGTAATGCCCTATTTCATCAATCCTTGCTCGGATGTCATCTCTTTCACTGAGCAACTGCCTGATTTGTTGGTTTTTTAACCCCAGTGCCTGAGCATCGTCAGCAATTCGATCCTGAAACAACCCCATTTGTCTTTCCATGCAGGCCATTGCATCATAGCACTGTCTTCTGTCGGCCTGGGCGTCTCGTGCTTGTTTGACGATCCGATCATGTAGAGTGGAGCTCGTTTCCCTTAATATTCTGACGCTCATTTCATAATCCCTTATGACCTGTTGCAAATGCTGCTTCCGGGCCATTGCGTACTTTGCCCCTCTGACCTTCATCCTTGTTATGCAAGCTCTTGATTGTTCTAATTCTTCTTGGCCTTGGATGACCTGATTTCTCAAACTTGCTATCAATCTTTCATCAGAGCAACGCTTCTGTCGGTCAACGTTACTCTTACTGGCTTGGCGAAGGCGGGCCTTCAAGGTTTGGTTTTCTTGGGCTAACTTGTTTCTTTCAGCCTGCTCTGAGGCGACTTGCACATTGTTCTCAAATACAAGCCTTTCAACTTGTTGCTTTAGCTTCCCGATTTCGACCCGGTAACCTTTCTCCCTTTTTAACCATCCCCATTGCTCTTGTGAATCATTGGTGAAGTGTTGGACGTGGGCCCTTTTAGCAGGTCTTTGCCGAGTCTGAAACCTTCTTTCGAACCAAGCATCGTACTTTGGGTCTACCTCACCTTTAGCTAGCTCTCGTACCATGGTTTTGGGCTCCAAGAATCTACATTCATGCCACAGTTTTCTAATCTTCCCCTCGGGGAATATGACTCCCGGGCTTAATTCCAAGGCATGCTTGCTCAGATTTTCATCATTAGGGACTACTTGAAACCTGCCCAGTTGTCGTAATACCCGATGAGGGGCATATGGCTGGATGCTGCGAAGCCCCATTAAGAGAACATGACATTCTTCAGCCGACATGTAGATAACCTCAGTATCAGTCAACCAACCAAATGCCCATTCAATTTGGTCAGATGTTGTTGACCTTAACCGTGTAAACCATTCTTCGACACCTTCAGGAAATCTGGTTCCTGTCATGCGCTCCTTGAATCCGCTGATACAGTTCCTCTCGGTCAACCCGTGGTTCATGTATCCTACTCGGTGATGGAGGTGTTCCTGCATCCATAGCTGAAGTAACAGGTTGCAACCTTGGAAGAACTTGCCTCCTTCTCGGCATATAGTCAGAGCCCGGTAGATTTCGGACAAAATTAAAGGAACCACGGTACTATTGGTTCTTTTGATTGCCACATCGGCCATCCCTACCAGACCTATCTCTATCTTTTTGTCCTTCCTTGGGCAGACCATGACTCCCAAGAATGCCGTGATAAAAGCCAAAGTACGTCTTGCTTCCCATTTGTTTCTGTTCCCGCCGTGAGTTAGCCCAAGGTTCGGTTCCTCAAAACCCTGCGGGGTCCCGTAGCTGATACAAGAAATGGAGATCACAACACCCTCTCGACAAATCGTCATGTTGTACCTTCCGAATAATGCTTAGTAGATCCAGAAACGCATGCGGGGACACTGGCCTTGGCGAAAGCAAATATTGCCCTCTTAACTTCTCATTCAGTCCCGCATACCCCGCAACTTCCTCAAGTGTCGGTGAAAGTTCGAAATCAGCAAAACGGAATACATTGCAGGTGGGGTCCCAAAATGGTATTAGAGCTTCAAGAATATCTGTCCTCGGCTCAACACCCAACAAATTTACAAAACCTCCCAATATTCTTCCTATTACCCCTTTGCTATCGGCTTCCAAGTCATTCCACCACATGTGGAGTTGTAGAGGGACCTCGCTGAGGGCTGAGAATGGTTCATTTTGCTCTGTGTTCATCCTGCACACTTATTAGGGTGACCTTTTAGGTGAAAACAAAAACCTTTATTTTGCCTCTAACCAAAATCTTTGGACAAAAACAAAAAAAAAAAAAAAAATTATTTATATACATGTGTATACATATATACATATATGCTTTATGGTATATCTTTTTTGGTAAAAATGGAAAAAGAGTTGGACCCGACATTTATTAGGGTGACCTTTTTTCCTTTTTTTTTTTTATTTTATTTTATATATATATATATAATTTTTTTGTAAAATTTTCCCAACATTCAAAACCGGTCATCATGCATGTTTGAAGCAAATAAATGCACAAGCAGTGAGTAGGATGCATCAGGATGGCCCTTTTCTATTTCAGGTTGCTATTCCTAGACGGACCCAACCCCTGTGTTGAGTCCCCTAAGTCAAATGCACGTGATGCAAATAAACGCTCCTACTAGGGATCCGGCATGTGGCTTTGTTATACTAGTTCAGAACCTGGGTGTTTGTTCTAGACCTGGCTTACCCGAGCGGACAGCTCGAGCTGAGGGGGGGGCAGCGTACCGGGAATACAGAAGCTTCATCGGCTTAGCAACTTATCCGAACCTCGTTCTAAATTGGGATTTGACACTATACAGAAAAGAAGTCATACGAAGTATGCCCTTCTTCATGATTTAGAAGACTCAGAAAGTATAGGGGTTTCGGCACAGTTTATATACAGTTCAAATAATATCAAAGCGGTAAAAGCAGCATTTAACACATTAGGCTCAAACATGTAAAAATCAGATAATAGATAAAGCCAAATAATAACAATTATTTTAAGCTCGAATTCTTAACTCTGAACCAGTGGTTCTGGGTCCATGATCCCCAGCAGAGTCGCCAGAGCTATCACACCTCCTTTTTCCGCGCCCGGGAGGGCGCAGGGGGAGTTTTTTCCAATTAAAGGACAATCGAAACGGGATTGGTTTAATTATTTCAGAGTCGCCACTTGGGAGATTTAGGGTGTCCCAAGTCACCAATTTTAATCCCGAATCGAGGAAAAAATAATGACTCTATATTACAGTCTGCGTACTAGAAATCCGGATAAGGAATTCTGTTAACCCGGGAGAAGGTGTTAGGCATTCCCGAATTCCGTGGTTCTAGCACGGTCGCTCAGCTGTTATATTCGGCTTATTTTTCTGATTTTTAAATACAATTATGAACCATGTGCAAATTTTATCTTTTAACCACTTTATTAATTATCATTATTAGGAATGTGAACGTCGCTTAAAACATGTCTTTGGATTGCGTCACATGAAATGCACCCGCAATCCGGAACATATCTTACTTGACGTTTTGGGATTTGGATTTGGGTCGCATGAAATGCACACCCTAAGTCTTAAGAAAATAAATTATTAAACACGCGCCTAAAAAGACTATCGCGTTATTATTTTTGGAAAGGCCACGGAATTCACTAAGCGGCCCTCCTGAATTCTAAGTAATTTAAAACAAGTATTTACTGAGGGCCCCGCAATCTGTGTTTTTATTCGGCGAGGCTCATCTCATTCTTATTTTTAAAGGATATCCTATAGCAACTACGTTTCTTGTCGTGTTTGTCTCTATCAATCGAAAGCAGTAGATAATCCTAATTAATTAATGCTTGCAAGTTATTTTATGACAGAATTCGGAAATGCTAAAATCAGGAACAAGGCTGCGCGCACAGTCAGTCGAATAAGTAGTCATGGGCCCAAATTTGACCCATGCGTGATGGGCCAAACCTGGGCCCCTGCTTGCTCGAAGCAGGCCGGCTAGGCCTGTTTTGGTCTGAACTCGACCTTTACGGGGTTGATATTGCAAGTTTGGTATTCTTTGTCTTAACAGGTGGTTTACTAGTTATATGAGGCCATCAATCCGAAAAAGGAAGAACTTAATCCAGGATGTACAGTGTTCATACTTGGTATACATATCAACATATACTGCAAAGTAAACTAGAATCTGAAATGCAACATATCTCATTGAACATATTATCACCTATCAGCATACATATGTAAGCTACCATTTAGCTAACTTATATTAATATACATTAGGCATATAGGCTGCTTCGATTGTCAATACAAGAATGAAAATTATCATACAATACATGATATCTAATATAACAGTATATATATGAAAATCAACTTCAAGTCTTTTTCCTTTCTTTTGCATTCATGCTCAATGTTCTAATTACATTTGATAGTGCCTTGGTTGTGTACCTGATGTAGAGGAACAGAAGAAGAAGGAAAAGGGTCAGCTGAGTAGCACACAGCAAACAACAGCAATCAGCAGATTCACAGCAACAACACAGCAACAAACAACCAGCCAATAATGATGAAGCTCAGCAAAGAGTCAAACAACAAATGGACAATCCCAGTAAAACAGAGTAGGAAATAACAGCCCAGAATGTTGAATGTAACAGCAACAGAAATCCAATGACCACAAGAAAACTTGGCAAACGACAGAAAAAGCAAAGCCACGAAGACAACCTGATCAAACTGGATTCTTACACAGTTTCTTCTAGGCAATACTCCTTCACAATGTTCTGAAATTTATTCCTGTTTTTTTCCTTTTCCAGTTTTCTTACTCATAGACTCTCTCAAGACTCAAAAATCAACTCCCTTTTCTAACGGATGGTCTCCTCTTTTATAGCCTAACCTTAACACTTTACAGTCTGTTTTACAACTCAAAATTGCCCCCCCCCCCCCGCATGTTGCTTTTCCACTCACTTGTTTTAAATAACCAAGACCCCATGAAATCCCTGACAGCCCCTCTCTCTTTTTGGTTGTTAAAGTGTACTGATCACTTGTTTGTTTAAACAAAGTATGGGCAGTAGGAATATAATCTGACAGCACATGCTGTCCGATTATTTTAATTCCTTAAAGCAAACCATACACATGCTGCCCACAGTCCAAACCAAATGGCATTGTGTTTAAAAACCAAAATCTGAATCTGCCATTATAACCTTTCCCCTAGATGTTCTTTTAATTTAATTTGAACAAAATCAACAGGCAATACAATTCAGTTCCTAATGAGACTCAAATACGATCACAGCAGAAATAAGCAATACGAATCAAGTTGTTACCATTAACGATTGAAACTAATTGATGACATATATCGACTCGACTATATTAATCGTAACACATAACAATCAATCGTTCATATAAACAACACGTATAGAGTCCCGAATGACCTCAGATAAATTTGTTCAAACACTGGGAACTTATATGAATTAAACTCGCTTGACGATTAATCTAATTGATGAACATATATATCACAGGGTATATTCAGAACACAAACAGAAGACAATTGGCCAAATAAAAGGCCTTTAACAGAGATGGAAGAAATCCGAATGAAAAATAACAAAATAACAAACAAACACAAAGAAATATGCTGACAACTTAATTAGAACCAAACAAAGAGAAAAGGAAACTTACTGAAAAAGTTTGAAATCAAACGGACTCAAATCAAACTCGACTTCGAACTTTTGAGGCCGAACAAACTTTAATCAGGGTGTTCTCACATGAGAACACCTTGATTAAGGTCTATTAGACCTCAAACCTATGTCCAAACCGGCCGGATTCCCCCAAGTGCATGTGTTCTAAAGTCTGGATTTCCAGATCTGGATTTTTGGGAGTTGTGGGTAGATTCGGACCAAACCAAGTTTGGTTTGGTCACGAGGAAGGTCAGGGGAGTGTCTGGTATGAAGATGGGATGATTTGGCATAGATCCGGGTTCGACTCAAATCTTCAAATGAAGATTCGAGACGAACGAAAGTGATTCGAGGTTCGTGGTTAGTGGATTCGTGTTCAGGGTGGTTGGATGCTTTAGGGGTGTGAAGGGGGTGGTCACCGGCGTTCGTGCCGCCGGGTTTTGGTGGAAAGGAAACCAGGGCGGCGTTAGGGTTTGGGGGTTTCAGGGTTCGGGGAAGGAGATGACTGAAAGGGGGGGTTCGGATAGGGGGTGCGGGGTAAAGGGTCAAGTTTATATATGGAAGGGGAAGAGAGATTGGAGCCGTTAGATCAAGTGATCTGAACGGCTTAGATCTATTGGTGGGTAACAGGACGGGGTCGTTTGGTATGGGAACGGGGTCGTTTTGGTTTAGGTGAGGGGTTGGGTTAAACCGGCTAAATAGGTCGGGTCATGAGGGAACCAGGGACCGTTGGATCAATGAGGTTGGACGGCTCAGATTCAACTTGCCTGAAACGGCGTCGTTGAGGTGAGTTGGACAACCTGATCTGGACCGTTCCTTTGAATCAGATCAACGGCTTCAAATGGGGACGCCGATACAACGTCGTTTGAGTCCGTGCCTGGGCAGGCTGGGTTTGGACCGGGTCAGATCGTTGGTTTGGGCCTGTTTTTGTCTTATTTTTTGGGCCCAAATTGATTTCAACTTCTTTTGTTTTCCAATTTAAAATAAAAATAAAAAAAAATAATTAATAAAACAAATGAAATTAAAACAAATAACAATATGGCATTTCAACATAATTATCATACCAAGTAAGTTAAATCACAACCTAAAACGGACGATGCACGTATATTTATATTTTTTTGAATTTTCTCTTAACGCCACATATATTTTTTGTATTTTTGTTTGATAAGGACTAGATGAAAAATGGACAGACTCACAAACGACTAACAACACATGTCACGGAAAGATCGAAAAATTGTACAGCGAAATCATTTGTCACTATTTTTATTTTCTTTTGGAGCGATTGCTCGTAAAGCAAAAATCACGTGCTTACAATAGCAAGGCTGTGCCTTGGAAGTATGAGAAGGCAGTGGTGATGTACAAGGGACAACAAGTGGAGGAGAATAGTTGTGAGGCGCAGGGACTGGCTCGATCAGGACGGTGTTTTACTCCGGCGGAGTTGAGAAGACCCAATCCAGCTGCAATAAAGAAACCTGTGTCAGAAGAAGAAGCTGAGGATTTCTTAAAGAAGATGAAAGTGCAGGATTACTCCGTGGTCGAACAGTTGAAGAAAACACCGGCCCAGATCTCACTGCTATCATTATTAATCCATTCGGATGAACATCGTCGGGCCCTGATGAAGATACTGAAAGAAGCTCATGTGCCCAATGAGATTTCTGTAAATCACCTGGAAACGATTGCCAACAAAATTTTCGAGGTGAACAGGGTAACATTTTCAGATGATGATCTGCCAGTGGAGGGCACGGAGCATAATAAAGCTCTCTACCTAACTGTCAAATGTGAAGATTCGGCAGTTACTCGGGCATTAGTGGATAACGGCTCAAGTGCCAATATTTGTCCATTATCCACCCTGAACCAATTGAAGATCGACCATGGAAGAATCCAAAAGAATAGCATTTGCGTCCGAGGATTTGACGGAAATGGAACAGCCACCGTGGGGGATATTGTACTTGAGTTGACCATCGGTCCAGTCCAGTTTACCATGGAATTTCAGGTATTAGATGCTACGGTATCTTATAACTTTCTGTTGGGACGACCGTGGATCCATGCAGCCAAAGCAGTGCCATCCACCTTGCATCAGATGGTCAAGTTCGAGTGGGATAGACAAGAGGTCGTGTTGCATGGCGAGGACACTGCGTGCACCGTAGGAGGCGCCATTGTACCCTTCATAGAGACCAATGATGACAAAGGTCCCTGGGTCTACCAGATTTTTAATGCAGTGTCGGCAAACAAGATCCCCGAGGGTGAAATCATTCAGCATCCTAGGATAGCTTCCGCAACGGTTATGATGGTTTCAGAAATGTTGGGTAATGGGTTTATGCCAGGAAAAGGCTTGGGAGCTGAACTTCAGGGAATTGTTCAACCTGTTTCCTTGCCCAAGAATTTGGAGACCTTTGGGTTGGGGTTCAAACCGACTGCGGCAGATGTAAAACGAGCGCGGAAAATGAAGAAGAAAGTTTGGTTTCTTCCCAAACCTGTGCCACGTCTCTCAAGATTTTTTGTTAGAGCAAGCACCAAGGGGTCACCGGTCCCGAAAGTTCTCGGGCCATTGATTGGGATTGACGGGGATCTGAATCAGAGCTTCGAAAGATTGTTCACTGATGTCAATATGGTAGAAGTCGGAGAGGGTTCCAGCGGAACAGACATACAGTTTATGGGGCCTGAGGCCAAAACCAACAATTGGACGGTTACTACTCTTCCTACTCGGGGAGAGTCCTGGTAGTAGGCTTTGATTTTGCTTTCTTATTTTTCGGATTATTCAGGGTGTAATCCAAATCTTATTTTATCTTGTAAAAGTGTGAACCCTGTTATCCCGCATTTTAATAAAATTCTTTTCTTGTCTCATTTTAATTTTGTTTTATTCTTTTCTCTTTCTGAACAGTTCTCTTTTTACTGGTTCTAATGACATGGCATGCACGACGGATCTTCGACCTAGTCTAATAAATCAATCTGACTCTGATTTAATGATACAAGAGATCGATTATGACGATGAGTCTGAATATGATGAGGATAAAGCCTTCGAAGAAATAAATCGAGAACTATGCCAATTTGAAGAGAAACCCAAGCCTAATCTGAATGACACCGAGGCTGTAAATCTAGGGGATGCGGATAATGTCCGAGAAACCAAAATCAGCATCCACATTGAGCCTGGAATCAGGGAAGAATTAATCAAAGCACTCATTGAGTTTAAAGATATTTTTGCATGGTCGTATGACGACATGCCGGGTTTAAGCACCAAGCTAGTGGTTCACAAATTGCCCATTGACCCGGCATGCCTTCCCGTCAAGCAGAAACTGAGGAAGTTCAAGACAGATATGAGTGTGAAGATTAAAGAAGAAGTAACCAAGCAGCTGCAAGCAAAGGTTATTCGGGTCTCTCGATATCCTGATTGGTTGGCTAATGTAGTGCCAGTACCAAAGAAAGATGGGAAGATCAGGGTATGCGTCGACTACCGTAATCTAAACAGGGCAAGCCCAAAGGATAACTTTCCATTGCCCAATATCCATATCTTGATCGACAATTGCGCCGGGCGAGAAATCGGCTCCTTTGTGGATTGCTACGCTGGGTATCATCAGATTTTGATGGATGAAGAAGATGCAGAGAAAACAACTTTCATTACGCCATGGGGGACTTATTGTTATCGGGTAATGCCATTCGGTTTGAAGAACGCTGGGGCAACGTACATGAGAGCAATGACTACTGTGTTCCATGATATGATACACAAAGAGATCGAAGTGTACGTAGATGATGTGATCATCAAATCCAAGCGTCAGGAGGACCACGTAGCAGACCTTAGGAAGTTTTTCCAAAGACTTCGAAGGTACGACATTAAGCTCAACCCAGCCAAATGTGCATTTGGTGTTCCATCTGGAAAGCTGTTAGGATTTATCGTCAGCCGGCGAGGCATTGAGTTGAATCCGTCAAAGATCAAATCCATCCAGGAATTGCCGCCACCAAGGAACAAAACAGAAGTAATGAGTCTGTTGGGAAGATTGAACTATATCAGCAGATTCATCGCTCAGCTCACAACAACTTGTGAACCCATCTTTCGATTGCTGAGGAAAGATGCCGCGATAGAATGGACGGCAGAATGTCAGGAGGCATTTGACCAGATCAAAGGTTATTTATCCAATCCACCTGTATTGGTTCCACCTGAGTCGGGGAGGCCATTAATCCTTTATCTAACGGTTCTGGATCATTCGTTTAGTTGCGTGTTGGGTCAACACGACATCACAGGAAGAAAAGAGCAAGCCATCTATTATCTCAGCAAGAAGTTTACAGTCTATGAGAATAAGTACACTCAACTTGAGAAGACATGTTGTGCTCTAACTTGGGTAGCACAGAAGTTTAAGCATTATCTGTCGTCACATACTACATACCTTATTTCACGTCTGGATCCATTAAAGTATATTTTCCAGAAGCCTATGCCCACAGGAAGATTGGCAAAATGGCAGATATTACTCACAGAGTTCGACATTGTCTATGTGACGAGGACGGCCATGAAAGCCCAAGCATTGGCCGATCACTTGGCTGAGAATCCTATTGATGAAGAATACGAGCCTTTGAGGACGTATTTTCCAGATGAAGAAGTGATACATATAGAGGAGTTAGAACTGAATGAGGAACCAGGGTGGAAGCTTTTCTTTGACGGGGCTGCTAATGCAAAAGGAGTTGGAGTAGGAGCAGTACTTATTTCAGAAACAGGACATCACTATCCTGTTACAGCTCAGCTACGTTTCTATTGTACCAACAACATGGCTGAATATGAGGCATGTATTTTGGGCCTACGATTGGCTGCAGACATGGATGTTCAGGACGTCTTGGTCTTGGGAGACTCGGACCTCCTAGTACATCAGATCCAGGGTGAATGGGAAACACGGGATTTGAAGCTTATACCGCATCGACAATGCTTGCACGATTTGAGCAAGCGATTTCGATCAGTGGAGTTCAGACATATCCCGAGAGTTCACAATGAGGTTGTCGATGCTTTGGCCACTTTATCATCGATGTTGCACCATCCAGACAAAATCCATGTTGACCCATTGTATATTCAGGTTCGTAATCAGCATGCCTACTGCAACATAATAGAAGAAGAAATGGATGGCGAGCCATGGTTTTATGATATCAAGGAATACCTCAGGATGGGAATATACCCGGAGCAGGCAACCGGAGATCAAAAGAGAGCCATTCGACGACTGGCAAATGGATTTTTCCTCAGTGGAGGAATGTTGTACAAAAGAACCCCAGATCTGGGATTGCTGAGATGTATTGATGCAGGTCAAGCCACGATAGTGATGACAGAGGTACATGCTGGAGTCTGTGGGCCCCATATGAGCGGATATGTGTTGGCAAAGAAGATTCTGCGAGCGGGATATTATTGGCTCACTATGGAGCATGATTGTATCAGTTTCGTACGAAAATGCCATCAGTGTCAGATACACGGAGATCTGATTCATTCTCCACCAACGGAATTGCACACAATGTCCGCACCATGGCCATTTGTAGCATGGGGCATGGATGTCATTGGGCATATCGAGCCGGCAGCTTCGAACGGTCACAGGTTCATTCTGGTAGCCATCGATTATTTCACTAAGTGGGTTGAAGCCAAAACTTTTAAGTCTGTAACCAAGAAGGCAGTGGTGGATTTCGTCCATTCCCATATCATTTGTAGATTTGGGATCCCAAAAATAATAATCACGGACAATGGTGCTAATCTTAACAGCAACTTGATGAGAGAAGTATGTGAACAGTTTAAGATTACACACCGTAATTCCACCCCGTATCGGCCCAAGGCGAATGGAGCAGTTGAGGCAGCCAACAAAAATATAAAGAAGATATTGAGGAAAATGATTGAAGGATCCAGATAATGGTATGAAAAGCTACCATTTGCGTTGTTAGGATACCGCACTACTGTTCGTACTTCAATAGGTGCGACTCCTTATTTGTTGGTATACGGAACCGAAGCAGTAATACCAGCGGAAGTTGAAATTCCTTCCCTTCGAATTATCGCTGAGGCCGGGATTGACGATGATGAATGGGTCAAAACCCGACTAGAGCAGCTGAGTTTAATGGATGAAAAAAGATTGGCAGCAGTATGTCATGGCCAGTTGTATCAAAAGAGAATGGCAAGAGCATACAATAAGAAGGTGCGCCCAGAAAATTTGAAGTAGGGCAACAAGTATTGAAACGGATCCTCCCACATCAGATTGAGGCAAAAGGCAAGTTCGCCCCGAATTGGCAAGGGCCGTATATTGTGACCAGAGTATTATCCAATGGCGCTTTACGCCTGACGGATGTTGAAGGAAGATGCGTCGACATGGCTATTAATTCTGATGCAGTCAAAAGATATTATGTGTAATTTCTTTTGTTGTTTATTTGTTTGTTTGTACTTAGTGCTTATCGGATAATGAAATGACGGAGGCAATTCTTTCTTCTATCCAAACACTTTTAACCTTTGCTTTACCCCTTTGAGCCATACTTATCTTTTTATACCCCTCTCTTGGAATCATTAATGAAAAAATGTATGAAGAAAAAAAATTTGAAGGTCGCAAGAAAACAAAGGAGTCAGTGAACTACGTTCGACCTGATTCCTCAAAGAGGATACGTAGGCGCCTCACGGCTCGGTCATAAGGTAATAAAAAAAAGAAAAAAATCAAAAGAAAAATCCCCAAGTAAGAAAACTGGGGCAGAAATTATGTTTCTAAATTTTGAAAAAAAAGGGAGTTTGATTCCAAGAGTTGTAATACTTTACCCATCAAAGTTATTTTGAATTTTATATCCTTTTTTCTAAAACCTATATTGATATCCAAAAAAGACCTCCCGATCAGTATCCGAGAGGTGTTAAGATAGGCAAATGAAAACCAAGAATAAAACGTCGGTCCCTGACTGAATGAGGATCATGAATTGAAAGAATTTATAGCCAAAGGAATTCCCGGCAGAGATAAATCTTATCGGCAACACTCCAATCCCAAGCTAAAAAAATAAGATGAGAGAGTCTTATCGGCGAAAACCTTCACAGGCGCCATAAGGCGACGTAAGCTGAGAAATACAAAATGAGAGAGTCTTATCGGTGAAAACCTTCACAGGCACCATAAGGCGACGGGAGTTGTGAGAAATGAGAGAGCCTTGTTAGTGAAAACCCCGCGAAGGGCACTATGAGGCGACAAGATAGATTGACGGAAAAGATCCGCATTTTGCGAATAATTGGGCACCTATTTATCCCCAGCAAGTGAAGACATCAGAAAGCTTGATCGACACAAATAGACTGGGTTGATTAATCCGGAATGCACAACATGATCGTTGGAATCGGTTATATCACCCAGATAAGTTCATTTTTTCCCCATCATTTGTTCGGAAAGATTTTCTCATTTTTCTATCTTTTCATTTCTTTGTTTAAAAGAATTTTTCTAGAAATTTATGTTTTAAGGAAGGTCTTTCAGAGCTTACTACCAGTTGCCAAAATGGTACAACATAAAAAGTGAAAAGGGCAGGCAAGAGACAAGGCAATAAGGCAAAAGACGTTGGTTGCTAGGCCGAATAATACTGTCCTAAAATGGCAAGGAAAGTACGGGGAAGAGCCGGAAAAAAAAACATGTTGAGGAAATTGTAAGCCAAGTTCCAAGACGATCCCCAGAGTACTCCGACCAAATATCGACCAAGCTACGAGGTGGTCGGACAACACAGAAGGGGAAGGGAAGAAAGGAAAATTCATCTTCGGCGAAATAACCTCCAGAAATTTTTGAGATACAAAATGGTGAAGGGATAAATGGAAAAACCATCCCCAGCAAAATGTTATCCCCAGCAAATAACATCATCCCCAACAAGTTTTGAGAACGCCGAACAAGAATAAGGGAAAGGGAACAATCATCCCCATCAGGAGTGACATGACCACTCGCCATATTTCAAAAAAAAAAAACTAACTAAATTTTCTTTGATTTGAACAGGAAAATAAAGTGTTGATGATGGCCTAAAGATACGCCATAAGAAAGATCGCCAGAATTGGGGCAGAAAATTTTCTGCCACAAGTGGAAATTTTCTCGAAGAATCGAGGAAACAAATTCAAATTATTCTTTACCAATTAGGCGCCCACCAGTATAATGCGGGAATATATTTCTGTCTTTTCATTTCATGTTCTAGGTCACCCACCAGTATAATGCGGGTATGCATTTATGTTTTCATTTCATGCTCTAGGTCGCCCACCAGTATAATGCGGGTATGCATTTATGTTTTCATTTCATGCTCTAGGTCGCCCACCAGTAAAATGCGGGAATACTTTTAAGTTCTAGGTCGCCCACCAGTAAAATGCGGGAATACATTTCAGTTCTAGGTCGCCCACCAGTATAATGCGGGAATACATTTCAGTTCTAGGTCGCCCACCAGTAAAATGCGGGAATACATTTCAGTTCTAGGTCGCCCACCAGTATAATGCGGGAATACATTTCAGTTCTAGGTCGCCCACCAGTATAATGCGGGAATACATTTCAGTTCTAGGTCGCCCACCAGTATAATGCGGGAATACATTTCAGTTCTAGGTCGCCCACCAGTATAATGCGGGAATACATTTCAGTTCTAGGTCGCCCACCAGTAAAATGCGGGAATACTTTATGTTCTAGGTCGCCCACCAGTAAAATGCGGGAATATATTTAAGTTCTAAGTCGCCCACCAGTATAATGCGGGAATACTTTTAAGTTCTAGGTCGCCCACCAGTAAAATGCGGGAATATATTTAAGTTCTAGGTCGCCCACCAGTATAATGCGGGAATACTTTTTAGTTCTAGGTCGCCCACCAGTAAAATGTGGGAATACATTTCAGTTTTCCATTTCCAGGTCGCCCACCAGTATAATGCGGGTATACATTTCATTTCATGTCCAGGCACCCACCTGTATAACGAGAGGAATACTTTTCAGTCTTATACTGCAGATTTTGAAGTCAGTAACCCCACCGGAAGGCAGAAGGTTACAACAAGAATCCCCATCAGGAAACAATAAAAATCCCAACACCGGAAGGCAGAAGGTGGCAACAAGAAGTCCCAGCGCAAATTCAAGCGCATGAGTCAAAAGAAAGAAAAGACGCGTCTTGATGAATCTGATGAAGATAATCGTGTCCCAAGAGGAACAGCCAAAAAGCTTAATGAAGAAAGCCATGTCCCCAGCGGACCGAACAAAATGACGAAAACTGGTATTAAAAAAAAAAAAAACCAAGGGCCAGAAGTCTTGGTAAAAAGGCACCAGAGGAAACACAAACCGACAAAAAGCAAGGCAACCGGAGCAAGGGGGAAAACAGATAAGATTCTGTAATTTCTAGCTTAGTCTAGCTTCTTATTTTTTTAGCATGGTGTAATAAGGAGGTCAGCAAACAGTAAAAGTAGCATGCAACAGCAGTAACTTTGCAGTCCCATGGTAGTCCCAGCTACCAAGACTTCCCGAACTACATTGACCTGATTCCTGTTTAGCCCAGGATATGTAGGAAACCTTTGAAGCAAAGGTTCGGTCAAATCTTTTTCAAAAAATGCTTCAACAGAGTACTCGGATGGGCAAAAATCGCTCGCTTTATCTTTGCACGAAAACCCTTCGTGTCTCCGGGCAAAGAGGGGCAGCTGTAAGCACGTGATTTTTGGCCCTATATGAGAATTACTCCCAAAAATTCAAAAATAAAATGATTTTCTTTGGTGTGCAATTTTGTGATATTTTGAATAATTATTTGTAGTTGTCTGTGCGTGTTTATATGCTAAATTAATAAAAAATACAAAAATATGTCGCATTTTGCATGTAGGATTTAATTCTATAATTGATAATAATTAAATTTGTTTTACAAAAATTAAAAATTACAAAAATAGGCATCGTTTGCATTTTTAGCATTTAATGTCCAAATATACAATTTTATGCTTAATTAATACTTAATTATGCGTTAATTGTTATTGGGAGTTAATTTGCACTTTTATAACTTAATTTAGTTCTTAATAATAGTTTAAGTATTTTTATAATTTAGTTTTAGAAAAATAAAAGAAGAAAAGAGAGCGAAAATATAAAGAAAATCGGAATTAGGCCTCTTCTTCAACTTCAAGCCACAGGCCCAAAAAATGGCCCAATGTTCCCTACGACCCAGTCCATTTCGAACTGGGTCGACCCAGTCCATAACCCAACACCCCTATTATTTTACAAACAAAATAAAACAAAAAAAAAGAAAGAAAAACCCTAAAAATACCTAAGCATCCCCCCCCCCCATTTCTCCTTCTTCTTCCCCAAACTCAAAAAAACACCTCCCATGGCTTCCCTTTACTTTCTTCTTCGTCCACACAAACACCCTCGCGTCCAAACGACCCCCCCGTCATCCATTAAAACCACACAACCACCTTCAAGCTCGAACTCGACAACCATAGTCGCCATTGCTGCGTCTTCATCATCAACGACCAGTCCGTCGACTCCCTTTCACCATCATCGTTTCCACTGCAGAACCAGTCCTCAACTTCACGTCCCAACAGTCCACCTACTGCTCGCGCTACTGCTACTGTTTCATCTTCTTTGTTTCGTCAACTTCGAACTGGGTGGTCGAAAATCCGAGCTCCAGCCATGGATGCTGCTCGCGCTACTGCTACTGTTTCATCTTCTTTGTTTCGTCGACTTCGAATTGGGTGGTCGAAGGTCCGAGCTCCAGCCATGGATGCTGTTCGCGCTACTGCTCCTGTTTCGGCGTCAAGCTGCGTTTGCTTCAAACGCTTCACGGCTCGCGCTACTACTACTGTTTCATCCTTTTTGTTTCGTCGACTTCGAATTGGGTGGTTGAAGATCCGAGCTCCAGCCATGGATGCTGTTCGCGCTACTGTTACTGTTTTATCTTCTTTGTTTTGTCGACTCCGAATTAGGTGGTCGAGCTCCCGAGCTCCAGCCATGGATGCGGCGGCGCTTCACTGCTGCGTATTGTCATTGACGACTCCATGAGTCATGTTTGTTGCTCACCATCGTATTCTTGTTGATGACACAAGGCAGTCCGGTTAAAGTCTGGCAAAGTTCGAAGGTTTATCGTCGAATCGAAATCCTTCGTCGAGCTTTACATGATGAGTTGTTTGGTCGAAGTTTGTCGAAACAGTCCGTACATATTTCGTGTCGATCCGGTTAGTAGATTTTGAGTTTTATTTTTTTCGTGTTTCGTTTTGATATTTCTCGAATCTAAAATCGGTAGATATTTGATTTTTGGTTTTGTTTATGTTCATATGTTTTGTTGAATTAATTTTCAGATTTCAAATGGAAATTTAATTAGTGGTTTTTCATGTTCATTTCATGTTTGTTTTATGGTTTAGGTAAGAATTTGTTAGTTTGATTGTTTGTTAGATTCAAATTGAAATTTAATTGATTATTTCTTCAATTTGTTTCATGTTGTTATATATTTTCCAGAAATTATTAATGTTGGTTTAATCATTTAATTTGTCATGTTTGTTGTTTTAAAATAGACTCATTCATGTTCATACTTTGTTTGATTGTTCTTGAATCCGAAATTTGTATAGTTTGATTTTTTGTTTATCACTTATGATTATTTTTTTTATTTGTCTCATAATCTTGTTTAAGTTTAATATAAGAATTGTTTGTTGTAATGTTGTTAGAGTTGATTTTAAGTTCAATATGATTGAATATAGAAATCTTCATACTTTGTTTGTTGTTGGTGTTGAATCCGAAAATAGGATTGTTTGTTGCTAAAATATTGTTCAATCAAATTTTAGTTGTTCTTGGTTATTCAATTTGTGTTCATGTGATTTGTTGTTGAAATGTTGTTAAAATCATGTTCATATGATATTGTTGTTATGATGTTCATCCGTGTTCATATTGTTGTTTGAACATTGTTAGAAATTGATCATATTGTCTATATTTTGGTTAAGTTTGATTAATTGATGTGTTATAGCTGATGGGTAGTTTGGTAAATTTGTAATACGTTCAGGGGTAGTTTGGTAATTTCAGTAAGGTCGGAAGGGGTAGTTTAGGAATTGTACATTTTGTAATTGTTTATTTGAAGCATGAGGGACAAAATGAAATGGGGTGGGTTGTGATATGATTATTTAATATAAAGGGGGACAAGATTTAAATTAAAGGGGAATCTTGCATTATTTTAAATAAAGCATGGGGGACAAAATATAATGGGGTGGTGTGATATATTTATTTAATGTAATGGGGATGAGTGGGAAGATAATGGGTTTGGTAGAGAAAGGGATTGATTTTAATTGATTAAAGGGATGGGATATATATATGTGAAGTGAAGTCTGGACACAAGAAAAAAAATACAGACAGAAAAAAAAAAGAGATTGAAAAAAAGCTGAACATTTATTCCGAAAAAAAAAACATTGAAACTCTCAAGAAAAGAAAAACATACAAAGAAAAAAAAAGTTGAAAATTAGAAGAGAAAGTAGTACACACCTGATAAATATTCTGGTATACAGGTGTAGAAATTAAGGGTTGAAGATTAACTAGCCTTTCAAAAATCTGAAAATTTCCCTTGGTTTCTGTCCATTATTTTCGGCATTCCTGGATTTTATTTTGAATTTTTCAAAGCTGTCACTGGGATTTTCGTTGATTGGTTATTGCTGGTTATTGTTGCTGTTGCTGTGTTACGTATTACGTTGCTGACTTTCTTCTTCTTATATTGACAATATGAGGTACACAACTGTAATTTTGGCATTTTGTAAGCTGAAATGAAGAATGGAGTGTTAAATTTTTAATTTAGTTTAATTTAATTTTTTGTATTGTATTTAGGTTATTCATGTATTATTATTCTGTAAATCACTGTCATCGGCATAACTAGGCATATTATAGCGACATATTAAATAACGCCTTTACCAGATTATTAGGAAATATATTTAAGCCTGATTATTAATTAAAATTGTTTAAATAAAAAAAATAGAAGAAATAGCGTAAAAATGGCGTTATTGAATCAGTTTGGCAAAAATTAACTAAGTTCCTTATTCATAAGGTTTTTCGTCAACGATAAGTTAATCCGAATCATGTAGTCAATTTCAGTTATAACATGAATTAGTTTGCGAACAAGTATTAGGACATGATGAATTAAAACAAAGTTAGTTAATGTTAAATTGTTTAAATTTTTTAGAAATATGATTTAGTACTCAAGTTTTTATTTTTATTTCTTTCAATTTTCAGTATTTGTAAATAATTAGTTTCAATAAGCTTAAGTCTTACTAACAATTTGAATTTTAATCCAACTATGGGATAATTAGTTTTTTTTTATTTTTATTTTTTTTTACTTTTCGATAATTCCATGTTGTATTTATGATTATAATTTTATTACTTTCTGTTAATATTTGTTTTTCTCTTCTATTTAATATGTCATTTTCAAGAATGTAGATATTGATTTTATATTTATAAAAAACTTAGTAATAATAAAAAGGTAGTCATTAAAGGATATTCTTAAAGGATTTCGCTAAAAATAAATAGATAGTCTTACTAACAATTTGAATTTTAATCCAACTATGGGATAATTAGTTTTTTTTTATTTTTATTTTTTTACTTTTCGATAATTCCATGTTGTATTTATGATTATAATTTTATTACTTTCTGTTAATATTTGTTTTTCTCTTCTATTTAATATGTCATTTTCAAGAATGTAGATATTGATTTTATATTTATAAAAACTTAGTAATAATAAAAAGGTAGTCATTAAAGGATATTCTTAAAGGATTTCGCTAAAAATAAATAGATGTAAATAATACAAATTTATAGGATTCTCCAATCTCATTTATTTATTTAATTATTTAAAAAAAATTACTTAGAATTTGGGATGGATTGTTTAGTGAATTTCACTTCCTTCCCCAAAGATAATGACGCGCAAGACTCTTTAGGCGCGATTTAATTAATTTTACCTTCTTAAACTCGGATGCGCATTTCATGCGACCCAAATCTAAATCCTAAAACATCAAATAAAATATGTTTCGTATTGTGGGTGCATTTCATGTGACGCAATCCAAAGATATGTTTTAAGCGATGTTCACATTCCTAAAAAATAATAATTATAATAATAAAGCGGTAAAAGATAAAATTTGCACATGGTTCATAATTGTATTAAAAATCAGATAAATAAGCCGAATATAACAGTTGAGCGACCGTGCTAGAACCACGGAACTCGGGAATGCCTAACACCTTCTCCCGGGTTAACAGAATTCCTTATCCGGATTTCTGGTACGCAGACTGTAATATAGAGTCATTCTTTTCCTCGATTCGGGATTAAAATTGGTGACTTGGGACACCCTAAATCTCCCAAGTGGCGACTCTGAAATAATTAAACCAATCCCGTTTCGACTGTCCTTTAATTGGAAAAAACTCCCTACGCACCTCGCGAGGGCGGAAAAAGGAGGTGTGACAGCTCTGGCGACTCTGCTGGGGATATTAACCCAGAACCAGTGGTTCAGGGTTAGAAATTCGAGCTCATATAAATTGTTATATTTGGTTTTATCTAATTTTTACATGTTTGAGCCTAATGTGCTAAATGCTGCTTTTACCGCTTTGATATTACATGAACTCTGTATAAACTGTGCCGAAACCCATCTCCTCTCTGAGTCTTCTAAATCATGAAGAAGGGTGTACTTCGTACGACTTCTTTTCTGTATAGTGTAAAATCCCAATTTAGAACGAGGTTCGGACAAGTTGCTAAGCCGGTGAAGCTTCTGTATTCCCGGTACGCTACCCCCCCTCGGCTCGAGCTGTCCGCTCGGGTAAGCCAGGTCTAGAACAAACACCCAGGTTCTGAACCTAATATAACAAAACCACATGTCGGACCCCTAGTAGGAACGTTTGTTTGCATCACGTGCATCTGACTTTGGAGGCTCAACACAGGGGTTGGATCTGTCTAGGACAGGTGCACCAAAAATGAAAATGACTATCCTGATGCATCTTATTTGTTTTATGTGCATTTATTTGTTCGGTCTTGCATGTTGACCGGCTTTTGAGTCTCGGGAGTGTAAAAAATAAAATAAAATAAAAATAGCAAGTGGAAAGTTATTTGATTAATTTAGAAAAATCAGTGTCCAAGTACTGTCGAAATGCTGCCGAATTTTTTTAAAAAAAAACATATATATTTTTACTTTTAGAATTGTTGGTTTGCCTAGAAAGCAGAAAGTGTGTAGGAATAAGTCTTTTATTTTAATTTGCTTTATTTAAAAAAAAAAATGAAAAAGGAAAATAGTTTTTTTTGATATAAAAGAAAAAGGAAAAGTTTGTTTGTTTTCAAAAAAAAATTAGTTAGTTTATAGCCTGAACTACGCGGGTATGATTCTCACCGGATGTGAGATCAGATGCAAACCTCTTTGGTTTCGGTCTCTGTTGCAGCAAAATAGTGGCTATTTTTTATTAACTTGGTAAACGCTGGCTATTTTTGAATGACTAGTCCAAAAACTGGTTATACCGTGTTATTTTTACTTCAAAGGGTTGTCTTAATTCATTCTTCTATAGCAATTTGTGTCAGCAGATTATGAGACTTAACCTTGGATTCCATCTTCTTAATTCTTTAAAATTAAAGACAGCTATGTGCACCTTTCCTTTTTCAGACAAAAAAAAAAGGTTTTGCTCTGAAGTCTGAACCATGTAAGCTAAAGGGAAGAGATAAACTACATTATAAGCAATGCATGCAGCTCTTTGATAACGGGTTCATTCGACTTGACTATTTCCTATTCACGAGTAAGGTCTGAGGAGGATAGTGTGTACGCAAATCTTTTTAAGATTTGAAAAGATCAAGTTGTCAACGATCCCCAAGCATTGTGACGGTACGACAAATACTCCTTCATAGTTAATCATACGTCCCAAGTTTGAGCCCTGAAAATAATATTGCCTTTGGTAGGGAATGCTTTACACTTCAAAGTGGGACTTTCCGGTGTAAATGAGGATTAATTGGAACTGAAGCAGGTATCGAACACCAGACGAGAAACCAAAAAATAAAAAAATGGCTATAAAAACAGAAGATTGAAATCCTTTGTTATAAATATATTATATTATGGATGTTCATTTAGTACTCTGTTGTAAATAATCTTCCTGAAGAAGCTTATCCATATGGGACTCTACCGTAAATATGTTTATCCATTTAGTACTCTATTGGAAATAAGCTTCCTGAAGAAGCTTATCACTTCGGTACCTAGTTATGGATAAACATTACATTAGGTAGAAGATTATCCATACCGGGTATAATAAGCTTATCCATTCAGTACTCCATTATGGATAAACATTGCTCTCAGTAGAAGATTATCCATATCTGGTATAGTAGCAGCTTACACAGCAGCTTGCAGTAGCAGCTTACACAGCAACTTGCAGTAGCAGCTTACACAGCAGCTTGCGTAGCATCTTACACAGCAGCTTGTAATAGCAGCTTACACATCAGCTTGTAGTAGCATGTAGTAGCAGCTTACACAGCAGCTTGCGTAGCAGCTTACACAACAGCTTCCTTTCTTCTATAAATAGAAGAGATTTCAGTTCATTATGTACATCAGTTTGAATTCGAATAATATATCAGTTTCTCTCTATACTTGTCTTTACTTTATAGTCTTTATTTTATAACACGTTATCAGCACGAAACTCTGACATCTCGAGCAAATACTTTGAAAGTATTAGAGGTAAGAACTTTCTTTTCCTAAATAATGTCAAATCTTTCTAAACTTGAATTTGTAGCCCTGGATATATCAGGCAAAAGCTACATGTCTTGGGTGCTTGATGCTGAAATTCATCTTGATGCGATGGGTCTGGCAGACACCATCAAGGATAAAAATCATGCATCAAACCAAGACCGTGCCAAAGCAATGATATTCCTACGCCATCACCTTGATGAGGGCCTGAAAATGGAATATCTCACTATTAAAGATCCAGTCATACTGTGGAATAATTTGAAAGATAGATATGACCACCTGAAGATGGTCGTTCTTCCACAGGCACGTTATGATTGGACTCATCTAAGGCTACAAGATTTTAAATCTATCAGTGAGTATAATTCTGCTATGTTCAGAATTATTTCCCAATTGAAATTATGTGGTGATAATATTACTGATCATGATATGTTGGAGAAAACTTTCACCACTTTTCATGCCTCGAATATGCTCCTGCAGCAGCAATATCGAGAGATGGGATTTAAAAAGTATTCTGAACTTATCTCACATCTTCTTATAGCAGAGCAACATAATGGGCTATTAATGAAAAATCATGAAAGCCGACCTATTGGTTCTTGTCCATTCCCTGAAGTGAATGAGACGAACTTCCACCAAGCTAAACGTGGAAGAGGTCGTGGCCCCAGTCGTGGTCATGGCCGTGGTCGGGGAAGAAACCCCAATCATGGTAATAATAATGCACCAAAGAAGCCTCCTCACCACCAGCAGTGGAAAAGGAAGGAACAAAAGCATGAAGCGGTGCAAGCACCAAATGCAGAAAATGCATGCTATAGATGTGGAGGAAAAGGGCACTGGTCACGTATCTGCCGTACGCCAAAGCACCTGGTTGAGCTTTATCAAGCCTCCCTGAAGAAGACAGAGAAAAATGCTGAAGCAAATTTTATTTCTGAAGATAATTTAGATTTCATGCATTTAAATGTAGCTGATTACTTTGCACTCCCAGAAGGAGAAACAAGTCATGTAATCGGTAGTGAATCTGTAGAAATGTAAATATTTTAATTTTTGTTATTTGTAATAGATAGTATGGTTATGTAATTGTTGTACATAAATAAAAGTTATGCTTTGATAATGATGTTTACTATAATATATTTTATTTATGTTATTTTGAAGAATATGGATAACCCTCAAATTATGTTTGGATCAAAGACAAATCATGAAGATATTCGTGTTATTGATAGTGGAACAACTCATGCCATATTCAATGATCAGAAATACTTTTCTTATTTGCATAAGGAAAAAGCAAATGTTTCAACAATTTCTGGTAATATAAGTTTGAGTAAAGGCTTCGGAAGAGCCATAATATTTCTGTCTAAGGGAACAAAACTTATTATAGACAATGCATTGTTCTCCTCCAAGTCCTCAAGAAACTTGTTGAGTTTTATAGATATCCGCCGAAATGGGTATCATGTTGAGACAATAGATGAAATGAATAGGGAATATCTTTGTATTACAAAGAATATTTCTGGCCAGAGATGCATTGTAGAAAAGTTACCAACTTTATCTTCTGGCTTATACTATTCAAAAATTAGTACAATTGAAGCACACTCTATCGTAAATCAGAAGTTTACGGATTCAAATACTTTTGTGCTTTGGCATGGCCGTTTGGGCCATCCCGGATCAATAATGATGAGACGAATTACTGAAAGTTCTAGTGGGCATCCATTAAAGAACTTGAAGATTCTTACAAATGACGAATTTTCGTGTGATGCTTGTTATCAAGGAAAAATGATCACTAGACCATCATCAATGAAGGTTGGTATTGAATCCCCTGCCTTTTTAGAGCGTATACATGGGGATATATGTGGACCTATTCACCCACCAAGTGGGTTGTTTAGATATTTTATGGTCCTAATAGATGTATCTTCAAGATGGTCTCATGTGTGCCTACTATCATCTCGCAACCTGACGTTTGCAAAGTTATTAGCCCAAATAATTCGATTAAGGGCACAATTTCCAGATTATCCTATAAAGGCTATTCGCCTTGATAATGCTGGAGAATTCTCATCTCAAGCTTTTGATGATTATTGTCTATCCGTTGGGATAAAAGTTGAACATCCTGTAGCTTATGTTCATACTCAAAATGGCCTTGCAGAGTCATTTATTAAACGCCTGCAATTGATAGCAAGACCACTACTTATGAAAATAAAATTGCCCACTACTGCTTGGGGTCATGCTATCTTGCATGCAACATCACTTATCCATCTCAGACCGACACAATATAATAAATATTCTCCGTCACAATTAGTTTTTGGTCATGAACCAAACATTGCCCATCTACGAATTTTCGGATGTGCTGTATATGTGCCAGTAGCACCACCACAACGTAGTAAGATGTGACCACAAAGAAGGATAGGAATATATGTTGGGTTTGAATAACCCTCTATTATTTGCTATCTTGAACCATTAACATGAGATTTATTTACTACTCGATTTGCAGATTGTCGGTTTGATGAAACAAATTTTCCACAATTAGGGGGGAGAGAAAAAGGAAATCAAAAGAGAAATTGTGTGGAAAATTTCATCATTATCTCACTTTGATCCCCGTACCCCTATATGTAATCAGGAGGTCCAGAAGATCATCCATTTACAGAATATAGCAAATCAAATGTCAGACGCATTTACTGATTTGAAAAGGATAACTAAGTCACATATCCCAGCAGAGAATGTGCCTATCCGAATTGATGTCCCAGTAGGACCATCTACTAGCATGAGAGATAGTGAACCTAAAGCACGCCTGAAGCGTGGTAGGCCTTTGGGTTCTAAGGATCGAAATCCTCGAAAAAGAAAATCGACAAATGATCAAAACGATACTATGAAGGGATCTCCTGAAGAGACCCAAAATCTGATTAGTTCTGAGATTCCTGAAGAAATTAATGAACCCGAAGCTCATGTGAGTGAGGAACTTTTAATAAGTTCGATCAGTGATGGGATTAATTTAAATCGATCTGAAATAGTGGTAGATAATATTTTTGCATATAATGTTGCACTTAATATTATGCAAGATAGTGAGGATCTTGAACCTCGATCTGTCGAAGAATGTCGACAAAGATCTGATTGGCCAAAATGGCAAGAGGCAATTCAATCGGAATTGAAGTCACTTGCTAAAAGAGAGGTCTTTGGACCAGTAGTCCAAACACCTGCTGGTATAAAATCAGTTGGTCATAAATGGGTTTTTGTGCGAAAAAGGAATGATAAAAATGAAGTTGAAAGATACAAAGCTCGCCTTGTTGCACAAGGATTCTC
Organism: Nicotiana tabacum; assembly: GCF_000715075.1. NCBI lineage: Eukaryota > Viridiplantae > Streptophyta > Magnoliopsida > Solanales > Solanaceae > Nicotiana > Nicotiana tabacum. The sequence goes on from NC_134100.1 coordinate 8,605,361, forward strand.
ACAACGACCTGGAATTGATTTTGATGAAACATATTCACCTTTTATGGATGCCATAACATTTCGATATCTCATCAGTTTAGCACTACATGAAAAACTTGAAATACATCTAATGGATGTAGTTACAGCTTATCTGTACGGTTCACTTGATAATGAAATTTATATGAAAATCCCTGAAGGATTTAAAATGCCTGAAGCAAAATCTCAGGAAATGTATTCAATCAGATTACAAAGATCTTTGTACGGTTTAAAGCAATCTGGGTGCATGTGGTATAATCGCCTTAGTGAATATTTGCTGAAAGAAGGTTACATAAATGATGTTATTTGTCCATGTATTTTTATAAAGAAAATGGCATCAGAATTTGTTATACTTGCTGTTTATGTTGATGACATAAATCTTGTTGGAACTCCAGAAGAGCTCCAAAAGGCAATTGAATATCTTAAGAAAGAATTTGAGATGAAAGATCTTGGAAAGACAAAATTTTGTCTTGGTCTGCAAATTGAACATTTAGCAGACGGGATCTTTATCTATCAATCTGCCTATGCAGAAAGGGTCTTAAAACGCTTTTACATGGACAAAGCGCACCCATTGAGTACATCAATGGTTGTTCGATCACTTGAAGTGAATAAGGATTTGTTCCGACCTCCAGAAGAGGACGAGGAACTCCTTGGTCCCGAAGTACCCTATCTCAGTGCAATTGGTGCACTAATGTATCTTGCTAATGCTACAAGGCCTGACATAGCATTTTTTGTTAATTTACTAGCAAGATATAGTTCTTCTCCTACACGGAGACATTGGAACGGGATTAAGCATATATTGCGATATTTAAAGGGAACTCTTGATATGGGTTTGTTTTATGCTAACAAAGATAGTGCAAACCTTGTTGGTTATGCAGATGCAGGTTATTTATCTGATCCCCATAAAGCTCGATCTCAAACCGGCTACGTATTTACATATGGAGGTACTATCATATCATGGCGCTCCACAAAGCAATCTATTGTTGCTATTTCTTCAAATCACGCTGAGATAATAGCTATTCATGAAGCAAGTAGGGAGTGCGTATGGTTGAGATGAATAATTCATTTTATTCGAGAAAAATGTGGTTTGGAATGTGAGAAAAGACCCACAATTTTATACGAAGACAATGCTGCATGCATAGCCCAATTGAAGGGAGGATTTATAAAAGGAGATAGAACGAAGCACATTTCACCAAAATTATTCTACACACACGATCTTCAGAAAAGTGGTGACATTGATGTGCAACAAATCCGTTCAAGTGATAATCCAGCAGATTTATTCACTAAATCTTTGCCAACTTCAACTTTTGAGAAGATGGTATACAAGATTGGAATGCGGAGACTCAAATATTTGAAACAAGGTTTTCATCAGGGTGAGTAAAATACGCGATGCACTCTTTTTCCCTTACTAAGGTTTTTTCTATGGGGTTTTCCTTATAAGGTTTTTAATGAGGCACCTAGCAATGCGTATTACTAAATATGTGTACTCTTTTTCCTTCACTAGAATTTTTTCCCACGTGGTTTTTCTTAGTGAGGTTTTAATGAGACACATTATCTTTTAATGAACATTCAAGGGGAAGTGTTATAAATATATTATATTATGGATGTTCATTTAGTACTCCGTTGTAAATAATCTTCCTGAAGAAGCTTATCCATATGGGACTCCACCGTAAATATGTTTATCCATTTAGTACTCTATTGGAAATAAGCTTCCTGAAGAAGCTTATCACTTCGGTACCCGGTTATGGATAAATATTACCCTCGGTAGAAGATTATCCATACTGGGTATAATAAGCTTATCCATTCAGTACTCCGTTATGGATAGACATTGCTCTCAGTAGAAGATTATCCATATCTGGTATAGTAGCAGCTTACACAGCAGCTTGCAGTAGCAGCTTACACAACAACTTGCAGTAGCAGCTTGCGTAGCAGCTTACACAGCAGCTTACACAACAGCTTCCTTTCTTCTATAAATAGAAGAGATTTCAGTTCATTATGTACATCATTTTGAATTCGAATAATATATCAGTTTCTCTCTATACTTGTCTTTACTTTATAGTCTTTATTTTATAACATCTATTATGTTTTTAACTTCCATTTGTCTACATCATATAAAATCAACATAAAACTCTTACTGGTTTGATTGTGCTGATGTAAATGAGCTTCTGTCTTGTTTTATAGAGTGTGTTTAGTAAGATAGCCTCAATTAGCTGGACGTAATGAATTGTTTGCTCGTGGTTGATTGGTTCAAGACATCAGCCATCCATTATTCACAAAACCTCCAAATAAATTGTACCATTAAATGGATGACCTGGGATCAAATCCTCCCTCAATGTCATCTGGGTTGAGCATATCGCACAAGGCTTGCCTAATGCGGTTTACTTCCCCTGTGTGATTTGCAAGCTATTGCACAGGGGGCACCAAGTGTAGAGGCTACGGGTTTCCCTTCTTACCAAAAAAAACTTTGTACCATTAAGTTATTTCTTTCTCTTTTTTTTGGTGGTTATAAACATGGTGTTCGAATCAGCCTATACGTATAAGACTATAAGTACACAAACTTCATATTATAACTTGATAATTAGCATTGTTAAATATGGAAAACATCCAAGGTCGATAAACATCAACATCTTAAAAACTTCACTAATGTCAAGTCAACAATCCTCTCTTTTTCAAGCATAATGCTAATTCCAGGTTGTCTTGTTGTAATCTGTTAACAAGGTCAACATGACAATATGATCCACACAAAATTACAATAGGGGATCAGACACATTACAGGAAAAGTGTAAATATTACCATTAACTTAACTATTCACACACTCTGCATTCAAACTCAACCTACAACCAAAATGCCTCCTTTGTACTCCAGTGCTTTCCGAAGATCGTTGAAGGATTGAAGAAATACCAACTACATCACCTATACTTCATCTCTCTTTTCTGTAGACGCCTTTCTATCATGCTGACTGCTGAACATCTCTGCTAGCGAGGGTATTTTTGTCAATGCACTAGAAAAGCTTCGGCTGTGGTTGTGTTCCACTTCTCATCATAGCACAGAACTCCTCATAATTGATCCTACCATCCTGTTTAATTTGAAGAGTCGGTATGAGATTAACATGCTAGAGTTTCAATGTCAAGCGTTTTGTTGTAAGACCACTTACATTATCAGTGTCCACCTCTGCAATTATTTCCTTTATGGTCGCCTCATCGCCCATACCGTACTCCTTCATGGCGCTTTCCAGTTCATCTCTCGTGATAAAGCTGAATAACATTAACAACAAAAAGAAAATGAATATGTTAGAAGAAGAACGGAAGAAGAACGTGAAATCGTGAGACTTAAACAGACCACATTTCACTTATACACTGTAGCCTCCAAGTGTAGAAACAGCCAGAGAGAGATCAATGTGTTAGATATTCCATTACAAAGGTTCGACTTTAGTTCTTGATTATATAGACCATAATACTGCTAACTTTAAAAATGATTCGCCTTAGTGGTTCATGCTCAGTAAGGTTTCTTGATGCAACTACCATATATTAGACACTACGAGGGTCTATCTAATTCTGGAGTAAGGAGTAATTATGGCCGTATTAACCCCCAAGAGTGTGGCCTAGTGGTCAATAAGTGGGTTGAGAACCATGAGGTCTCAGGTTCAACTCCAGGTGAAGGCAAAAACAAATGATTTCTTCCCATCTATCCAAGCCTTGGTAGATAGAGTTACCTCGTACTTGTTGTTGGTGGAAGGTAGCAGATATCCCGTAGAATTAGTCGAGGTACGGGCAAGCTGGCCCGGACACCACGGTTATCAAAAAACATTGCAACAGAAAGTGACCGCCCTTTAAGTAAATGACACCTACTAACCACCTCTGGCTGATCCTATCCATAACTTGAGGAAGTTAAGCAATTAGATGGCTTAGGAGGTTTTCCTCTAATATCCCAATGGCTAGCGGCAAAAGGAATCACTTGGGAAACTCCAGACCTTATCATTTTATTATTTACCCTGTTGATGCCACAAATCTATCCATAATCCGCATAAAGGGATATGTCACTATATTTATAATATAAGATATGAATAGCAACAAGGACAAAACTAGGTTTTTCTTTTGCTTCTGAAAATAATTTTCCTTAATTATCTAGATTGGCATGTGGTATTTATGCTATACTCACCAAGACATTAATCAAGAGTTCATTCAGACAGTTTTAAAAACAAGAAGTTTTAATCATCTCTATGGACTTACCCACTGTGGTCCTTGTCGAAATACTGAAATGCTTTAAAGAGATGCTCATCCCTTTCAAGCCGATGTCTATGCATTGTTGCAGTAATAAACTCGATGTAGTCGATTGTTCCATTTCCATCCACATCAGCCTGAACGTTGAATCATTTACATGATAAACGTGTACAAATTCGGTCAGCGGCTAAGATTAAAAACAAAGTTAAATCTAGTCAAAGGCATCATACTTACAGCTTCCATGAGTTGCTTGACTTCGGTCTCTGTTAGCTTTGATCCAAGCCGAGCCAATCCCGACTTCAATTCTTCATAAGTGATTGTGCCACTATTGTCTGTATCAATGTTCGCAAACATAGCTTTTAGACCCTTAATTTCTTCTTCAGATAAATTTTCCGCAATGACCTGGAAAATTACGAATGTAACAGAACATCAAGAGGTTATAAATGCTGATATCAACATCTTGCTTTGACTTGTTAGAAATCCAAGTACACCTTTGCCTAATGCAGCAACTGTAATTCGTATACCTCTGCTAAATGAAAGTCAATCTACTGATATGAAGACATCTTGTGAAAGGAAATGAACATCAATTAAGACCTTATTCAACCACAAAAGACACCTTGTGAAGGGAAAAATCAGGTGGTGTTAGAAAATTTAAATAAAAAGAAAATTTCTCACAGAGTTGACCAAACATATAGACATTGTGTAACACCTTCCAAGAAAAGATGAAGTTAGCATGATTATAGTTCTACTTCCAACATCAAGTGCGTAGAAAATGCTACATCTTCTAAATAATTCAGTATGTACGGCATATCTGATATCATTTTTGCTACTGAAAAACCAGTAATGATAGTCAACGATTCTCATTTACAGTAGACTCAAAAATACTAAAATCATCTGCTGTGCCAAAATAAGAATGCAATATTAGATTGTACCTTCAATGCAAGTTTCTTGAGCTTGTTCATTGCTCTGAACTGTTTCATTCTGGACAGCACTGCACTGTCTATTGGCTTGTCTGATGCTTCTCCCATTCGAAGCCATGGATGTTCTGTAGAAACAAGCACGATGAGTGCTAAGTATTACACAAGCAAGCAGAACTTAAATGCAACAAATAAAAAAATTAAAAAGAAAAGAAAAGCTGCAAGAAAGCAATGCCTCTTGCTTTCAGTCAAAGACTTAAGAACCTGGGGAAGCAAGCTGGAGGGGGGTCTCTCCCAAAGGTGTGGTTATAAGCGGTCGATGAAGGTAGAACAAATACCATGTCATACCAGGGTTAAATTCCAATAGAGGCAACAACAACAACAACAACCCAGTATAATCCCACTAGTGGGGTCTGGGGAGGGTAGTGTGTATGCAGACCTTACCCCTACCTTGGGATATAGAGGCTGTTTCCGATAGACCCTCAGCATTCCTCCCTCCAAGAACGCTCCACCTTGCTCGGGTGACTCGAACTCACAACCTCTTGGTTGGAAGTGCAGGGTGCTAACCACTAGAGCAACCCACTCTTGTCAAAATTCCAATAGAGGCAAAAAAAGAAAAAGTTAAAGTGATTTCTTCCCATCGGTCTAACCATAAAGGATAGTGTTATCCGATATTCGTATTGATGGGAGGATGCAGGTCAGTGCAAGGACCAAAGCAATAAGTGCATGATATGTGTCTTTTACACATGATTATCACTTAATTGTGCTTTTTAATATGAATTCTTAACTCAATTTATCTTTTAACTATGGAAAATAAACATGGTTGGTGCATGCACCGAGTCTGGGTTAGTTTTTCCCATGCAAGTATTGAATGGAAAAATCGAGGTGCATGCAAGTTGGTCCAAACACCACCAACATCAAAGAGAGAGAGAGAGAGAGAGAGAGAGAGAAGGGGGAAGGTGGAGAGGAGAGGATCAATTCGACTTCCACAAAACCAAGAAAGACACATTGTGCATAGGGAGCTCAATGTAATGTTCTGACACCTTTCATTATACCAAAAAAAAAAGGAAGCAGAAGACAAACAAGAAATTGTGCTGCTAGTGACTCAACAGAAGCATGAAATCTTGAAAAGAAATGAAGACTCAGCATTGAAATCCATCCAATGCCCATTCTATGTTACAAGCTGCCAAGTGCCAACAAAGGACCAGAACAGAAAGGTTTACTATGAAATATACTTGATAAGCTGTAAATATTATACTGGCTCAGTCTTCAGTTTGTTCCACTTTAGTAATGTCCATAGCTGTCATAAGTCAAAGTTGAAATAACAAAGCCATTCCTCTTCTAGTGTTACCAAAATCACCGATCCACTTAAAATGAGTGAGGACAGTTATCCATACTGGAAGTTTTATTTCACCATTCTTAGAGATTCCCTCATGATGGTCAACCCCCTCCCCCCAAAAAAAAGTATAGGTATTGAGTGGAAGATTACTTTGAGAGTCCTGGTCTTGGTTTCATGAGGGATTCTCAGAAATTAACGCATGAGAAATCTAATTAGTGAATTCAGATTCTTGGAAGGATTAGTTGTGTGTTACACAAGTAGGTTGAAAATATACAAAGTTTGTACATGCTTAGTGACGTCCACTCACATTGGTAGGACAACGTTATGCAAGGCAAAGTGAAGGCATTGAATGTGGTGGTTAACTGGCCAATAGTGGAGGAATTTTGGGGATAAAATTCTATCATGTGTGGTTGGTGTTAGATAGTTCCTGATAAATACCCCTTACCTCTTCTCCCCTCCCCTTTTGATTTCTGCAACCTCGAATAATAGGTAGATATTATGCTACCCTTCCCCTCCCCAACGCCATATGAGGAGATCCGGTAATCTTAAGGATGAGGAGATGGAGCATGTGTAAACCACCAAGAGGGCATAAAGGTAAAAACACCCAACTTCTAATCCCTCACCTTCTAACCCCACCCCCTTGAACATCTCATTATTTCTTTAATTTTTTATTGACATGTATCAGTTGTTCTCGTAAAAAAATTGTTTCTTCTTTTATTTTTTTGATAAGGAAAAAAAGAATTATAAAAAAAATGGTTTCTTCCTTATCAATTGATAGTTAACCAATAAGTTGGAACTTGGAAGAAATCAATTATTGTCTCACAAAGACCAAAGATACAATATCAAATAATTTAAGTCTCAGTTGAAACAAAGTTGAGGTCCACTATATGAATCATCGGTGAGCATTCCAGTATATTCAGTCTACGACTAGTACTTTGCTAAAAGATAATTTGTTTTTCAAAACAAACTAGAAACTCTTTAAAACTAGAGGTTCTCTATATCTCAATTTATCTCTACACAGCATACAAATCTCTACCCATACTTAAAAGGCTACTCTAAAACACAAAACCTAATGAATTGTACAACTAATTAAACCTTAGTTGAAACCAGTAGGTAGGCGTATATCCTATATGAATCTTTTGCTTTTATAGTATTCTGTTGATAGCTAAATTTGCATTGATTATGGGAGAGTATAGACCTTTTGAGATAAACTCCCTCCATGTGATTTTTAGTTTTACCTTGTCCTCTTTTAGACCTCAAGTGTTTTATGAGTTTATGTTTGCCTTCGCGAATGAGAATTCGAGAACTTGTCGGTTGATCAGGTAGCTTGCTCTCTGGTCTTTCATTGATCTCTTCTACCCCTCAGCCCCTCACACTATGACAGATGCGTGCTTATACATAAAGTTTATGTGGAAAAAAAAGAAGCAAAACTGAAAGAGAGAACCCGCTTTATTATGATGCTCTAGTTACCAAGATAAAAAACAAAGGAAGAGCGAGGTATGATTCCTAGTTCGTAATCAATAGAAGATACCAAAAGAAGAGCTTTACCCAATTTAAAGAATGTAGAAAGATGTGAAAATTGTGTAGATATATTGGCATATTCCGTGTAGTAATACTTTATGTAAAGGGTTGAGTCTCAGAATGGGCTTGCACCCTTTACCGGAAAGAACTCCTATCGCGCCCTTTCTTATTTTTATATGGATTCACCGATCAAAAGATTTCTTATATGGACCTATATTCCTAATTTTCTTCCAACGTGTACTATACTATTGGGATTCTTTTCTACTGAACCATATAAAAAAACTACTCTTTTTCATCTTTTCAGCATTTTAGTGTTGAATAATGCATGTGGAGGTCTATGTATAACATGACCAAATCATCTAAGGCGACTTTCTCTCATCTTATCCTCTATGTATACTACTTGCACTCTCAGCATGATGTGATTATTTCTAATCTTGTCCAGAACTGTATCACCGCACATCTGTTTTAACATCCACATTTCTGAGAACTCATGTTGTAGATAAGTTACAGTCTTATAAAACATAGCTAGTCACACCACTGTTCTATAAAACTTGTCTTTAATTTTGGTGTAAATCTTCCAAGCCCAAAGAACTCCATTTCAGTCATCTTATCATTTCTATGTGTGACGTATTCATATATCAAACCACTCTCTTGGATAAATGCCTTCACCAGATCACTGTGTTTGTTAGTGAAGCAGATCCATAGTATATCCAAAGTTAACACCAAGAGACAAGCGATATTATACGAAGAATGATAATGTATTTAGCTCTGCTATAGTCAAGACAGTGATTTCATCAATGTCTGTTCTGGTCAAAGTCAACTGGAGGAGGACTGCAACTTATACTCATAAGATAAATACTAAATGCATAAGAAACTTTAAACATGAATTAACCCTATTACATTGAAAGAAATATGGATGTAATGTACAACGGCAGAAAGAGAAGAAATCACAGCAGTAACTTTTGATTACACAAAGGGGAAAAGAGAGAAATACCAAGAACTTGTGCTGAAGTCATTCTCTTCCTTGGCTCCTGCGTCAGCATTTTTCTTATAAGGTCCTTGGCACTATTTGATATGGATGGCCATGGATCACTTTGAAAGTCAATTTCTCCTTTTAGTATGGCATTAAATATTCCCTTTTCAGTTTCTGCAAAGGATTTGGCAAGAGACATAATAGATAAGTAGAGCAAATAACAGTAAGTACACCATCTTGTTAAACTTTGATCGCCGTCCTTACCAGCCCAAAATGGAGGCACGCCGCTGAGTAGAATATACAAAATAACACCTGCACTCCATACATCTGCTTCCTTCCCATAACTACGCCGCAATACTTCAGGGGCAACATAATATGCACTACCAACTATATCCCGGTACACCTTCCCTGAAATTTATAAATGAAACATAAGTTCATCTAATGTAGATCCTTAAAAGAACGGTGGAGGAAACAAAAGCAATTGAAGTCAACTGTGGTAATGATCTATGCGTAAATATTCAAATAGTGGCACAAGTGACAAGACAACACATGAAATAAAAGCGTTAAGAACAAATGTGCTATATTGAATGGGGATGCATGTTAGTAGTTCGTGAAAATCAGCAATACTACACAGCACCTAGAGAAACTTAGATCACAAGAGAAGAGGATGTGCTGTAAAGTATACCTATCAGACAAAAGAAAAAAAAGCGCGTGAAACAAAAACGAAGGTACTCTGTTTCATTTTTGTTTGACACATAGTGGATTTATCCTGACAACTCTAACACTTAATCGACGAGTAGTATTTTTGTTCGACTGTCCCCTTCCTCGGAGATACTTAAACCCTTCAAAGGTAATCCTGAACGGAAGTAAAGTCTTGAGATATTTCACTAATCAAGTGCCTTCGGTACACATCAACAAACTTGTCTCTCCAGTAAATGAACACTTGAACAAATGCACTATGCAGACACTTTGGCAATCTTGTAACTAACACATTGCTTCACCTGGAAACAGGATTGATCACTGATGAGAGATGCTCTAACAATAACTTGCATTCTCGGTCAAAAAGTTTCACTTGCTCACTTTCACTACCCACAGATGACAGCAAGACAAAAGTTCGGGTTTAGTACACTAGATTGAGTCATGAATACAGCATAAAAGCCATCTTAGGTTATTGGAACTACGATAGCAACTGCAGCACTGGATATGGAAATTACAGCTCGCCTAACTCTTTTGATAGTCTATAGGCAATACTTCTTGCTTTGATGGTAATCATTGAGAACTTGCGTGATTGGACGGACCGATGTAATTCTTGTTTAGCTAACAATTGAGAATAGATCTTCAACAAAGTTTTTTTTATGACCGTGGTGTCCGGGTCAGCTTGTGCGCACCTCGACTACCTCCATGGAATATGTGCTACATCCCACTAACAACAGGTATCAGGTAACTCTGTCCACCAAGGCTTGGACATATGGGAAGAAATCACCTACTGTTTTTGCATCCGCTAGGATTTGAATCTGAGACCTCATGATTCTCAACCCACTTCATTGACCACTAGGCCACACCCATGGATGCATCTTCAACAAAGATTTGCTTAACCAACAAGCGCATCTTTATACTCTACCCTAATCATATCTTTACTTTTTGAAGATAGATACTACTTTTAGTGTCCCAGTAAAGACGTTCTTTTCATCATGCATTGAGAGGCACGTTCAAGCAATAAAAATCATGAAAATATAAAAAGATAACATAATATTAACAAACACAAAAGTTTATTCTAAAAAACTCAGCTATAATGTAATTAATCTCGAGGGGCAAGAAACTGACCTTCTTCAATGAAGACAGAAAGTCCAAAATCGGTTGCCTTGAGCTTTGCATTTTCATCCTTACTAGTCAGTAAGAAATTCTCTGGCTTAAGATCCCTATGCATAACACCCATGAAATGGCAAATGTTAACAACATTTGCAATCTGTCTAATAATCTCAGCAGCATCCTTCTCCGAATAATATCCCCGAGCAATAATCCTATCAAACAACTCTCCTCCAGCACAAAGTTCCATCACGAGGTGCACTGAATGCCTATCCTCATACGCGCCTTTAAATTCCACGATATTTGGCTGGCCACTTAAATGCTGCATAATTTGAATTTCCCTCTTCATATCCTCCCTATCATTCTTACGCACAAGCTTCCTTTTCAATATAGACTTACAAGCATAAGGGTTCCCCGTGGAATTCTCAGTACAATGATATGTCACTCCAAACTGACCCCTACCTAATTCTTTCCCAAGTGTATATTGCTTCCTAATATCTTCAAAAGGCTTTCCTAATATGTTATTCAAATGGGGTCCTTGCATTTGATCTTGGGTTTGTGCCGGCTGCGCGGTAACAGTATGTGCTTGTGGCTGTGGGCGTGGCTGAGGCTGAGGCTGAGGTTGAGGCTGTGGCTGTGGCTGATATGGCCTTTCTGGTTGATGTTGTGGTGGCTTCTGATATTCTTGATTAGCATTTCTTCTTGTTGCCCTATAACCCCCCTTAGCACCTTCTCGTGTATACTTCTTGCTAAAACAACCACCCATTTCTACAGTTTATGTGAGCAAGATTGAATTTTTGGACTTTAATTCCTCAAGAAATCAAGAATTTGGGGGGTTTTACAGAGTAAAAGATTGTAACTTTGTGAATGACTAAATCAAGATTCAAGATTGTTGGATATACTTCTAGCTAAAACAACCTCCCATATATCAAGATTGAATTATTGGATTTCATTTCTTCAAGATTTTACAAGAAAATCAAGAATTTGGGGTTTTATAGAGATGAAAAGCTTGGAACTTTGTGAATGACATAAAATCAAGATTTAAAGATTTGAGGGGTACAGTACCTAAAGATACTGCACAGATCAGACAAGGGCAAAGACTTGAACACTATACATTGACTTGATTAAGCTCGTGGAGTTGTCCATAGAAATGCTAGTACTTTAGTTTGATTTGTCAAAACTTTGTTTGTCAGCTTTTCGACTTTTTTTTTTTTTTTTTTTTGTCTACTACCCTTGTTTCCTGGGGTTTTCCCCACTAGTGAAAAGAAATGCAGATTTCTTGTGAAAAAAATAGGTAGGCCAAGTGGTTATTTATTTAGGGTCTTTTTAGCAATTTAAAAGTCAAACTTAACGGTGTGTTTGATTCGAAGTAAAATGTTTTATGTCCAAAATATTTTCCTCTAAAATAAGTGTAATTTTCTTATTTAATTTTATGACGTTTGGTAAACAAACAGATAATATTATTCCAAAAATATTCATATATAATCTAAGCAAACACTACCAAAAGTAAGGTATAGGCTGGGTGAGGGATTGGTAATGAGGAGTCAGATGAGGTCAGGGAGTGTGCATGGGAGGCGGGGGATGGGGATCGGGTGTGTGCCGGGGTAAGGGGATAGAAGACAATCAGAGGCGGAATCAGAATTTGAAGTTTATAGGTTATGAATTTATCACAGAACTCATAGCTCGTCTTAGTTATTGAGCTTGTAATTAAATATTTATACATACTTAATAAATTTTCTATTATAAATACAATATTTAAGTAAAAGTGACTAGGTTCGACTGAACCCGCATAAAATATTTAAGTAAAAGTGACACTAGCTTCGCGCCTGTAAAGGCTTCAGTGTGGAATACCAGTTATGGAACTTGTTTTTTCTACCTCTACTAGGAAGTCATTTTCCTTATTTTTATAGGAATTTATTTTCCTAAAATCCAAACCATCTCACCAATCAAATAAGAGAAATTGAATATTAAACACACCCTAAGTTGTCGTAATCAAATCAAAACGCGTAAAATAAGAAAATATTTCCTTGTATCTGCAAATTGAAAAAAAAAAGTGATGAAAGAAAAAAGATGTCTAACTGGAAAGTACACTCTTAAAAAATTGTCATTAGGTTCCACAGTCTAATATGTTTGGTGTATATAATATATCACTGCTACTCGTAACTCTTGTTTTTGGCCGAGGAAAATAAACAAACTTATAAAAAGGGTACCTTTTTCAGTTGAGAAGAATAAGATGCTGACTCCACCCTAGTCTACCAAAGAAAAGTTGAAGCAATGCGGTAGAGTGGTAATCCTTAATTGAAAATTTCGGGTTTGAAAATTCTGAGTATGAAATTGCCTTTATTAGAAAGTGTTTTATCCCTAATATGAAATTTCCAGCGCAAACCAGACTTAAACGAACACTGGATGAAAAAAAAAAGTTTAAGTTTCTTCATGTGATAAATAGGAGGGGAAATGAAAAGAAAAAGATTTTATATAATATTGGAAAACTTGGTTAGTGCAATAGCAAAAACTCCTAGGCTAAGTGTTCATTAAACAAGATTAAGGATGTGTTTGGTATCAAGGACAATATTTTACAATTTTACCATATTTGGTTGGCATAAATGTTTTGAAAAATATTTTTCTCATGAACTCCTTTTTCGCCAATTGGAAGAAACTGTATTCCCTATCAAGAGAAGGGAAAATATTTTCCAAAAGTCCTTCTCAACCTTCCCCGCCCTATTCTCCAACCCCCACCAACCCACCCTCACCCCCACTCTAAATAAAAATATTATTAATAGTACTTTCTTTTCATGTTATAGATAGATTTTTTTTCATTTTAACAAATAATTTTTTTTTTCATGATATAAAAAAGTATTTTTTTTTTTTAATTTTAACCAAAAAAATACTTTCTTTTCTTGTAGAAAAAGTATTTTTTTTTCATTTCAACAAAAAAGTATTTTCTTTTCATGATTAAAAAAAGTATTTTTTTTATTTCAACAAAATAAGTATTTTCTTTTCATGATTTAGAAAAAATATTTTCTTTTATTTTAATAAAATGAGTACTTTATTTTCATATTGTAGAAAAAGTACTTCATTTTTCAACCAAAAAAGAAGTATTTTCTTTGTAGTTATGGAGCATAAATTTTAACGTTATTTTTGCATAAAAAAGTAAAGCAACACATTAGTTAAAATATTCTCTATTCTCTAACCAAAAAAAGAAATATTTTTCAAAAAAAAGTTTTCAATTCACCAATTAAGCAAGGAAAAATAATAATAAAACCACACATTTTATTGTGGGCTCCATACCCATAATGAAAAAGAAAAAGGAATATCAGATTCCATACAGGTTTTGCCAATCAGTTTTGGCAACAGTTTGCATTCTTGCAAATTGGCAAATTGCAAAAGCATTTTGCTAAAGCCAATCAATTTGATTGGTTGGAGAGGTCGGTTATTTCTCCTATAAAAAGGAGTTTCGGCTTCTTATTTAATACACCAATAGACCAAAGATCAGGTGTTTCAAGTTTTCCAGAAGTTTCATGCTCTGGTAGAAAGAAAGACAGGCCAAAAGCTAAAGCATCTCCAAAATGACAATGGAGGTGAGTACACTTCAAAGGAATTTGAAGAGTACCGTTCGAGCTATGGGATCATACATGAAAAGATAGTTCCTGGAACCCCACAACACAATAGCATAGCCGAAAAGAGGAACCGCACCATTGTGAAGAAGGTGAGAAACATGCTCAGAATGGCTAAACTGCCTAAGTCATTCTGGGGTGAAGCGGTTCAGACAGCCTGTTACCTGATCAATAGGATTCCATTAGTTTCGTTGGCGTTTGACATCCTAGAGAGAGTTTGAACCAACAAGGAGGTGTCCTACTCACATTTGAAGGTGTTCGGTTGCAGAGCTTTTTCACATGTACCAAAGAAGCAGAGAATAAAGCTAGATGATAAATTTGTTCCCTGCATATTCATCGAATATGGAGATGAAGAGTTTGGGTACAGATTGTGGGATCTTGTAAAGAAGAAGATCATCAGAAGCAGAGATGTAATCTTCCGAGAAAGTGAAGTTGGAGTTGTAGATGATCAGTCAGAGAAGACCAAGAATGGTATAATCCCTAACCTTGTTACCATTCCTTCTATATCTAATAATCCCACAAGTGCAGAAAGTAGGACCGACGAGGTTGCCGAGCAGGGGGAGCAACCTGGTGAGGTTATTGAGCCGGGAAAGCAACTTGATGATGATGTCGAGCAAGTGGAGTACCCCACTCATGAAGAAGAACAACCTCAACCTTTGAAGAGATCAGATAGGCTAAGGGTAGAGTCATGCAGGTACCCTTCCACAGAGTATGTCCTCATCAGTGATGAGGGGGAACCAGAAAGTCTTAAGGAGATATTGTCTCATCTAGAAAAGAACCAGTGTATGAAAGCCATGAAAGAAGAGATGGAATCTCTACAGAAAAATGGCACGTACAAGTTGGTTGAACTTCCAAAGGGTAAAATACCAGTTAAATGCAAATGGGTCTTTAAACTCAAGAAAGATGAAAATGGCAAGCCGGTCAAATACAAAGCTCGATTGGTGGTAAAAGGCTTCGAATAGATGAAATGTATTGATTTTGACAAAAATTTCTCACCTACTGTCAAAATGACTTCTATTCGAACCATTTTGAGCTTAGCAGCTAGCCTAGATCTTGAAGTGGAGTAGTTGGACGTGAAAACTACATTTCTTTATGGAGATTTATGTTGAGCAGCCAGAAGCATTTGAAGTAGCTAGAAAAAAACACACGGTGTGCAAATTAAATAAGTCTTTATGGATTGAAGCAAGCACCAAGGCAATGGTACAAGAAGTTTGACTCATTCATGAAAAGTCGAACTTACAAAAAGACATATTATGATCCATATGTATACTTCAAAAGATTTTCTGACAACAACGTTGTATGTGGATGACATGTTAATTGTAAGAAAAGACAAGGAGTTGATCGCAAAGTTGAAGGGAGACTTGTCCAAGTCATTTGATATGAAGGACTTGAGCCCAGCACAATAAATTTTTGGAATGAAGATTGTTCGAGAGCGAACAAGCAGAAAGTTGTGACTGTCTCAAGAAAAGTTAGTTGAACGTGTACTGGAACGCTTCAATATGAAGAATGCTAAGCTAATCAGCACACCCCTTGCTAGTCATCTGAAGTTAAGCAAGAAGATGTGTCCTACAACAATGGAGGAAAGGAGATCATGACCAAAGTTCCTTATTCCTCTGCCGTTGGAAGCTTGATGTATTCAATGGTATGCATTAGACCAGATATTGCTCACGCACTTGGTGTTGTCAGCAGGTTTCTTGAAAATCCTGGAAAAGAACACTGGGAAGTAGTCAAGTGGATACTTAGGTACTTGAGAGGTACCACATGAGATTGTTTGTGCTTTGGAGGATCTAATCCAATCTTGAAGGGCTATACAGATGTTGATATGGCATGTGACATTGATAACATAAAATCCACTACTGGATATTTATTTATATTTTCAGGGGGAGCTATATCATGAATGTCGAGGTTGCAGAAGTGTGTCGCACTCTCTACAACTGAAGTAGAGTATATTGCCGCTACTAAAGCTGGCAAGGAGATGATATGGTTGATACGGTTCGTTCAAGAAGTTGGATTGCATCAGAAGGAGTATGTCGTCTATTGTGACAGTCAAAGTGCAATAGATATTAGTAAGGACTCCATGTACAATACACCGATGTGAGATATCACTAGATTCGAGAAATGGTAGAGAATGAATCTCTAAAAGTCTTGAAAATTTCTACAAGTGAGAATCCCACAGATATGCTGACCAAGGTGGTACAAAGAGACAAGTTCGAGTTGTGCAAGAGAACTTGTCGGCATGTACTCAAGTTAGAAGTCCGATGATATCTCCTTCAAGTGGATGAGTCTGGAGGGGAGATTGTGGGGTCCATCCCCATAATGAAAAAGAAAAAGAAAAAGGAATGTCAAATTCCATACAGGTTTTGCCAAATCGGTTTTGGCAACAGTTTGCATTCTTGCAAATTGGCAAGTTGCAACAGCAACTTGCTAAAGCCAATCAATTTGATTGGTTGAAGAGGTCGACCATTTCTCCTATAAAAGGGAGCTTCAGCTTCTTATTTAATACACCAATCTCAGAGCAAAATATATTTGAGAGTTAGAGAGCAGCGTCAGGTATTCACAGGCGGTATAATCTGTGAGGGAAAATAGAGAGCGTGTGCGATATTGTAGTGAGGTGGGAATCTTAAAAGATGGTTATTTCTTTTGAGTGTATAGTGGTCCCTGGAGTATTTTACTCGGACTACTGGGTGTAAAATTCTTCATTATAGTGGATTACTTTGCTCCTCTCGGGCTTGTGTATTTTCCCCTTATTCAGAAGGGTTTTCCACATTAAAAATTTTTGTGTCCTTGTTATTCCTTTTATTCTTGTTGATTACTGTATTTCGGTACTACATTATTGTTCCGCTGTTATTATCGTGAATATTATTTCTGTGAGGATCTTTGAAAAAAGGGCTCGAAATTGGAATGTTATTGCACATGAGTAGCATACATATGCAATATTAGAGCTACTACTGTCAATCAGCGATTAGTACAAAGTTATATTTTTGTTTGAGTGTATAGATTTCATGTTAAATAGGTGATAGAGTTGTAATGAGATAGTTAGTTGTGTAAGTGATGTTATGATTTTGTATAGTTTTATCGGTTATTAATATAAAAGTGATTAATTACCCAAAAAAACTACTCATTTTCCATGAAAATCCATGCCAAACACACCCTAAAATGCTTAGTTTGGAATTATTGATTGATGTGGTGAAAACCTTATTCGCTAATCCTTTTAAGGAGCTTGGCAATCCAGATAATAAAATATAATCCAGATAAATTTGAAGTGCATTTGGCTAATGGCTATAAATAAAAAGAATATGATAGTCTCCACATAATGCCAACGAATTAACAATATAAAATAATGAAAACAATCAAGATCACACTCAAAAATACTTGTTTGGTCATGATCAGTATATCAAGTGAAATGCTCCTACTACTTTTCACTCATAAACTTAAAAAAGAAATTCAAGTACATAACCTATCACGATTAATTTTTCTAATTTAAAATACTTATTTTAATTTCAATTCAAACCTAGCAACTTGTACATGGATTCCTAAATCCAGAGACCAATATAATAATGAACGCACACCTTTTACGATTGAGTCATAGTTTGGTTAAGCTAACAATTTGACAAGACAGATAGACGACCGTTTAATACTTGAGGCAGTGGCGGATTCAGGATTTGATGGCTACGGATGCCACTTTTTAATACAAACCTACCATTAGTCTAAGAGATTGAATTATGGTGCACATTTTATTGGTTTGATCCATTTTGAACTATTCGATTCACTTTGGTTTAGTTCGATCTATTTTGAATTAATTAGGTTCAATTTACCAGATTTGGTGCATAAATAAATATATAACCATCAAACCGAATAAGTTTTGTCTAATTCAATTTAATTCTCTAACTCTATTGAATGATGTGATTAGATGCACAAAATTAAAATAAAATTTTAAATTAGCAAATATATTATATGGATAAAAAGAGATAATATTAAAGTCACATTCAATAAAATATTGAAGATCAAGTCAAAGAAAAAAGAAGCAAATATATTATTTAATAAATAATAAAATAGTTGTACCAAGAAAAGAAATCAAAAGATGAAGAAATACAAAAAATTAAGAGAAGGAAAGGGGGAACATCACGGATTCGATCCTGCATCTAAGATCCGGATTTATTGGTTTTTAACCGGCACCTAGAGCCCACATATAATACCGAGTGCTGTCCTTAAAATATATAGGAACTTGTTTGTAAAATGTCAAAATGCATATATACACGCCCAAATTTTTACCCGAGCGTCCGGGTGGAGTACCACCCCCAATTATGTACATAAATCCGCCCCTGACTTGAGGTGAAATAAATTCAATATAAGAAGAATTTCAAACATTGAATCTGAAAATCGAAATATTTACAGAAAAGCAATGACAGACAAAACTGCTTATAAGACCTACCCAAAGCCATATTGGCTAAATGGATCTCCACGTTGAATAATATAATATAATATGAATAAAAGAATTCTGACTTTGTATTTGTTCAATTTCTTTTATTTTTTCTTAATTTGAATTACTAATATATTCGGACTAAACAATTATTAATTTTTTTCAAAGGCCTTAGAAATATAATAAACTTTATACAGAAATATTGAGTAATCCAGTTAATTCCTTTACAACGTTATCAATAAATACACCTAAAACCTAAAAATGTATAAACAAAAAGAAACAAATTAAAGAAGGCAGAGAAAATTAGGAAGGAAACAAAAATCCTTCGCCACCTCGTGAACTCATTGCTTTTGGCTCGATATATAAGCACATATATATGCGGAATATTATATAATATTCATTTTGAACGCACTGACTATAAATCTTGCATTCGCCTCTGGGTTTTCCCAACGTCAATCAATCTCAGGAATACTCTGAAGACGAGGTTTCCAGGAGCGTTGACGCTGAAAATTCTCACATTCAAAGCTATTATTGCTAGAATTCAAAAATCCAGACAAGAGTTGGTCCATTGTTACTTCCTCCATATTCTCAATTTTCCCTAGCATTTTCTCTAGCTCCTTTTTTGATATTCTAATCTTCACCTCTTTGTAATTATTCGTCGACGAAGAAAGAGAAGAAGAAGATGATGATGAAGATGAAGATGAGAATAAGTCTTTGGAATTATCACTCAACAATTTTTCTTTCTCTTCAACTAAAGTTTTTGGCGCTACGACACATTCCCACTCTTCATCATCGTTTCCTGCCCATACCATGTTAGATCCATGTTTAAAGCAACAATTTCCCATATCTTTCTCCCTATAAGTTTTCCCCGAACCTGAAGTGGAAGTCGAGGGTCTGCTCAGTGAAAAAAAGCGTCAAATGATTAGAACAATTGTCGCGCTGGTGGAGATCGAATGTTGGGGCAAACGAGGAGCTTTCTCTCTACACAAAAGAAATTACGAAGTATAAGTTTTCCCCGAACCTGAAGTGGAAGTCGAGTGATTGCTCAGTGAGAAGAAGCGCGTCAAATGATTTAGACAGTTATCTCGCTGGTGGAGATCAAAAGTTGAGGCAAAGAAGAGCTGTCTCTCTACACAAAAGAAATTACTAAGTATATACTAGTATATATAAATGAACTTTTATAACTTATAAGTATAATTTTCTCATTAATATGTGTAAAATGAAAGAGGTGGAAGATTTAGAATTTACATGAAACATCTATATTTATACCCTTTAATTAGGGAGAGGACCAACTGACCAAGGGTTGAGGAAAGTGGTGGGAAGGACATAGAGTAAGAATTGGTTTTTCTTATTTTAGGAAATTATGGGTGGCAGACAAAGGATATTGATTAGTTGAACTATCTACTTTTCAATTTACTCGATCAATATTTTGCTTTGACAATATAATATAAAGTATACTATTCTCGAAGAAGTCTGAAACTGTCCAAAATGTCTTAAAAGGTTATGACTTTAGATTCAAACTTTCCTTATTTTGCATGGATTTTTACGACAAGAAAACAAACAATTTTTTTGGAAATAAAAACCCTTTGCAAAATTTGATATTTACGTGGATCTTATTTGAGAAAGTGGAGCCTTGGAATAACAGTAAAATTATTTCCGTCCGACTTATAGGTCACCAGTTCGAATCGTGGAAGCAACCACTAATACTTGTATTAGGGTAGACTATCTATATTACGCCCCTTGGAATGTGGCCCTTTCCTAGACCCTACATAATGTGGAATGTTTTGTTACACCTTGGAATGTAGCTCTTTTTCGGGCCCTATATAAATACGGAATGTTTTGTGCATTGAGCTTACGTGTATCTTTATGTGAGGTTGGTCTTGTTACGTTTCATCTTACAATTTATCTAATTACAGATATTTATCATCTTGAAATTAGGTTTATTTCGTGTTTTGCGTTTAATCCACGCTTCTGCTACCTACCAAATTATAGAAAAATACCTACATTGACATTTTTTAATGTGAAAGGAACAAGAAGATAGGGTCTACAAAGAACAAAAATAAAATAAAATAAGATAAATGAGAAGGAAAGTAAGTTAGATCACATGTGAACAGGACATTGTCAATGGAGTCGAAGATATATCCAATGCACCAATGTGGTTCTTTTTTAGGCCTACACGTTTATATATATTTAAGCTCAAATTCTTGGATTAAATTTATTGGTTTCAAACACAATATGAATTTTCCAACAAGTGAGAAATAACTATTTTATTAGTTAATCGCACTAGCTGCAGGCCAAAAATTAGTACTAACGTACAAAGACGAATACACTAATTAATGCATCTTGCTTTTTTGCTTTAGAGTCATAACTCATGAATTCCAAAAATTATTATTTTTAGCGACTTTTGAATCTACGACTCTTTTGCAATTATATGTCCAAAAAATAGTTTAGACCAAAAGCTTCTCAAGCTCAAACATTTATTTTTCGAGTCAGAGATCAATATCTTGGGATTAAATGGCTATATTCATTTCATGTCAAAACATATTATTTATTTGTATATCCTTTCGGTCTGATTCCTATTTCGATCAAAAACTTTATTTCTTAAAAGGATTTAATTCTTTTATTCACCATTTCCGAACACCTAATATCTTTTTCAAAACATATAAAGATTCGATAATTTTTGTATGATTTCTCTTGCATTGCACTGTCCTTTACAATGGGTTTCGAACAAGAGGGATCCACAGAAGATCCTTATTCTTTTCCTTCCAATAGAAGCAGAAGTGATGTGAATTATTCAGCGCCCAATATGTAATTCTGGATATGAAGAATAAAATAAAAAGGATTTCAATTAGCAAAAAAGGAAAGAGATGAATTCGAACCCTCAATTTATAGTTCTTATCTTTACTCCACCCCTGGTTATTTCATTACTATATGGACAAGTTATATGTACATATCTACGTGTGCACACGTATATTTATTTTATTTAATGGAAATACAGATTGAATTAACGAATGGTGGTATTAAGAAGAAAGAGCTAAAATCTAGTTGTCGACAAGAAGGAATAAAAATAATCAGGAAATAAAAGATGGCAATAGTGTGAACGAAAATTGGTCGATGGAATCTTGGGCATTTTTCTTCACCAACTTCAGTTTCCTATTTAATCTTCAACTTCTTAGCTATACATAGTAAGTTTCTGGATTATGTTTTAGTTTCCAACAGATTTTTTATATCAGATATTTCATCTTAATTAGGTTCAACCTGCCCTTGGATTTCTGCCACGTATTCTAATTAGCTTGACCTAATCACCTTTTAATCAACATTATGCCGCCACATTAATGTCTATCAACGGAAAAATACACTATGTAATTAGGTAAAAAAAATATTTCTATGCATATATATATTATATATTGACTACCCTTAATTTTTTGGTATATTTTCTTTTATATATCCTTAATGAAAATTTTAGCTCCGCCTCTATCTATCGGTACGTATTATACAATATTAATCCAATTCTACTTCCAAAGGAGACAAAACTATAACTTACGTTTAATCGCAGTTTGCAAAAAAAACGACACGTAATTAATTAACTGCAAGCATAAGCAAATTAAGAATGGATAAACTTTAGTTAGTATTATGTTTCAAGTTATCATTGATCATCCTAACAAGCATAGCTAAAACAGTCAAATGATTTCCCTTAATTTAAATTATTTAAATTAATATCCCTTTATTTAAATGAATGCTGAAATTGACCATTCAATTTACGTGAAATTTTTACCCCTAGCATTTGGTTGATTTAGCTGGATTATATTTCTCTTAATATAATATTTATATCTATATCTATCTATCTATATTATTATAAAAGCACGAATAATTTATGTTAAATGTTGAACGACTAAAATATCCTCAAAATATTGATCGATTTTTATAACCTTAAATATTTATATAACTTGAGGATACAATTGTAAATCGCCTAAGACTGGAATTCTTTTCCCATATAAAATACACTTGACAAGCCTACAAAGTTGATTTTGGGTCAAACTAACTTGGAATTTGCAACTAAATATATCACTTAATTAATTAATAAGTGTTTCAACGTGGATATGAAGCACAATTATGGAAGAAAAAGAAAAATCGAACATAAATTGAGAATTCATTATTGTGACACTTTGAGAATATTCTGCTCACGAATATTCAAAACTGTTGCTGCTACCCTTTGTTTTAAATTGTTACTATATTAAATTTTGTACATAGTGAATAACAATTCAGAATATCTATTCAATTGAAATTTTATAATTTTTTATACGCACTTCGTAATAATTCACACAAGATATTCTAAACCATTTTACCTCTTTACTTGACTTTTCTTTTAGGTCAAGGGAATTTAACAACTTATACATAATTAAAGAAATTTAGTTTTGCTTTATTTGTAAATATAGAGTGGAGAGTGAAGGTGGAGTACAATGGTCCCGTTGTATAAGAACAAAGGCGATATCCAGATCTGTAACAACTATAGGGGTATTAAATTACTAAGTCATACCATGAAAGTCTGGGAGAGAGTGGTAGAAATGAGAGTGCGAAGGACGGTGTCTATTTCAGACAACCAGTTCGGGTTCATGCCGGGGCGATCTACCACAGAAGCTATCCACCTTATTAGGAGGATGGTGGAACAATACAGGGATAAGAAGAAGGATCTCCACATGGTATTTATCGATCTAGAGAAAGCGTACGACAGGGTTCCTAGGGAGGTCTTATGGAGATGCTTAGAGGCTAAAGGGGTCCCGGTTGCCTACATTAGGGCGATTAAGGACATGTATGATGGAGCTAAGACTCGGGTTAGGACAGCAGGAGGCGATTCAGATTATTTTCCGGTTATTACGGGGTTGCACCAAGGGTCTGCGTTCAGCCCTTTCCTATTTGCCCTGGTGATGGATGCTATAACACATCATATTCAGGGGGAGGTGCCATGGTGCATGTTATTTGCTGATGACATAGTCCTAATCGACGAGACACGATGCGGCGTCAGCGAGAGATTAGAGGTTTGGAGACATACCCTTGAGTCCAAAGGTTTCAGGTTGAGCAGGACGAAGACGGAATACCTTGAGTGCAAATTTGGGGCAAAGCCGACGGAAGCGGGAGTGGAAGTGAGGCTTGATTCTCAAGTCATCCCTAAGAGGGGTAGTTTCAAGTACCTGGGGTCGTTTATTCAGGGGTCCGGGGAGATCGACGAGGATGTCACACACCGTATAGGGGTGGGGTGGATGAAATGGAGGTTAGCGACGGGAGTCCTGTGTGACAAGAAAGTGCCTCTATTACTGAAAGGTAAATTTTATAGGGCAGTGGTTAGGCCTGCTATGTTGTATAGGACCGAGTGTTGGCCGGTGAAGATCTCACACATCCAGAGGATGAAAGTTGCAGAGATGAGGATGTTGAGGTGGATGTGCGGGCATACAAGGAAGGATAAGATTAGAAATGAAGATATTCGAGAGAAGGTGGGTGTGGCCCCCATGGAGGACAAGATGCGGGAAGCAAGACTCAGATGGTTCGGGCACATTCAGAGGAGGAACACTGATGCACCGGTGAGAAGGTGTGAACTACTGGCGGTGGTGGGTACGAGGAGAGGTAGAGGGAGACCTAAGAAGTATTGGGGAGAGGTGATCAGGCAGGATATGGCGCGACTTAGGGTTACTGAGGACATGGCCCTAAACAGGGAATTGTGGAGATCGAGCATTAAGGTTGTAGGTTAGGGGAAATTTGTGATGTCTTTTTACAGCGCACTAGAGTGAGACTAGCCAGTTAGGAATTAGTCTTAGGATGCTATTGATCAACTACTGATGATGGGCTTTATCTTCTGTGTATTAATACCTTACATATTCTCGTATTTCCTATATATCTTATATTGTTGTTACTTTGTTTTTATGGTATTTATATTATGTTATGGATTTTATGGTATTTTATGGTGTTTTATTATGAGTGTATTGATAGTACTAATATAGTGTCTGTTGTTGCCTCTTTGAACCGAGGGTCTCCTGGAAACAGCCTCTCTGCCCCTCGGGGTAGAGGTAAGGTCTGCGTACATATTACCCTCCCCAGACCCCACTTGTGGGATTACACTAGGTTGTTGTTGTTGTTGTTGTTGTTGTTGTTGTTGTTGTTGTTGTTGTTGTTGTCTATTTGTAAATATAATTTTCAAATGAAGAAGATTTACTTAAGTCCCTATTCTTTAACCTTTCTCCGTCACTAAACATATTCGTGTGTCGCAAGAACATAGAGAATAATCTATATTTATATTATTATAAAAGCACAAATATTCTAACACTAAATGTTAACGACAAAATATTCTTGACATATTGATAAACTTTTATGCCCTAAATTATTTCTTTAAAGAAGCAATATAATATTGGATAAAATTGTAGTATTGAGTATAATTCTTTTAGGACTCTACATCATCACTCCCAACATGCTTGCTATAGAGGATAAAATTTCTAATTCTTCTTAGACATCAACACCTCAACGCCAACTTTCCTTGTACAACAGTACAAGATATAATCCTAATTCTTTCCTTCTAAAGATTTCAAGTTTATGATACAAGTTAAGGAGTGTCTCTACTCCTTCTTTGTTTTAATGATTGTCTCTATTACTATATCACTCCCAAATATAAATATTTTACTACTAATATTTTTCAAGTTTTTCTCGGATTTGATGAGCAAGAATCTAACGGCAAATAAATGAATACATGTAGTCTGAATATTCTATTGGAATTGAGTGAAAATTTAAATAGCCCGAAATTAATTATATCTTTTAGTTCCCATCACATTAATTTATTTAATTAATTTTTTTATTTATACAAAACATTTTTAACAGATTTTAAATCCAAAAGGGTGACTTTTAATTTCTAAAGAAGTGGTTGTTGCAAAGTGCCTCTTCTCAAAGGTTGTCTTAATTAGTTATAAAACTCATTCATTTTTAACAGACACCTAAAGGCATTATAAATATTTGGTACTGTTCCAAATCAAACACAATAATCGTTTTGAATTCCTTCTTCTTCTCACTACTATTTTTTACAACTCATAAAAAAATATGGGAGAAAATTTGAGTTAATTGTTGAAATTCGACTTTCATTGGCTTTGTAAAATCCAGGAAAAATTTTGCTACCATTCCTGCAACAATATAATTGAAATACTTAAATTTCTTAAGAACAGTAATTACCTTATCAAACCCAGTATATTTCATAGTACCATATTTTGCAATCTATTTTGAATATCTATGTACGTGTTATTATTATCGTGCAACGCACGTTCATAGAGACTAGTACTATATTGAAAGCACGAAGGCCCTTAGCGAAATTTCGTTCGTCTTTTTTACCCTTTTAAAATATAGTTCACATTGGATAAAATATTCATTAAATTATTTTTCTAATATTTAGGAATAGTCATTTAATTATTTTCCTAATAAGTAGGAGTATTTTTTAATTATGTCTATAATATTTAGGAGTAGTCATTTAATTATTTTCTAAATATTTAGGATTTTAATTTTTTAATTCTACAATTCCTCCACTTTTCAATCCAGACTAGGAAAGTTTCGTCCACTTTGTAAGGGTTTATTTTGTTAATAAAGTTTTTTACTTTAAACTCCTTTCAGATTTAGGAGTATCTATATATATATTAAAGCAATAAAGTTACCATATATATTTAACATTATGGTTAAGCCAAATGGCAAGTTAATAAATGTCAATAGTATATGGTAACTTTATTCTATATTTGGCTGTTTTAGTTAAATATAAATTCCGTATATATATATATATATATATATATATACGGAATTTGAATTAAAAGATACTTTTGAATTTATAGATAAATTTCTAAAATTCGAATTTAAATTAAAAATAAAAATATATAGTTTTTTAATCATGTTATCATACTTAATTTGGTTAATGATCACATGCAATCATGTTAGGAACTTTTGTTATTTTTTATAATTATTTAAATACTACTTCGCCTCTAGCAAAAAATAATCTACTCCATATAATTATAAAACTCTTTCACATTTAAAATCCTATAAGTATAGTTCTCTGAAACACTGTAGCTAAATTTGAATAAAACAAAATTCTTTTAAAATAAATGTAATATATATTGTACACGTCTATGTTTATTAACAAAAAAGAGTTTACAAAACCAAATAAAAGTTTACTTACATATATAATAAAGTAAACATACATGCTGGAGAAAGAAACATCACAAAATCAGTCAATATCAAAAAAAAAGTTATTTCTTTTTTCTTCTTGAAGAATCTATGTTTGAAGAGTCAATTTTCATAAATGGAGATCAAACAAATAATAAAATTTTGGCTATACAATTGCTATCATTAATTTCAATTTAGCACATTCAAGGAATTGAAGGGTATAAGTTGAAACTCCTTCATTTAGGTGTAGTCAAGCCAATATTGCAAGGGTATAATATTTTTTTCGTTGAAGAATATTAGTTTTGAATCATGTATGTGAAATGTTTTTTTTCAAACTCAATAAGAGATAAATTAGTTTCTAATTGATAGTTTCTATTGTGACTTTTAAGTGTAACAAAGAGTATATATAAAGAAAAAATTGGTATGATGTGAAATATCTTTTCTTTAAATGTAAACAAATTATTTCGAAAAATCTCTTTACTTTTTAAACTCAAAGATAATAAAAGATAAGATATTTTTGAACACTAGTAGAGAGTTTTAAAATTATTATAATAGAAGTTATATCATGGATAAACTCAAAAAACTGAAATCTTATGGAATATTTACATAATATCCGGCCATATTTATTGCTTACTTTTTATAGCTAATATAATTAGATGATATATCGACAACACACGATTATACACATATTATATATGGATTATATATAAACTACACGTCATTCAATTTTTTAATTTAAGTAGTCGGGTGAGCACCTATTTAGGTTGATTAGATAAAGCCAAAAGAAAAATATGAAATAATTTCAACCAAAGACTAAAAATATAATTAAAGTTCATATGTAGACAATTTTTATTAAAACTCATCCTTTTATAGTGAAATAAATTAATTTTTTGTAACAACATAAATAATGACATAAAAAATAAGATAAAAGAAAATAAATATTGAAAGAAATGATAGAAAGATTTAAAAACGAGAAATAAAAGATGACAACAAATTTCTTCTTATGTTTCATCTTTGTTGAATATAAAAAATTTGAAAGTTAATCTCATCGATTTCAAGTATATTTTTTTCAACTCAAATACATAGATTATAAGATAAGGATATCTTCGAATATTTTTTTTAATTTACATTATATGTCGTTTTTAAAAAATCACTATTACTAACAAACTGATATGATATTCGAATTTGAATTGGAATGCAATTTGAGTAGTTTGTATTGAGGTTAAGCCAAGTATGATGTTGAAAAATAAACTAATTGACAATTTTAAGACAATATATGCAATGTTTTATAATAATAATCAACTAATTTAACATTTAATGATTCAAAGAACAAAATTGTTGTATATATAGGGTATTAAAAATTTAAATTCTGGGGCTAGAGATATCGATAAGCTTAAAGTGGAGTCATACTGAAATAAATCCGGCCAAAGAATCATTTAAATTTTTAGATAGCCGATTAAAGTGAATTTTAAATTAAGGATAATATCTTCACTTGCATCATTATAAAGATAATCATTATTATAATATATATAAAGTTTTAGAAATTAAAATTTCAAAATAGAAATATTATTTGAAATATAAAATCATACCAAATAAGAGTCCAAGTCGTAGTATAAGAGTCACGTCGTAATCAAAGAATCATTTATATCGTGTCAACCTTTGTGCTTTGCCATAAATATGAGTTATTATTTCACTTTGTGGCTATTTTTAGGTTCTAATGACACCTATGAGAATAATGCAAAAATAAAATTATCACTACGAGAATTAAGAAAATGTTAGTCTTTTTTCATGTAGTATTTCTTAATTAATATCTGACGATTATCTATAATTATTTAGAAAGTTTAAATGTTAAGGTTATTTACATATAATTCAAATAACTCAGATATTTAACATCGTTAATGTCAAATATCAAAATGGAGTAAACACAATTCACTAGCTAAAGAATTTTTTATATTTTTCGATAGCCAACTAAAATGAGTTTTGAATTAAGAACAATATTTTCAATTACATTATTATAAAAATAATTATTATTGAAAAATAATGTTTTAGAAACTGAAATTTTAAGAAAGAAATATTTTTTAAAAGATATCAACACACCAAATAAGAGTTCAAGTAGTTGTAAAAGAGTTAAGTCTTATTTAAAGAGTCATTCATTGTATCAACATTTGATTGTTTTGCCATAAATATGAGTTATTATTTTGCTTCCTGACTATTTTTAGGATCCAATGACACCGACAAAAATGATATCAAAAAAGAAAAATAGAAGAAATTGTTAATTTTTTTCATATAGTTAATATCCAATGATTATCTATATTTACTGAGAAAGTGTAAATTTTAAGATTATTTATATACAATCCAAATAACTTAAATATTTGACATGATTAGTGTCCGCGCATCCGCGCGGGTACTAATACTAGTTATATTAAAGAGAAAAAAATATAAAAAAAGAAAGATTGAAAGGAAACAGGTGAATATATCTCATTTATGTCAACGATAGGATTTTGTTCTTATTTTCAGCTTTTGTTTCATTCACTTATTTATTTTATTGTTTGTAAAATTCATATAGCATTAGAAAATATCCAACTAAGAATTTAAATAATTTTGTAATTTATTGACTTCAAAATCTTAAATATCAAATAAAACTAGGATTGAAATAGCTCTTGAAATAGTATTTGTATATATGATACAAGAATAAATCTATTTTTTGTTACTAAAAGTAATAATAGTAATAATGTATTAATAAATACGTATAGAATATATAAATAGTGTATTTAGTATTCTGTATTGTTTTCTAGAAGCATAATGCATAATTAGGTGATTTGACATATAAAACAAATGAAGTACAAATTATACTTATGTGACTCCACAAAGCTGTTTGTTAAACAAGTTTTTTTTAAAATTTTTCTATGTGAATTTTGTAGGAGTCCTAATATTAGAAATTTAAAATTAAATAAATTTTGCTTATGTTGTAATATCTATCTATCTATCTATCTATCTATCTATCTATCTATAAATAAATAAAGTATTAAAAGCACAAAGGCTTTCATTTAATTTAATTTTATAATTCAGGGAATAGAATATAATATTTATGTAATTTTAAAAAAAATTATATTCATTGACATGAATACACGCGCAATGCGCGTAAAGTATATATTATAGTGTTGCCTATGAAATATATATATATTATAGAAAGACTTGGAGCTTGTCAATCAAAATAAAGAGAGTCCGTTGAATATTTTATCTTATAATTCAACTTCCAGCAATATAAAAGAAAATTGCAGAGAGCATCTAAAGGAGAAAGAATTGGAGTGACTATATTAAAAGCACGAAAGCCTTTAGCGAAATATCGTTCGCTATTTTTATCCTTTGAAAATAGAGTTAATACTGGATAAAATTGTAATTTGATTATTTTCTTGATATATATTTAAGAATTTAAAATCAATCAAAATTTTAGTTATAATATTTTTCGAACTAAGTAGGAAGTCCCTATATTTAGGACTTTAAATTAGTGTACAATTTTTTCTTATATAAATCCTTGCCTATTTTTTGTCGTCAATGTAGAAATTGAGTAATTTGCCTAAAATTTTGGACCGTGAAATTGTAAAAGTCTTTTAGCGATATGAAGTATTATTCTTATGGAAGTTCTAACACCAAACCAATTCGGTATAAATAAGAAAACCTTGACTGTCTCTTACCATATGAAGGTTTTCTTGGGTGACCCTTTTCTGCACAAAACATTGAGACAAGTCTTTTTCTTAGAGTAATTTTTCTTCGTAACATCAATTCTCTCCCGAGATCTATTACATGAATTTCGAAGATGGACCAAGTTTGTAATTAGTATTTGAATATTTCCATAACATGAATCCTTTGAGCGACTTCTTTCTTATTATTTTGTTTTGGAGAAAATATTGGAGTCTTTACTTTTATTTTCGCACGAAAATCTGAGTTCAACCGTCCTGAGATTTTTCCGGTAAGTCTGAGGTTATCCATTTGTTTGTACAAGTACTATCAATATCGTATTCATTTTTTTAATACTGATGATTTTCTTCACGTCATGCTATGATCTATTGTGTTGAAAAATCATTGATCTACTGTATTTTGTTGTATAATTTGTTTTATAATAGTGATGTCAGGTCAACTTGTGTGCATCTCGACTATTTCGTTGAAATACTTAATTGAATAACTATGTTCATCAAAATTTAGATAAATACGAAGAAATTATTTTTTTATATACCCAACACATGCATAGAAAGGCTTGAGAGTGGTGGTTGAAAATCATCATTCTTAGGTAGTTGCATCTTCAAGTCAAGTTAAATTTGTAGTTGCGTATGAAAGTCAAAAGAAAGAACGATTAGGATTTTGATAAAATTTATATTGAGGTCACTTTGTTTTTAAATATAGCTGCAAATTGTAGTGTAAGAAACCGATAATCTCTATAATTTCATTGATAATAAATTATGATATATTTTTTTGAGTCGTCATGCTTTCTTTTTCTTCGTCATTTTTACCCTTTAATAATATACAAAATAAATTTATAACATTACTATTTAACTCTAACTATAGCTTATAATGTGTTCGAAATGATACTCGATAATTGTACGTTAATATACATTACTCCATTTAGTAAGTAATGTGACGACCCGGCCGGTCGTCTTAAGAATTAATGCCCCAATCCCCTATTAACTGCTTTCCTCAAGTTTATTTTTGCTAATGTGATTTGCCGGGATGTTCGGTTTTGAGTTTCGAGGAGTTTTGGGACACTTAGTCCCTAAATGAGAGCTTAAGTGTTGGAAAGTTGACCGTAGTCGGAACAGTGTGAAGATGGCCTCGGAATGGAAATCCGATAATTCCGTTAGCTCCGTTGGGTGATTTTGGGGTTAGGAGCGTGTTCGGAATGTATTTTGGAGGTCCGTAGCTAATTTAGGCTTGAAATGCCGAAAGTTGAAATTTTGGAAGTTTCCGATTTGATAGTAAGATTTTGATCCGAGGGTCAGAATGGAATTCAGAGAGTTGCAGTAGTTCCATTATGTCATTTTGGGTGTGTGTGCAAAGTTTCAGGTCATTCGGACGAGGTTTGGTAGACCTTTTGATCGAAAATGTATTTTTAGAGTTTTTGGAATTTTTAAGCTTGAATTCGACGAAAAATAAGTGTTTTGATGTTGTTTATGGCATTCCGAAGGTTGGAACAAGTTTGAATAATGTTATGGGATATGTTCGTAGGTTTGGTTGAGGTCCCAGGGGCCTCGGGTGTGTTTCGGATGCTTAACGGGTCATTTTGAGTTGTTAAAAAGTTGTAGAAATTCAGGTTCAGGTGTTGCAGACTTTTCTTCATCGCGATCGCAGCCATCCATTTGCGATCGCGTAGTGTAATTCCGGAGGGGGCCCACTTTCTTCTTCGCGATCGCATGACTTGTCTCGCGATCGCATAGCACTGTCCCTTCCTCTTTCGCGATTGCAATTACCACTTCGTGTTCGCGTAGCAGAAACATGAGCCGGTGGCTCAATAGTCCCTTTTCCACTTCGTGTTCGCGTGTCTTCAACCACGATCGCGTAAGGCCATCTTTTCCTCTTACGTGATCGCGTGCACCGTGTCGCGTTCGCGTAGGCCATTTCAGGAGCCCTTCATTTTTACTCTTCGCGATAGCGCACCACTTCTCGCGATCGCGATGCACAAAATACCTAGGCAGATTTCTTAAAGTCCCAATTCGAGGGTTTAAGCATATTTTCACATTTTCGAATTTGGGAGCTCGGGAGGGGCGATTTTTGAAGACTTTTGCACCTGGGTAACTTGGGTAAGTGATATCTACCCAACTTAAATCAATTTCCATGATTCCTAACTTAAATCTATTCTTTAAATTTCGAATTTGTTGGAAAAATTTGGAAAAAATTGGATAAACTTCTTAGGCCGAATTATTAGGTTTTGATGGGGCATTTGACATCGGATTTGGATAATTTTAGTATGGTTGGACTCATGAGAGTACGAGGTTTCTGAAAATATAAATTTCACCTAATTCCGAGATGTGGTACCGAGGGGCGTTTTGGTTATTTTACATAATTTTGCGTATTAGCTTAGAATTTTATTGTAGAATCAGCTTCTTGAAGTATTATTTACATTATGAAATAGAATTGAATAGATTTGGGCCATTTGGAGTCGGATACTCGTGGCAAAAGCGTGGTTTCTAGTTGATTTTGAGCCAGTTCGAGGTAAGTGGCTTGTCTAACCTTGTGTGAGGGACCTTCCCCTTAGGATTAGTATGTTTGGTAACTGAATTGTCTTGTGTGTAAGGAGACGAGTGCGTACTTGTGCAAATTGTTGGAAATCCGGTTTTTCTTAAAGTATTTATTACTCCCTCCGTTTCAATTTATATGAACTTATTTGACTGGGCACAGACTTTAAGAAAAGAGAGAAGACTTTTGATCTTGTGGTGTAAAATGAGACACATATATTTTGTGTGGCTATAAATCATTGTGTAAAGGTAAATTATTTCCAAATAAGGAAATGGGTCATTCTTTTTGGCACGGACTAAAAAGGAAATAGGTTCACATAAATTGAAACGGAGGGAGTAGCATGTTTCCTTTTCCGCTTTATTATACTTGAAAAAAATTTAGCATGTTGTTAGTTAGAAAGCATGTTTAATTGATTTAAATTGCCTATTTGCTTAAATTGCCTTGATTGCACTACGTGAAGCATGTTAGGCTAGAATTACTTGTTTCCTTGATATGAAATTTCATTTCTGAATATCTTCTTGTTGTTGCTGCATATTTACATTGGGACTACGGATGTGGGATTCCAGTAGTTTGTCTGTTTACTTTGGGACTACGAGTTAGATTCCCGGTAGATCCCCCTGCACAATTACCTTGCATATTTACTTTGGGACTACGGGTTAGATTCCCGGTAGATCCCCCTGCATATTTACTTTGGGGCTACGGGTTAGATTCCAGGTAGATCTCCCTGCACAGTTATATGGAACTACGGGAATGCACCCGGTAGATTCTCCCAGTACTGGGTATTTACATTTGGGACTACGGAACGAGATTTCGGTAGATCCCCGCGTACTATGAGTTAAACTACGGAACGGTATCCCGGGAGATCCACTGGACAAGTAAAGATGGGACTACAGGACGGTATCCTAGGAGATCCCCGATCGTTACTATCGGTGCTGAGTTGTATTTCTTTTCCATGTTTACCTTGTTCTGTATAGTTGTTGCTGTTCTGTTCACCCTGTGTTATTTTGCTGTTGTACTCATTTATATTGTTCCGTTATATACTGTTAACCTTTATATTTTATTTAATCTCAGTAGGGCCCTAACCTTCCTCGTCACTACCTAACCGAGGTTAGGCTTGACACTTACTGAGTACTAGGGCTGCTTATCGGGCAAATTAGGCGGTTATTTACTCTTAATGGTTTGGCTTATAGGTTATTGACTTTTAAATGTATTAATCCGCTAGCCACCCGATAAGATATCGGGCGGATCGGTATTGGTTTAGCTCTTACCGGGCAGTTATTGTGCGGTTTATCGGCCTAATTCAATCTATATTGCGTGCATTACATCCCAAAGCAGACTACATTAACACCTACTGTTAACGCCTAACATATTCCCATTGTTAATGCCTAGAATAGAGAGATGAGTATTTTATTGTGTTGTATACATCACCGTTAGAGTCTTAGAGACACAGATGTATTCTAATTTAATCCTAAAAATGCAGTATATGAAAGCCAAGTTGTAGTAGCCTCATAATGCTTACTTCAGAAGTTAGCACTAATATATATTTCCATTGTTGTGTATTATAACACAAAATTCAGTTAGACTTAATAGGAAATAAGCAAATACACCGGAAGTCATACCGAAGTATGGAATTTTTGAATGTCACCAATGAGTTGTGATGGTTAGTTCATAGCTCTAGACTTTAATCTAGGACCATCAAAGAGGCTAAATTTAGCAGAAGAATCACTGTGTATTATATATATACTTAGCGGGTTAATGGATTATCCGTTAAGAAAATTGAATAATTCGCCCCAAAACCAATAAGCTGTTAATAAAAAAAATTTAATCTGTTCCCCGTCCGTTAAACCGTTAACCCGATACAAATAAGCCATTAAGCTTCAGTTTTTGTTCGGTTTTCGGTTTCGGTTCGGTTTTGAACACCCCTACTGATTACCGTTGTGGTGTACT
This sequence comes from Nicotiana tabacum, assembly GCF_000715075.1. Lineage (NCBI taxonomy): Eukaryota > Viridiplantae > Streptophyta > Magnoliopsida > Solanales > Solanaceae > Nicotiana > Nicotiana tabacum. The sequence goes on from NC_134100.1 coordinate 8,640,539, forward strand.
CATGCCCTTTCTGCGCATGTTTTTCATGTGCAGATCCAGGTACCGCTGATCAGGCCTACTATTGTTGAGGGAGGCGACTGCTTAGAGACTCCGAGGTACATCTGCCGCGTCCGCAAGCCAAGGAGTCCCTTTCTATTCCTGCCTTTAGTATTAGCCCTTCTGTACTTTTCTGTTCTTTATCAGAAATTCCGGAGTTAGAGCTATGTAGTATTTCTTTCTTAGCTTGTGATTCATGGGTTTTTGGGTCTTGGATTTATGTTTGGTATTAAGAGTTAAACATGGTGTATGTCGAGCGACACATTTTAACATTGTTACTGCTTTATTCTGTTTTAAATTGTTTACTCCCGCAAATTTTGGTTTTTCTTCCGCAAATTAGGCTTACCTAGTCGTAGAGACTAGGTGTCGTTACGAGGATTCATGGAGGGCTTACCGGGGTCGTGACAAGTTGGTATCAGAGTTCTAGGTTCATAGGAGTTATGGATCACAAGCCGGTTTATTAGAGTCTCGCTGATCGGTACGGAGATGTCTGTACTTATCTACAAGAGGCTATGTAACTGTTAGGAAAATTCTACTTCATTTGATTTATTTGTAGTGCGATATTTTGACATCACCATTCTAAACTTCTGTCTTCTATTCTCTCACAGATGGTGAGGACACATGCTACCCGAGATGATCAGGCACTCGCGCCCCTTACTGCAGCCGTCAGAGGCCGGGGCTGGGGTAGAGGCCGAGGACGCGCACGTGATGCAGCCAGAGCACCTGCGTGAGTTGCCGCCGAGGTACCACCAGCGGATCCAGCCGAAGTCCAGGCACCTGACACGCCTACTGCTACTACCACTCCAGCTCTTCAAGAGACTTTGGCACAGTTCATGAGCATGTACACCACTTTGGCTTAGGCAGGATTGCTTCCCCTTATTGCAACTACATCTCAGGCCGGGGGAGGAGCATAGACTCCCGCCGCCCGCACTCCTGAGCAGCGAGTGCATGTTGAGCAGGTCCCTGAGATTATTTTTGTATCGCCTGCAGTGCCAGCTTAGCCCGAGGACAGGGCAGCTGCTTCTGAGGATAAGCAGTTGAGGCTTGAGAGGTTCAAGAAGTATAAGCCTCCTGTATTCAGTGGTCTAGCATCGGAGGATGCTTTGGGATTCCTTGATGAGTGTTACCGCATTCTCCGTACCATGGGTATCTCAGGATCGAGCGGAGTTTCTTTCACCACCTTCCAGCTTCGAGGAGCCACCTATGAGTGCTGGCGTACCTATGAGTTAGACAGTCCAGATGAGGCTGTTTCACTAACTTGGGCTCAGTTTTCAGATCTGTTCCTGAAGGAGTATGTTCCTCAGAGACTCAGGAACGTATGGCGCGTAGAGTTTGAGCATTTGCGCTAGGGTGCTATGACTGTTTTAGAGTATGCTGTCTGTACACCAGTTTGGCTAGGCATGCACCAACCCTGGTTTCTAATGTTCGCGAGAGAGTTCGCCGATTTATTGAGGGTCTTGTTCCCAGCATCAGATCTAGCATGGCTCGTGAGTTGGAGATGGATATTTCTTATCAGCAGGTGGTGAGCATTACTAGAAGGATTGAGGGTATTCATGCTAGGGAGAAAGAGGAGAGGGAGGCCAAGAGGTCTCAAGAGTTGGGCCATTATTTTGGTGCCCATACCCCAGTTGCAGGTCGTCATGGTAGGGGTTATATGAGCCGCCCCGTTCATTCAGCTCTTCCAGCAGCCAGCAGTGCTCCAGCTCCTCCTAAGACTCATGAGCCATATTATGCACCTCCGGTTTCTAGCGCGCCTCCTGCGCGGGGTGCTTTCAGAGGTCAGTCCAGCAGACCTGACCCGAGCCAGTCACAGCCACCACGTCCTCCTAGAGCTTGTTTTGAGTGTGGTGACACACTCCATATGGTCAGGGATTGCCCCAGACTTGGGAGGGGTGCACCTCCACAGACTTCTCAGCCACAGCGTGCCCCGCAGAGTTCTCAGGCTATGGTTACAGCTCCAGTTCCTATCCCACCTACTTAACCAGCTAGAGGTAGAGGTAGGGGAGGTAGAGGTCACCCTAGAAGGGGAGGCCAGGCAAGATACTATGCCCTTCCTGCCCGTACCGAGGTTGTTGCCTCCGATTCTGTCATCACAGGTATTATATTGGTTTGTCACAGAGATGCATCGGTTCTATTCGATCCAGGCTCTACTTACTCTTATGTGTCTTCTTATTTTGCTCCACATTTGGGTGTATCTCGGGATTCTTTGAGTTCCCCTGTTTATGTTTCTACTCATGTGGGAGATTCTCTTGTTGTGGACCGCGTTAACCGGTCGTGTTTGGTTGCTCTTAGTGGTTTTGAGACCAGAGCCAATTTATTGTTACTCAATATGATTGACTTCGATATTGTATTAGGCATGGACTGGTTGTCGCCCCATTATGCTATTCTTGATTGTCACGCCAAAACAGTGACGCTGGCTATGCTAGGTGTACCGCGTGTTAAGTGGAGGGGTACTTTAGATTACACTCCCAGTAGAGTTATTTCTTTTCTTAATGCTCAGTGTATGGTTGAGAAGGGGTGTGACGCGCATTTAGCTTATGTGAGAGATGTCAGTATTGATACCCATTCAATTGATTCAGTTCCAGTAGTACGGGATTTTCCTTATGTGTTTCCAGCTGATCCTCCAGGCATGCCACCTGATAGAGATATTGATTTTGGCATTGATCTATTACCGGGCACCCAGCCTATTTCTATTCCTCTGTATCTATGGCTCCTCCTGAGTTGAAGGAGTTGAAGGATCAGTTACAGAAATTGCTTGATAAGGGTTTTATTCGACCCAGTGTTTTATCTTGGGGTGCTCCTGTCTTGTTTGTGAAGAAAAAAGATGGTTCTATGCGTATGTGTATCGATTATCGCCAGTTGAACAAGGTTACAGTGAAGAACCATTATCCTTTGCCTCGCATTGATGATCTGTTTGACCAGCTTTAGGGCGCACGAGTGTTTTCTAAGATTGATTTGCGCTTAAGTTATCATCAGTTGAAGATTTAGGAGCCAGATATCCTGAAGACTGCTTTCAGGACTCGGTATGGTCATTACAAGTTCCTTGTTATGTCATTTGGGCTGACCAATGCCCCAACAACCTTTATGCATTTGATGCACAGTGTGTTTCGATCGTATCTTGACTCGTTCGTCATTGTTTTTATTGATGATATTATGGTGTACTCCCGGAGTCGGGAAGATCATGAGCAGCACCTGAGGACCGTGTTTCAGACTCTCAGAGAGAAGAAGTTATATGCTAAGTTCTCGAAATGTGAGTTTTGGTTGGATTCAGTGACATTCTTAGGCCACGTGGTATCGAGGGAGGGTATTCAGGTGGATCCGAAGAAGGTAGAGGTCGTGCAGAGTTGGCCCAGACCGTCCTCAGCCACAGAGATTCATAGCTTTCTTGGGTTGGCAGGCTATTATCACTAATTTGTTTAGGGATTTTCATCTATCGCATCGCCCTTGACCAAGTTGACTCAAAATGGTGTTTCATTTGTATGGTCAGACGAGTGTGAGGAGAGCTTTCAGAAGCTCAAGACAGCTTTGACCACATCTCCAGTGTTGGTTTTACCATCAGCTTCAGGTTCATATACCGTGTATTGTGATGCTTCGAGAGTTGGGATTGGTTGTGTATTGATGCAGGAGGGGTAGAGTTATTGCTTATGCTTCTCGTGAGTTGAAGACCCATGAGAAGAACTACCCCGTTCATGATTTGGAGTTGGCTGCCATAGTTCACGCATTGAAGATTTGGAGGCATTACTTGTATGGCGTATCTTGTGAGGTATTCACTGATCATCGTAGTCTTCAACATTTGTTCAAGCAAAAGGATCTTAACTTGAGGCAGCGAGATAGTTGGAGTTGCTTAAGGATTATGATATCACTATATTGTACCATCCGAGAAAGGCCAACGTGGTGGCCGATGCTTTGAGCCGAAAGGCATAGAGTTGGGGGAGTTTGGCTTATTTACCAACATTAGAGAGGCTTATGGCGATGGATATTCAAGCCTTAGCCAGCTAGTTTGTGAGATTGGATCTTTCAAAGCCCAATCGGGTTCTAGCTTGTGTAGTTTCTCGATCTTCCTTTTTTGATCGTATCAGGGAGCGGCAGTATGATGACCCTAATTTGCTTGTCCTCAAGGACAAGGTTAAGCACAGTGATGCCAGAGATGTAACTATTGGTGATGATGGGGTATTGAGGATGCAGGGTCGGATTTGTGTACCCAATGTTGATGGGCTTCGGGAGTTGATTCTAGAGGAGGCCCATAGCTCGCGGTATTTCATTCATTCGGTTGCCGCGAAGATGTATCAAGATTTGCGGCAGTACTATTGGTGGAGGCGGATGAAGAAAGATATAGTTGGATTCGTAGCTCGATGTCTCAACTGTCAGCAGGTGAAGTATAAGCACCAGAGACCGGGTGTGTTGCTTCAGCAGATAGAGATTCCGGAGTGGAAGTGGGAGCGGATCACAATGGACTTTGTAGTTGGGCTCCCACATATTTTGAGGAAGTTTGATGCTATATGGGTGATTGTGGATCGGTTGACAAAATCCACTCATTTTATTCCTGTGTGTACTACTTATTCCTCATAGCGGTTGGCGGAGATTTGTATCTGGGAGATTGTTTGTCTGCATGGTATTACAGTTTCTATCATTTCAGATAGAGGTACTCAATTCACATCACGGTTCTAGAGAGCCCTTTAATATGAGTTAGGTATTAAGGTAGAGTTGAGTACAACATTTCACCCTCAGACGAACGAACAGTCCGAGCGCACTATTCAGATTCTTGAGGATATGCTCCGTGCATGTGTGATTGAGTTTGGAGGGTCTTGGGATCAGTTCTTGCCATTGGCGGAGTTTGCTTACAACAACAGCTATCAGTCCAACATTCAAATGGCACCGTATGAGGCTTTATATGGTAGATGGTGCAGATCTCAGGTGAGTTGGTTTGAGCTGGGTGAGGCCAGACTATTGGGCACAGACTTGGTTCAGGATGCTTTGGAGAAGGTTAAGGTGATTCAGGATAGACTCCGTACAGCCCAGTCCAAACAGAAGAGTTACGTGGACCGGAAGGTTCGTGATGTTTCCTATATGGTTGGAGAGTGCGTTCTGCTTTGGGTTTCGCCTATGAAAGGCGTCATGAGATTCGGGAAGAAAGGAAAGTTGAGTCCGAGATTTATTGGCCCTTTTGAGATATTGAGGCGTGTTAGGGAGGTTGCTTATGAGCTTGCCTGACCTCCTAGCTTGACCGGAGTTCATCCAGTATTTCATGTTTCGATGCTCCGGAGGTATCACGGTGATCCGTTGCACCTGTTGGATTTCAGTTCAGTCCAGTTGGACAAGGATCTATCCTATGTTGAGGAGTCGTTGGCTATATTGGACAGGCAGGTCAAAAAGCTGAGGTCAAAGAACATTGCATCAGTAAAGGTTCAGTGGCAGGGTCAGCCGGTCGAGGAGGCAACCTGGGAGACCAAGCAGGATATGCGCAGCCGTTACCATCATCTTTTCACTACTTCAGGTATGTATCTATGCTCGTTCGAAAACGAACGAATGTTTAAGTGTAGGAGGATGTGATGACCCGACCGTTCATCTTAAGAATTAATACTCCGATCCCCTATTAACTGCTTTCCTCAAGTTTATTTCTGCTAATGTGATTTGCCAGGATGTTCGGTTTTGAGTTTCGAGGAGTTTTGGGACACTTAGTCCCTAAATGAGAGCTTAAGTGTTGGAAAGTTGACCGTAGTCGGAATAGTGTGAAGATGGCCTCGGAATGGAAATCTGATAATTCCGTTAGCTCCGTTGGGTGATTTTGGGGTTAGGAGCGTGTTCGAAATGTATTTTGGAGGTCCGTAGCTAATTTAGGCTTGAAATGCCGAAAGTTGAAATTTTGGAAGTTTCCGATTCGATAGTGAGATTTTGATCCGAGGGTCGGAATGGAATTCAGAGAGTTGCAGTAGTTCCATTATGTCATTTTGGGTGTGTGTGCAAAGTTTCAGGTCATTCAGACGAGGTTTGGTAGACTTTTTGATCGAAAATGTATTTTTAGAGTTTTTGGAATTTTTAAGCTTGAATTCGACGAAAAATAGGTGTTTTTATGTTGTTTATGGCATTCCGAAGGTTGGAACAAGTTTGAATGATGTTATGGGATATGTTCCTAGGTTTGGTTGAGGTCCCAGGGGCCTCAGGTGTGTTTCGGATGCTTAACGGGTCATTTTGAGTTGTTAAAAAGTTGTAGAAATTCAGGTTCAGGTGTTGCAGACTTTTCTTCATCGCGATCGCAGCCATCCATTTGCGATCGCGTAGTGTAATTCCGGAGGGGGACCACTTTCTTCTTCGCGATCACATGACTTGTCTCGCGATCGCATAGCACTGCCCCTTCCTCTTTCGCGATTGCAATTACCACTTCGCGTTCGCGTAGCAGAAACATGAGCCGGTGGCTCAATAGTCCCTTTTCCACTTCGTGTTCGCGTGTCTTCAACCACGATCGCATGCACCGAGTCACGTTCGCGTAGGCCATTTCAGGAGCCCTTCATTTTTACTCTTCGTGATAGCGCACCACTTCTCGCGATCGTGATGCACAAAATACCTGGGCAGATTTCTTAAAATCCCAATTCGAGGGTTTAAGCCTATTTTCACATTTTCGAATTTGGGAGCTCGGGAGGGGCGATTTTTGAAGACTTTTGCACCTGGGTAACTTGCGTAAGTGATCTATACCCAACTTAGATCAATTTCCATGATTCCTAACTTAAATCTAGCCTTTAAATTTCGAATTTGTTGGAAAAATTTGGGAAAAATTGGATAAATTTCTTAGGCCGAATTATTGGGTTTTGATGGGGCATTTGACATCGGATTTGGATAATTTTAGTATGGTTAGACTCGTAAGAGTACGAGGTTTCTGAAAATATAAATTTCACCCGATTCCAAGACGTGGGACCGAGGGGCGTTTTGGTCATTTTACATAATTTTGCGTATTAGCTTAGAATTTTATTGTAGAATCCGCTTCTTGAAGTATTATTTACATTATGAAATGGAATTGAATAGATTTGGGCCATTTGGAGTCGGATACTCGTGGCAAAAGCGTGGTTTCTAGTTGATTTTGAGCCGGTTCGAGGTAAGTGGCTTGTCTAACCTTGTGTGGGGTACCTTCCCCCTAGGATTGGTATGTTTGGTAACTGAATTACCTTATGCGTGAGGTGACGAGCACGTACTTGTGCAAATTGTTGGAAATCCGATTTTTCTTAAAGTATTTATTACTCCCTCCGTTTCAATTTATATGAACCTATTTGACTGGGTACGGACTTTAAGAAAAGAGAGAAGACTTTTGATCTTGTGGTGTAAAATGAGACACATATATTTTGTGTGGCTATAAATCATTGTGTAAAGGTAAATTATTTCCAAATAAGGAAAGGGGTCATTCTTTTTGGCACGGACTAAAAAAGAAATAGGTTCACATAAATTGAAACGGAGGGAGTAGCATGTTTCCTTTTCCGCTTTATTATACTTGAAAAACATTTAGCATGTTGTTAGTTAGAAAGCATGTTTAGTTGACTTAAATTGCCTATTTGCTTAAATTGCCTTGATTGCACTACGTGAAGCATGTTAGGCTAGAATTACTTGTTTCCTTGATATGAAATTTCATTTCTGAATATCTTCTTGTTGTTGCTGCGTATTTACATTGGGACTACGGATGTGGGATTCCGGTAGCTCCCCCCTGTCTGTTTACTTTGGGACTACGGGTTAGATTTCCGGTAGATCCCCCCGCATATTTACTTTGGGGCTACGGGTTAGATTCCCGGTAGATCCACCTGCACAGTTATATGGAACTACGGGAATGCACCCGGTAGATTCCCCCAGTGCTGAATATTTACATTTGGGACTACGGAATGGGATTCCGGTAGATCCCCGCGCACTATGAGTTGGACTACGAGACGAGATCCCGGGAGATCCATTGGATATGTATATTTAGGACTATAGCACGATATCCTGGGAGATCCCTGATGGGACGGTATCCCGGGAGATCCACTAGACAAGTAAAGATGAGACTACATGACGGTATCCTGGGAGATCCCCGATCGTTACTATCAGTGCTGAGTTGTATTTCCTTTCCATGTTTGCCTTGTTATGTATAATTGTTGTTGTTCTGTTCACCCTGTGTTATTTTGCTGCTGTACTCATTTATACTGTTCCGTTCTATACTGTTAACCTTTATATTTTATTTAATCTCAATAGGGCCCTAACCTTCCTCGTCACAACCCAACCGAGGTTAGGCTTGGCACTTACTGAGTACCGCTGTGGTGTACTCATGCCCCTTCTGCGCATGTTTTTTATGTGTAGATCTAGGTACCGCTGATCAGGCCTACTATCGTTGAGGGAGGTGACTTCTTAGAGACTCCGAGGTACATCTGCCGCGTCCGCAGACCAAGGAGTCCCTTTCTATTCCTGCCTTTAGTATTTAACCCTTATGTACTTTCCTGTTCTTTATTAGAAATTCCGGAGTTAGAGCTATGTAGTATTTCTTTCTTAGCTTGTGATTCATGGGTTTTCGGGTCTTGGATTTATGTTTGGTATTAAGAGTTAAACATAGTGTATGCCGAGCGGCACATTTAAACACTGTTACTGCTTTATTCTCTTTTAAATTGTTTACTCCCGCAAATTTTGATTTTTCTTCCGCAAATTAGTCTTACCTTGTCGTAGAGACTAGGTGCCGTCACGAGGGTTCACGGGAGGCGAACTGGGGTTGTGACGGTAATATTTATATAATTTTTAAAATTTTATACTCATCGAGATGGGGTATACGCGCAATGCTTTTACCCTTAATGAAATATAGTTCGTTTTTTATCCTTTAATAATAAGTTTCACATTGGACAAATATGTAATTTAAGTTACTTTCCTAATATCTAGGACTTTTAATTTAAATAAAATTTAATTATTATCTAATATTTATGAGTTCAAAATTAACTAAACAAGGATAAAATATGTTAAGAGAAATGAAGAGAATATAAAAAAGTAAAAGGTAAGTTTCTTTTCAACCAAGGAAAAAAAATATTGTAATATTTTTGGGTAAATGTTTTATGCCTATATCGTACCAGGAAACTTTTATCGTGCAAGACAATTTTGATCCTTTATTTTCCTTTTTATGATGTTAATTTTCTTGGTTGTTTAAGTTATATCTATATCTATATCTATCTATACTATATTAAAAGCACGAAGACCCTTAGCGAAACATCGTTTGCCATTTTTATCCTTTAAAAATAGAGTTAATACTGGATAAAATTGTAATTTGATTATTTTTTTGATATATATTTAAGAATTTAAAATCAATCAAAATTTTAGTTATAGTATTTTTCGAACTAAGTAGGAAGTCCCTATATTTAGGACTTTAAATTAGTGTACAATTTTTTCTTATATAAATCCTTGCCTATTTTTTGTCGTCAATGTAGAAATTGAGTAATTTGCCTAAAATTTTGGACCATGAAATTGTAAAAGTTTTTTAGCGATATGAAATATTATTCTTATGGAAGTTCTAACACCAAACCAATTCGATATAAATAAGAAAACCTTGACTGTCTCTTACCATATGAAGGTTTTCTTGGGTGACGCTTTTCTGCACAAAACATTGAGACAGTCTTTTTCTTAGAGTAATTTTTCTTCGTAACATCAATTCTCTCCCTAAAACGATAGCTTCCCTAAAATACATTTAAATATCTACGTTGTGAAATATTATAATTATTTCCTAATAATTAACACTTTGAAATCACTAAAACATTGTTCGTTAGAATTTTCCTTATTTGATTTGTCACGTTAGAAGTCCTAATAATTAAGACACAAAAATCAAATAAGATTTACTTTCTATAAATTCTTTACCTTTTAAATTAATGAGTTTTATTTTACCATAATTCTGAATTGATAAATTGCTTTTCTATAAGTATTTGTTCATTTTTTATTTTATTTTATTTGATATTAAATATCTTTCCCAATAACAACAAAAAATATTTAAAAAGTACAAAAGTGTAGAAACCAAGTTTCTTTTCTTATAAGAACAACGATGAAAACATTGCGTAATTTTTATCTTCTTACCGATTTTGCCTCTTTATTTCCCTTTCAAATGAAAGTAATTGATATTCTTAAAATTTTAATGGGTAAGTTTTCATTTAACAACTAAATATATCTATTTTATTTGGTTTAAATGTTAAAATTTCAGTTTAAACGTTGACAAATTTATTTGAAAAAGAAGAAATATACAGTTAAATTAAATAGTCGGTGCATCTAAAAGATATATAAAAAGAATCATTACTTAGTTTGCAATGCATTATTTTGCTTAAAACGTTTTCTTTAATAAAAAATAATGGAGCTTTAAGCAAGTATATTTACATATTTTTTCTCCCCCAAAAAATACACAGTTGAAATGAAATAAATAGTTATTTCATGTAAAGGAAAAATAAAAATAAAGTATAAGCCAGAAAGGGCTTTGGCTGCGCATGTTAGTCAACGGTTGTTAATGTGCGCCTTCAACCATGACTCGACGGAATAAGCAAAATCCGGCGACGTCAACTCCGTCCACAGAACACGAAGAACCTACTAGTAATTACACCAGAAAATGGAATTCCTCAGGACTTAGGGCCAAGGCAATTTGGTCAATGGCTAACAGGAATGGGAAGTGCTCCAACGGTATTACAAGGAAGACCACCGGTGGAAATCAATACTCCTGTAGAACAAGACGAAAGCACATCATCAACAGTAGCTGCAAGGAAACTTACCTTCTCCAGCAGTGAAAACAGGAAAACCTACGGCGGCTGAAGTTGTGCAAGGTAACAGATCTCAGCAATAAGGGATGAAACTCGACTATTTTCCCCCCAATAATGAGAGATGGGATGAAGATAGTGAAATTAGTCCAAGCAGAAGCTGAAGAGGAATGTCAGAAATGGAAGTCAGCATTAATTGGGTATGTAATTGGGGGAAACCCTTCCTTCAAGGAAATGCTGAAATATGTGCATGGGGTGTGGAATTTGGTCATGACTCCTTAGGTATTTCTGCATAATGACGGGTACTTTATCTTCCGATTTATGTCTGAGAACGATAAGGAGACCTTACTGCAAAATGGACCTTACACCTTTAACAATTGACCTATGGTTCTCAAACAGTGGGGACCAGAATTTCAGATGAGCAAAGAACCTCTTCAGGTCATTCCAGTATGGGTTACACTCCCAAATCTGCCTGTTGAATACTGGGCACCAGGAAGTTTGGGTAGAATTGCGAGCTGTTTGGGGAAGCCAATATGCACGGGTAAGCTTACAGCTAAAGGAGAAAGAGTGTTGTATGTGTCACACCTCCTTTTTCCGTACCCGAGAGGGTACAAGGGAGTTTTTTCCAATTAAAGGACAATCGAAACGGGATTGGTTTATTTATTTCAGAGTCGCCACTTGGGAGATTTAGGATGTCCCAAGTCACCAATTTTAATCCCGAATCGAGGAAAAGAATGACTCCATATTACAGTCTGCGTACCAGAAACCCGGATAAGGAATTCTGTTAACCCGGGAGAAGGTGTTAGGCATTCCCGAGTTCCGTGGTTCTAGCACGGTCGCTCAACTGTCATATTCGGCTTGATTATCTGATTTAATACATGTTGAACCTATATGCAAAAATTTAACTTTTAACCGCTTTTATCATTTACTGTTATTTTTATCAAGAATTGCAACATCGTGGAAACACATCTCGAACCACGTCACAATCAATGTACCCGTGGTTAGAGCTACATTTCAACTCTGTTGAGATTGGGATTTGGGTCACATAAATGTGCACCCGAGTTTAGGAAGATAACATTATTAAATACGCTCCTAAAGCAACTAGCGCATCGTTATTTTGGGTAGGGCCGTGGAATTTTGCTAAACGGTTTATCCCGAAGTCTAAGCAATCTTAAAGTAAGTATTTACTGAGGGCCCCGCAATTTTGTATTGTTATTCGGCGAGGCTCATCTCATTCTTATTTTTAAAAGGAGTTTGCAACGTCATGGACACGCATCTCGAACCACGTCACAATCAATGTACCCGTGATTAGAGACACATTTCGACTCCGTTGAGATTTGGATTTGGGTCACATAAATGTGCACCCGAGTTTAAGAAAGTAAGATTTATTAGGGCGCGTCCTAAAGAGACTAACGTATTGTTATTTTAGGAAGAGGCCGTGAACATTCATTAAACAGCCAAATCCAAAGTCTAGTCAATGGTTATGTATTTATTGAGGGGCCCAGCGATGTGTGATTTATTTGGCGAGGCTCGTCTCATTTTATTTTAAGGATAAACCTACAGTGACTACATTTCTTCTATTAAGTTTGTCTCTAAAAGCAAAAGAAAATTTCTTAATTAATTACATGCTGAAAAACGTAACTTATCAGTTATTAAGTTACGACTAATGTGAACGGAAAATTGCGATCGCGTTTGTACAAGAAAAACTGCTTTAATTCTACATTCTATTATTTACTAATGCTAGAACATGAGATAGATACACAATAATATCAAAAACAAATTAATTATTCTCCGATTAATTTAAACTAACATTATTAGATGAAGAAATTATACATATGCAACCTCATTACTCATTAATCATTCAACTACATCTTTATACAAAGAAAGAAAAATTATATTCAACCACAAATCTAAACAGGAGGAATTCAACAGGAACAAAACCTGATTAATATTTCATTTTTTGCTTCAAGCCGAGATTGTACAAATGTGTACCTGGAAACAGCAGTACAAGAACAAAAGAAGGAGAAGTCAGCAACAATAATACCACAGCAATAGTAGATTCAGCAACACCGCAAACCAGTAACGACCAGTAAAATAACCCAGTAACAGATTGAAAACTCAGCAATACCAAAGTGCAATCACAATCAAAGCAGAGGAGAGAAAAGATACAAGATGCAGTAGTTTCGGATTTTTGAATAACACTCGAGAAAAGCAAACGGAATTATTCGAGTGAAAGTTCAAATTGCATTTCTCTTTTACTCTCAAAATGTTTCAAGTCTGTCCGCTCTTAAGTGTAAAATCTGTTTTCTTTTAATGTTCAAATCGGGTCTCCTTCCCTCTTAATGTTCAAGTCCTAGTCCTAATTCCCGTCCCCTCTTTTTCTCTCAAATCTTCTCCTTTCTTCAAGTCAAGAATGACTCTATATATAGCAAGACAAGTCTTCAATTTCCCAACCCGAAATTATTCTCCCAAGGCATGCTTTGTCCCACTTATTAATATTTTCTTCATTTTAAACTTTGTCCTCCATGCCTACATTAAATAAATACTTCCACCACAACCCATTACAGTTTGTCCCTCATGCTTACATTAAATAAGTACAATATTCCTCCCCATTATGTTTTGTCCCCCATGCTTACATTAAATAAGTACAATATTCCCTTCCATTATAATTTGTCTTGTCCCCCATTATGTTAAACAAGTACATCAAAAACCACCCCATTATATTTTGTCCCCCATGCTTAACATAAAGAATCAAAATAATGTTCAATTACCAAAATATCCCTCCGACCTTATTGCAATTACCATTCTACCCCTGAATGCAATGCAATTTACCAAACTACCCCCATCAGCTCTAAACACTCAATTAATCATAACTTAACCAAAATATAGCCAAGATGACCAATTTCTCAACAATCTTCAACAACAAATTATACGAACACGATGAACAACACAACTCCAAATTAATAGGAATAAATCAACCATATCGGGAACCAATCCTGGTTAATTTAGACCATAAATTGATGAACAAAGAGACAACAATACAAACAAGAACATGCATGATTCAAATTAAATCAACAAATCACAAACAAACATAAACTCACATTAAATCACTGGATTTAAACATGAACTTCAAACCAAGACGAACATGAATTAAATCTATTTTTAAGCAACAAACATGACAGACTAAATGATTCAAACAACATTAATAATTTCTGGAAAATACATAACAACATGAAACAAATTGAAGAAATAATCAATTAAATTTCAATTTGAATCTAACAAACATTAAACTAACAAATATTTATCTAAACAACAATACAAACATGAAATAACATGAAAAACAATTAATTAATCTTTCATTTGAAATCTGAAAAATTAATTTAACAAAGAACATGAACAAACTAAAAAAATTAATTCAAACGATGAACGAAACAAACATTTTCCGATTTTAGATTCGAGAAATATCAAAAAAAAATACGGACAAAATAAAACTCAAAATCTACTAACCGGATCGAAAGAAATATGTACGGACTGTTTTGATGAACCTCGAATGGGAATGAATCTGTCCGGACTCAACTACGAACTCAACGACGAGCTCGACCAAACAACGATGAACGAATCTAAGAAGTTGACTGAAGCAACGAGGAAACACTAGCAGCAGTGACGATGGCATCTGCTTGGTCGTTGGCGAGGCAGCTCGGAGCTTGAGGTTGAAACCGACGCAGCAGTCATGCAGCAGCCCAAAGCAGAAACGAGCATCCAGCAGCAACAATGGTCGACGCACCAATGGCGGAGCATCAGCGAAACGGAGGAGCCGGAGAAGATGAAGCAACAGCTGGTTGACGCAGCATCAACGGAGGAAAAGGAACAGTGGACTGGTCGACGAGGACTGTGACAGCAGTAGTAGCTGCGTGAGCTTGGCCGTGACGAAGCAGCGGCGATGGGGGCTTCGAACAACAGCTGACTCGTCGAGGCTGTGGTCGTTTGGTTGTTTGGTCGATGAAGTAGAAGGCAGGAGTAGCAGGTTGTTTGGTTGAAACAGAAGCAGCATCGACATGGACGTCGAGCTCAAGCTTGAGCTCGACGAGCTTCATCAATGGCGAATAGGGCTGGGGTCGTTTAATCGAGCCGGGGTCGTGAGGGTGACGTGCGTGTGTGTGTGTCGTGAGTGAGTATGTGTGACGTGAGGGGAAGGAAGGAATGAGAGAGGGGCAGCCATGGTTGTGTGCTTGAGGAAGCTTGAGGAAGAAGAAGAAGAAGATAGGAGGGGTGGCGGATGGGTTAGCATTTTTTAGGGTTTTCTTCATTTTTTCTTTTTGTGTTGTGTTGTTTGTAAGATAATAGGGGTGTTGGGTTATGGACTGGGTCGACCCATGTGGAGATGGACTGGGTCATGGAGAAGGTTGGACAATTGTTTGGGCCTGGGGTTGAACTTTGAAGAAGTGGCCCAATCCGATTTTTCTTTGTATTTTTGTTCTCTTTTCTTCTTTTATTTTCTAAAACTAAATTATAAAAATACTTAAATTATTATTAAGAACTAAATTAGGTTATAAAAGCGCAAATTAACTACCAATAATAATTAACGCACAATTAAGTAATAATTAAGCATAAAATTGTATATTTGGACATTAAATGCTAAAAATGCAAAAGATGCCTATTTTTGTAATTTTCATTTTTGTAAACAAACTTAATTACTAAAAAATTGTAGAATTAAATCCTACATGTAAAATGCGACATATTTTTGTATTTTTTATTAATTTAACAAATAAGCAAACACAGACAAATACAAATAATTATCCAAAAATATCACAAAATCTCACAAAATTGCACACCAAGGAAAATCACTTGATTTTGAATTTTTTTGGGAGTAATTCTCATATAGGGTAAAAATCACGTGCTTACAGTATGCACGTATTCTAATTGAGATGGATGTATCAGTTGAACTTCTGGAAGAGATATCAATTGAACTACTAGGAGGCAAATGCAAATTCCAGACCATTAAGTACGAGTGAAGACCCCTATACTGTCAAAGTTGCTTGAACATATGGCATCAAAATGGTGAATGTAAGAAGGCCACATTTGGAAAAGGGAAGCAACAAATGAATAGAAGGAAGCCGAAGATGGGATGGAGAGTAAAAGTGAATCAAGAGCCTAGTATTATGATACGCGCGTTGCGCGTGTATATTGTCTCAATAGGTAATTTATTTTTAAAAAGCATATACATATTAACAGTAAGAATATTGGTGGCTAACTTCGATGCTCAAATTATTAAGCTTTCGTTATTATGCCAGTGACTATTTATTATTTTTTTTAATTTTAATTTTGTTGTCCAATTCTAATTGTTTTTTGAATATTATGAGAAAACAAAAGAATACGAATTTCTCTTTGAAACAATCATTTTTAATGAAAATAAGAACGTCTAAAGAAGTCATGAATGCCTAGTTATATGTTTCCTTCTTCTATAATATGTTAAGAATATTTAGCTATGGAAAGATTTAAATTTCTAAATATTGGTAGTTCTTACAGAATTTATTAAAATTTTAGTTAATTTAACATCCTAAAATATTAGAAAAATAATAAGATGACAATGACTATTTTGTCCAGAATTGAACTTCATTTTAAAGGGTAAAAAAGACGTATTTCTTCTTTACTTACCGTATTAGGTTTCTCCCATCCATTCTTCTTTGTTTTGGATAGGTTTCTAGAATATTAGGTTCTTTCTTCTTTGTTTTGAAATTAGAATTTTGCAAGTATGAAAGAAGTTATTTTGTACATTTTTTGCCATAAACATACGCCCTCATAGCAAATTTGCTTGTCACTTGCGGTAAATTTCTATCTTGTATTACGATTTTGATGTTAGAATTGTTGTTTGATAATTGATAAACAACTCTAAATCGAAAGTTTTCAATTGTGATTTTTATTAATGTCTCATAGATTATCATTGATTTATGTCTCATGTATGACCATTGGTTTAAACTCACTTACGAATATTGTACAGGTTGTTTGGATCGTTGCATCACATAAAATTGGTTAGATATTCTAACTCATATCAAGTTAATATTTTATTAATTTAAAATTTTATCACTCTATGGTTAATATATATTTTTAATTAAACGGACAAGTAATTGTAATAAATATTTGAAAAAGTATTAAATGACAATTCCCTACAGCACGTAGGAATTGTTCAAACCCAACACATAATATGACTATGAATGAAAAAGAATCTTAAAACTGAACTTTGCCGTATTTTATTTTTATATAAATTTGGGTTAGTCAAGCAACAGGGTAATGATTGTTCGTTATGGTCATTTCTTTATTCATGTTAGTGATGGAATATATACCACGGCGGAAGCAATAACAGAATCTTATTCACGTGTAATCTAAACAACTAGCATGTATGGAGATTTTAGGATTACCTCTTGAAGCGTAAACACAACAAATCTAGGTCGTTCTCCAGTTCCTCAGTTGAAAACACACTAGCAGATTTCCACAGTCTTCTACTGTGTTACCCAAACAATAACCAAAAAAAAAGAATTTTGGGTGGGCAAAATTCTAGTAGAAACCTCAGTCAGAATCATGTAAAAAACGTCCAGCCCTTATATCCATATATATAGCTGCGTTTTTTAGGTCAAAACCGTTTTCAAAACCTGTTAGGTTTCCTTCTCCCACTAAGGGACGGTTTCCACGTTTTCTTTCCCATTAAGTAACAGTTTCCACTATTTTCTATTATTTAGGCACAGTAGGGACCACAGAATTTAATTAACAAGGCTTCCTATTATGATGTTAATTTCGAAATTCTGAAACTAATTTCCATCATAATAAATTACGAATTATTCCACTAAAAATTCGTAATTGCACTCCTTAGTTCAATTTCGAAATTCTTCCATAAAACCTTATTTAACTCCCCATGTTAAGATTCAGATACTAATCAATCAAATTAAATTACTGACTATTTAATTTATTGATTACTTCCTTTAGACTTACACTTAACTTATTTCATGTGTCGGATACAAAATCCACCGGCCGGGTTTACACATGAAAACTTATAAGCTTTCATAAAGGAGTATCATCAATCTCAAAATTGAGACATGAATTCCATCAACTAATTATTATTTCGCCAATGTATATCATTGTTATCCAATTTACCAGGCTTATTGACTCGCGAAAGAATCTCGCCTTTTAATAAATCAAAACAACAAGTGACATACACAGCTAATAATAATTATATCAGGATTAAGAGTATAAGTACATTAAATGGACTAGAGAAATTATTTTATAAAGTCAGTATAAAATACTCATCTCTACTTGATCCGTTCAATACATACAAAATGTACTAGCACAAGAAGTTGGAATTAAACCATTCCCATAATTAAGATAAATTATATTTAATCTTGTGCTACAATCATTACGATGATTTGTCCAATTCCATCATTAGATTGTGAACATTAACTTTTATGTCTTACAAGAACCGATGATTTAATCTTCCGTGTATAAGCTAAACTCTATACACTAAATCATCTACTATGTAAGCAATGGACGCACAAACCAACACATGATCTATTTAAAATGAAACTTTATTGAATTTAAACAAGTAAATAAATAATTGTTCATAAAGAATACTATAACAATACGCATGGCTTATAGTATATTCTAACAATCTCCCACTTAGACTAATAACCATGCGTCTACAATTTTGACACCCATTCCTTCTACATGCTTATCAAAAGTCTTCTGTGGTAAGCTCTTAGTAAACGGATCTGCCAAGTTGTTCTCTGACGCAATCTTGGTGACCACTACATCCCCTCTCTGCACTATATCACGAATTAAATGATATTTACGCTCAATGTGCTTTGCCCTCTTATGGCTTCGTGGCTCCTTTGAATTTGCAACCGCACCACTATTATCACAGTAAAGCGTAATTGGTGCTTGAATCGAAGGAACCACACTCAACTCTCTCAGGAAGTTACCGAGCCAAACTGCCTCTTTGGCTGCCTCAGAGGCTGCCACATATTCGGCTTCCATGGTGGAATCAGCAACACAAGTTTGCTTGATACTCCTCCAACTTATGGCTCCACCTCCAAGAGTAAACACATTACCTGAGGTAGACTTTCTAGAATCTCTGTCTGATTGGAAATCCGAATCAGTATACCCAATAGGTACCAGGTCATCCGATTGGTAGATCAACATGTAATCCCTAGTCCTTTTCAGGTACTTGATTATATGTTTAACCGCCGTCCAATGCTCTTTCCCAGGATTAGACTGAAATCTGCTAACAACGCCAACGGCAAAGCAGATATCAGGCCTAGTGCATAACATAGCATACATGAGGCTCCCCACAGCTGATGCATAAGGGACCGCCTTCATCTTTTCTATCTCTTCATCAGTCTTAGGAGACTGATCTTTAGATAGAGAAATTCCATGTCTGAAAGGAAGGAATCCTTTCTTGGAATCATGCATGCTAAACCTGGAGAGTATTGTGTCAATATAAAGACCTTGGGACAAGCCTAATATCCTTTTCTTGCGATCTCGCAAGAGTTTGATCCCAAGGATATGAGCCGCTTCTCCCAAATCTTTCATATCAAAATGTGTGGACAACCACTGCTTAACTGAATTCAACATGTCCACATTATTTCCTATGAGCAGTATGTCATCTACATATAAGATCAAAAATGCCACTTTGTCCCCATCCCACTTTTTGTATACACAAGATTCGTTAAGACACTGATCAAAACCAAAAGTTTTAATCGCCTTATCAAAACAAGTGTTCCATGCCCTAGATGCCTATTTTAGTCCATAAAAAGACCTTTTAAGCTTACACAACATGTGCTCTTTGCCACTTTCCTTAAAACCGTCTGGTTGCATCATATAGATGCACTCATCAAGACTTCCATTAAGGAAAGCTGTCTTGACATCCATTTGCCAAATCTCATAATCATAATGAGCAGCAATGGATAAGAGAATCCTTATAGACTTAAGCATGGCTACGGGCAAGAAGGTTTCCTCATAGTCAATCCCTTCTTTCTGAGTAAACCCTTTCGCTACAAGCCTTGCTTTAAAAGTTTGTACTTTTCCGTCTACACCTCTCTTTTTCTTATAGATCCATTTGCATCCAATGGGTTTAACCCCATCAGTTGGTTCTACAAGATCCCAAACCTGATTAGAGTACATAGACTCCATCTCTGATTTCATAGCAGCAACCCACTTATCGGCATCCTTATCATGTAGTGCTTGGTCGTAATTGACAGGTTCGGAGGTAGGCTCCTCAGGGATCCTATCATATGATTCTCCCAAGAGCGTGTAACGAACTGGCTGTCTTATTTCTCTCCCACTACGACTACGCACTACATCAGTTGCAACTACATCACGTTGATTTTGTGGTTGAACCACAACATCATCAGGAACCTGAGTCTCCATGCTATCCACAGGGATATCAACGACTTCTTCCTGTTGTGCAGTCTGCTCAACATGACTCCCACTACTTTGTGGTAGTATGACTGCGGGCACTTGTTCTTGTGGTACATTAAGTCTATTGACATTTCTCCCACTACTAAAGTGCAATGGTATGTCAAAATCGACTTCCGGGGTTTGGATATGGTCGTTTTGATTTTCAGATGACTGAGTTTCCATTCCTTTGTTGAGTTCCTGTAAAACGAGTTTACTTCTAGGAACATGGTTCATCAAATAGTCCTCTTCTAGAAACTTGGCATTTGTGCTAACAATTACCTTTTTCTCTTTAGGACAATAGAATAAACCACCTTTCGTCCCTTTTGGATAACCTATAAACACGCATACATCCGTTCTTGCCTCCAATTTATCCGTTTTTCCCTTTAGCACATGTGCCGGACAACCCCAAACTCGAATATGCCGCAGACTAGGCTTGCGCCCAGTCCACAATTCTGTAGGGGTCAAGGGTACTGACTTTGAAGGAACTAAGTTCAGAACATAATTCGCCGTTTCTAAGGCATGTCCCCAAAAAGACGAAGGCAAATCGGAATAACTCATCATTGATCTAACCATTTCCATAAGAGTCCTATTTCTTCTTTCAGCTACACCATTTTGTTGTGGAGTTCCAGGTGCAGATAATTGAGATGTAATTCCACATTCTAATAAATAACCAATAAAGTCTGTAGAGAGGTACTCCCCACCACGATCAGATCGTAGTGTCTTGATATGTTTATTATGTCGCTTTTCAGTCTCAGTCTTGAATTCTTTGAACTTTTCAAAACATTCAGACTTTCGACGCAACAAATAAATATATCCATATTTTGAGTAATCATCTGTGAAAGTCACAAAATACTCAAAACCACCTCTTGCTTGGACATTCATTGGACCACACAAATCAGAATGAATTAATTCTAATTTATCACTTGCCCGATTTCCTTTTGAGGGGAAATTTCGTTTTGTCATTTTCCCTTCTAAACAAGATTCACAAGTTGGTAGTGCCTCCACTTTCAATGAACTTAAAGGTCCATCCTTGACCAACCTGGAAATTCTGTTCAAATTTATATGACCCAAACGCAAGTGCCATAAATATGTTTCACTCAATTCAGAAAAACGTTTTCTCTTGCTTGGTAAATCAACATTATTCAGTTCTTTAGGTGGTAACGGTTTAGGAATAGAGTCAACAACAAAAAGACCATTAATCAATGTAGCCGAAGAGAGATAACGCTTATTATGAGTAATAACACATTTATCAACGTCATGACAATTAAAATCATAACCATCTCTCATAGCGCTAGAAACCGAAATTAAATTCCTTCTAACGGAAGGTACATATAATGTGTCTTTTAAAGCTAAAACTCTACCACTACCAAACGAAATACTAATATTTCCTAATGCTAAAGCTGGGGCTGCTGAACCGTCTGCTTGATAAACATTGATTTCTCCTTTACTTAGCCGCCGCGTTACCTGAAACCCCTGCAAATAAGTGCAGATATGATTAGTGGCTCCCGAATCTACACACCATGACATGGTAGAAACAGCCGCTAAAAATGTTTCAACGACAAGTAGATGTAAATCACCTGGTTTATTTTTCAGCTTGGCCAGATAAGTTGGACACTACTTCTTATGATGCCCGGGCTGCTTGCAGTGATAACACTTGCCCTTAGCCTTTTTCACACCAGCAGTCGCGCCACCAACAGAGGGTTTTTGAACCTTTTTTTTTTCTGCCCGCCTCTCGGCTTAGAAGAAGAACCTGCCTCAAAATTCAATGCCACGGGAGGAGCTTGGGACTTGATAATAGTCTCTGCCGACTGCAGCTCATTCAACAATTTCGCAAGGGACAAATCCATTTTGTTCATGTTATAATTCAGGAGAAATTGCTGAAAACTGTCAGGTAAAGTCTGCAGGATCATTTCAACCTGCGTGTCCTTATCAATGTTAGCTCCAAGGACCTCCAGTTCATTCAGAAGACTCATCATCTTCAGAACATGGTCCCTGACCGATGAACCTTCAACCATTTTGGTATTCAGAAGGGCTTTCATGGCAGTCTGCTTAGCCGCACGATTCTGATCTCCGAACATTTCTTTGAGATTTTCCAGAATGTCATAAGCAGACTCCATCGACTGATGCTGATGTTGCAGAACATTCGACATGGATGCCAAAATGTAACACCGCGCCATCTCATCAGCCTTAATCCATTTCTGGTAAGCCTTCTGTTCATCATCTGTGGCATCATCTCCAGGTTTTTCTGGACACACTTCATCGAGCACAAATTTGTACTCTTCAGCAATTAGAACAATATCCAAATTTCGTTTCCAATCAACATAATTTGGACCCTCAAGTTTGTTTTGGGTAAGAATGGCAGTAAGGGGATTAAAAGCAATCATTGTTAATCTGGGAGACATTAAATATTTAAATAGATCAAATCAGTTTGTATTATGAACATTAAAATTCAAAACACATTATATATATACAATCTATGCACCTTGAACAACAAATTTCGATGGGAAAGAAGCTATTCTTGCAATATACATATATAATGACAGATTTTCACTCCATAAACTTAAACATGTCATACTCAGATGGAGAGTAAACTGTTAATTTAAGCCAAGTGAATATCAACATTCAACATATATTAGTCCCATTGAACCAACATGCATACTCAGATGGAGAGTAAATACAAATAATCAATGACTAGTATAACATAGTGATTATTCATAATATTTTTATCCGATATGGAAGAAGACCTACGTCAACGTGTAAAAACATTATATCACTGATTTTTTAAGCCCGGGGACCAAGGGATTTGATCCCCACAATTTCTGGAATTAAAAACAACTAAAAAAAATTTCAGAATTTTAGAAAAACAGCAAAAACACCATCTAAACGACCCCGAACGCCCAAAAAACAACTTCAATCATGATGAAATCCATGAGTATTGCTCACTGGGCCGTTTCGCATGGACCTGTCAAGTTTCAGGTCAATCGGAGTCCGTCAACTTTTTGACCTCCGATTTTCTGCCCTAATTCAACAGAACGTGTTTTTCCGTTTTACATGATAAAATTCAATTTTCAGATTATTCTAACTCAACATCACCAATATTAAAAGGATACATCAAGTTTCCAGAATAATCAACACAACCCATAACAGATAATCACACCAAAAAAACAGTGCAGGTTTTCAGAAAAACAAACTTTGCATGTAATTCAAAACTTGCATATAGAACATGATATTAATCCTTATGGTTTATCCTAATTATTTAATTAGACGTGAGTAAGCTCTGATACCAATTGATGGAATATATACCACAGCGGAAGCAATAACAGAATCTTATTCACGTGTAATCTAAACAACTAGCATGTATGGAGATTTTAGGATTACCTCTTGAAGCGTAAACACAACAAATCTAGGTCGTTCTCCAGTTCCTCAGTTGAAAACACACTAGCAGATTTCCACAGTCTTCTACTGTGTTACCCAAACAATAACCGGAAAAAAAGAATTTTGGGTGGGCAAAATTCTAGTAGAAACCTCAGTCAGAATCATGTAAAAAACGTCCAGCCCTTATATCCATATATATAGCTGCGTTTTTTAGGTCAAAACCGTTTTCAAAACCTGTTAGGTTTCCTTCTCCCACTAAGGGACGGTTTCCACGTTTTCTTTCCCACTAAGTAACAGTTTCCACTATTTTCTATTATTTAGGCACAGTAGGGACCACAAAATTTAATTAACAAGGCTTCCTATTATGATGTTAATTTCGAAATTCTGAAACTAATTTCCATCATAATAAATTACGAATTATTCCACTAAAAATTCGTAATTGCACTCCTTAGTTCAATTTCGAAATTCTTCCATAAAACCTTATTTAACTCCCCATGTTAAGATTCAGATACTAATCAATCAAATTAAATTACTGACTATTTAATTTATTGATTACTTCCTTTAGACTTACACTTAACTTATTTCATGTGTCGGATACAAAATCCACCGGCCGGGTTTACACATGAAAACTTATAAGCTTTCATAAAGGAGTATCATCAATCTCAAAATTGAGACATGAATTCCATCAACTAATTATTATTTCGCCAATGTATATCATTGTTATCCAATTTACCAGGCTTATTGACTCGCGAAAGAATCTCGCCTTTTAATAAATCAAAACAACAAGTGACATACACAGCTAATAATAATTATATCAGGATTAAGAGTATAAGTACATTAAATGGACTAGAGAAATTATTTTATAAAGTCAGTATAAAATACTCATCTCTACTTGATCCGTTCAATACATACAAAATGTACTAGCACAAGAAATTGGAATTAAACCATTCCCATAATTAAGATAAATTATATTTAATCTTGTGCTACAATCATTACGATGATTTGTCCAATTCCATCATTAGATTGTGAACATTAACTTTTATGTCTTACAAGAACCGATGATTTAATCTTCCGTGTATAAGCTAAACTCTATACACTAAATCATCTACTATGTAAGCAATGGACGCACAAACCAACACATGATCTATTTAAAATGAAACTTTATTGAATTTAAACAAGTAAATAAATAATTGTTCATAAAGAATACTATAACAATACGCATGGCTTATAGTATATTCTAACAGTAATAAAGTACAACTCAACTATACGTTTCTGTTGCACAGATTTTTTTTTCAAAAAAATTTACAACATAACTTGTTCCAAAAATGGGAATTAGTTTAAAGTCCTTACATAGTAGGATTTTTAAAAAAACATAACGAATATGTATCATACTCGTGTAATAATACTGGTTTAGGATTTTAGTTGCTTATCGTTTTATTAAAAAAATTCACAACTATAAGTAATTCATGTGTTAATTTTTCTAATATGTACTTATTTAGGACTTTGAAATCAGTTTTATTTACCGAATATGTATTATCTGAAGCATATCAAACTTCTTAATATATAAAATTTAAAATCAATTAAATTTTAATCCTCTTTTACAAATTATTTCCTTAAGCAAATATTTAATTTATTTTGATATAAATTGTTCTGTTTCAATAATGTTTTCTTCTAATGACGCGACATACACATGCAATGCACGTATACTAAAACTAGTATATATATATATATAATAGAGACAAAAAATAGTTACGGGGCACCTTCCATAGTTCAGGACTAATATTTATCTTTTTTCCTATTTTTTTTTCTTTAGCTATTTTCCAGGGGCGTATACACCTTGTACTATGCGGTGTCACGGGATACTGTTTCGTCGAAATTTTTTATTAGTTATATATAAGAAAAGTTAAAATATTAGGGATAGATATAGAAAATGACACCGCTTAACACTACAATAAGTTATTTATTTGTTTATTTCTTCAAATTGTGACACCGCTTATGAAAAATCCTACGTATGCCACTAGTATTTTCCCTATTTCTGTGCTCTGCCTAAACAAACCTGAAGTCACGTCTCTTCACCAAAGAGCCTAATGAAACGTTACGTGCCTTGATATTAATAATGGAAGACACCGGAGAAGCCATTGTTGCCAACGTTAACTTTTATGGCCATTTATATATTTCGCCTTAAAAGAAAGAGATACTAATAATTGTTTTGATCACTTAATTTACTGATCTGTAATTAGCTAACTGTGTCGAAACTGTTACTAGTTTGTAAGTTTGTGTTAATTTATTAAAAATAGATTCAACTAGATACATGTTTATATGTCCAGGTCAATCAATTAAATAAAATGCTTGCTCCCTACCTTAAATTTTTGGGGAAGATGAACTTTTTCGATAGAAAGTAGCGGAAATAAGGATGTTAAAATTAATGTGTGACTTACCAGAAAAGATAAGAATAGAAACGAGTATATTAGGAACAAGGTGGGTGTGGTTCCTATAGAAGATAAGTTGCGGGAATCGAGGCTGAGGTGGTTCGGGTATGTGAACAGGAAAGACCCTGATGCCCGGGTTAGGAGGTGTGAGAGGTTAACTATGGCGGGTCAGAGGAGGAGTAGAGAGAGGACTAAGAAGTACTGGGATGAGGTGATTAGGCAGGACATGACGCCACTTCAACTTACCGAGTACATGACCCTCGATAGGAGAGTGTGGAGGTCAAGAATTAGGGTTGCGGGTTGACATGCATTCTAGAGTTTCGTCTAGGCATCCAGTAGTATTAGTACTAGTTTTGTATTTTTCTATACCTAGCCCCTTGCTATTTCATATTGTATTATTATTTTCAGCAAGACTGAATTTATTTTATAGTGTCGCGTTTTTAAATATCTGTTGTTGCATGTATCTTCATTTGTGCCCATGTCTAATTACTTGGTTGTTTCTACTGTCTGTTTATTATTTTATTTTCATTTCTTTTGAGTCGAGGGTCTTTCGGAAATAACCTCTTTATCTTCATTAGATAGGGGTAAAGTTTGCGTACACTTCACCCTCCGCAGACCTTACTTTTGGAAATTCATTGGCTCGTTGTTGTTGAACTTTTTCTGATGAAAAAAATAAAAGCTTTTTCTGTACTTAACCTATTCTCTACGTTGTGAAAGGATCCAACGAAGAATTACGTCGCCATCTTCAGTAAGGAATGTCATCCGACACGATTTGCAAAATCTTTTACCTTACATGTGTAATAATAAATTTGTAATAAATAATGGGGTATGTTTTTATACAATGGCTGACTGTTTGAAAATAAAACAAAATAAATAGGAAAAAGTATGCGATATATCAAATATTTATACACTATTTATCATTCGTCGCCATACCTTTAGTAAATTTACCATCCGTAGCTATATTTGAATTTTATAACAAATCTATGAAATAAGAGATTAATTATTTTGCTCTAAAACAAGAGAACAACGTGCTCTCTTGTTAGTTTGACTCTCAACAAGAGCATTTTATTTTTCTGTATTTCTGTATTTCGACTTAGTTGTATTCGTTGTGCAAACAAATACATTCAATACATGTTGTATCCTTTGTATACTCCCTGTATACGGTCGAAATCAGGTATGCCCGACTTCACGGGCTCGAAGAGTCGCTTCAAGCCCGAGTTCAGGATGGGTCGAGTTCGAGGCCGATAGACTAAGCCCAAGCCCGATGACAGAGTAC
This sequence comes from Nicotiana tabacum, assembly GCF_000715075.1. NCBI lineage: Eukaryota > Viridiplantae > Streptophyta > Magnoliopsida > Solanales > Solanaceae > Nicotiana > Nicotiana tabacum. Next base: position 8,667,817 of record NC_134100.1, read on the forward strand.
AAGACTCAAAGATCGGAGTACGCGGCGAGCACCGAAACCGAGTATGACCAACCCCGAGACGATGCCGTTACGAGTTTGTTACAGAAGAGCAAGATTCTCGCCACGTCCCCAAGATCATATCGCAAATTTCGGAATAGATTCGTACGAGTTAGTACGAATCTGTATTAGGCGGTTAGACAACTGTCCCAATAAGATTCCTTACTGTAAATAGAAATGTACCTTATTTAGGGTTCCCTTACTATATAAAGGGGACCCCAATCATTTGTAACGATCATCAATCATTTGCAAAAGAATATACTCTCTTACTTTCTTGCTCATACTCATCAGAATTGTCCCTTAGAGTGTGTTAGAGAAAATAATGCATGCATTAGCTTTGTGTATTAGTAATGCTTTGTTTGGTACACTTTTTCAACCTATGTATAACTAATACAAGCATTAGTTATACACACTATTTGGTATTATCCTATGTATAGCTAATGCATAGAAAACCATGGCATTAGCTATACAAAGGCATTAATGCATGTATTAGCATGGTTAAGACAAAATTATCCTTAAAGTCCCTTAAGTTAAAGAATATGGAGGGCATTTTTGTGAACAATTAAATTTCTTAAAAATTATGCAATGCATTTTAATTTTTAATACACCACACCAAACAATGCATAAGAAATAATCTCTGTATAATTAATGTTTGCATTACTAACCCCTACATTACTAATGCACCTTATTTAGCATTATTCTTATACGCCCTACCAAACGACCCCTTAAATTCATTGTCTTTACTTTACTGTTCTTGTTGACCAACCTAGAGGTCACCGTAGCTCGAGGTCGAGACTGGTTTCAGCATTGGTTTGATTCAACTTACTTCTTTCATTTATACGTTAGATTTCTTGGTTATTAATTAGTATTGAACTAAATCACGTATCTTTAAAACCACAAACAAGTTTAATTGTTACTTGTATTTTCGAGGTAAACACTCCCATTTATACAGTCGATGCAAATTGTATCCTTTGTATACACCTTTGTGTTACAGTCGATACATATTATATTCGTTGTGTGAATGAATACAATTGCACGAACGAATACACTTGATACAGGTTGTATTCGTCGTGCGAACGAATAGAGTTGACACAAGTTGTATTTGTTGCGCATTTGAATACAAGTTATACAAGTTTATAACAATTGAGCAGTAACTACGAATGGTAATTAGGCAAACTATAGTTACTAAGCCCTAAAATATAGTGCTTTCTAAAAAGGATTTTTGACAGAGTTACCCATAAAAATAAAACTATTTACCCTTGTCTACCAATTTATTTTTCTACCCATGAACTACTTACAATTCCTACCCATAGTAGTTTTTGTGGGGAATTTTTTCTTTATTCTCCAACTCTTTTTTATTTCTATGCTTCTTTTTTTTTCTTTTCTCCTTTTCTTTTTTCTCATTTTTTTTCTTATTTTTTTCTTTTTTCCTTTTCTAATTTCATTTAACTTTTTTTAATATTTTTTTTCTCTTCATAATCTAATTTCATTTACTGTTTTTACTATTTTTTATTATTCTTTTTTTATATTATTACTAAAGAAAAATCAAATTGTGTACCAATTAAATGTAGCTAATACAACCAAAAAATATTAACTAACATATGATACCAGTATAGTATATAGCTATACCAACAAGGTATACAATTGTATGCAAAGAGTTAAATTTTTTTAATTCAATTATTAAACTGAAATAATATCAGACGTCAATAACAATTTCAAAAAATTCTAAAAGAATCTAATTGTAAGAGTATACCGTTATATATATATATATATATATATATATATATATATATATATATATATATATATATATATATCATGGGAACCGGAGTCTTAAAGCAAACTAAAAGGGAAAAAACAAGTGAATCTACGGGTAAAAAGTATACTATTATAGTATATTGTATACTATTACAACATACTGTTACAGTATATTGCATATTATTACAGTTTACTATAACAATATATTGTATACTATAATAGTATATTATTGCAGTATAATTATATACTCCTGTAGTATATTGTATACTATAACGGTATACTATTAGGTAACTGTGTTCTTCTTCGATTATTACATATACCGTTGCAGTATATTGTAAACTATAATAATATACTGAACAGTATAGCTATATACTCCTACAACATATTGTATACCGTAGCAGTATACTATTGGGTAGCTATTTTCTTTTTTGATTTTCAACTGAAATTTCCAATTCAATCACCTTAAATCAGCTTCAAATGCTATCAAATTTCAGTATGAACTTCCAGAAGGTATTATAAGTAATATTTAACAGCACCCACTTTGAATCAAACAAGAAATCTTCAAAATAAAATTTTTAAGCCAAGGCAAGAGCAAGAGTTAAGGAAAGAACAATCAAGAAAAAGTGGAGCAAAAGTTCTCTGCTTCTTTTAAAGGAGCAGAGAAATTTGGGTGAAGACCCAAGATTAAAGAAGGCTTGGCCTTAATTTTAGTAACTCCAAATTCTTAAATTATTTTCTTGTTTGCTACTTCTTGACTTACTTGTAATTTGTTATGATATTCTCTATTCCTATGAAGATTTTCCCCATCACGATCCCTCTAATGGCTCCCACTCTGATCCTTCCGCTGCTAACAATTCTGCTAAGGTACAACTATATTTTTTTTTACTTTCCCCAGGTGGATTAATTTATGTAATGGTAATCTTCATTCACTAATTTAAAATCCTAAATTCGTCTATATTTGCGTAGGGCAATTTTTCAGTTAGTTTGGTCTACTGATGTTTGAGTTTGTGTGTTGGGTGTCCGAATAACCGGCTAAATAGTTTAGGCCACATGGGTAGGAGTAATAAATAGTTTAGGCATGTGTATTAAAGAGCAAATAGTTTGGAATTAATAGGTATAAAGTGAGATTTTCTCTTCTAAAATATCCTCCAAATAAATTGGGAGAAGTAAAAATCTCAAAATTGACATAATTGACATCACTTACATAAAATTCTGCTTACGTCACTGATGGTCCGTAACTTTCAACAACATTAAATTCTTTAATATCAACTTCAAATCTATTGCTCGATATTCTTTACTCGATTGGGTCATATTGCAAAACAATTGGGACAAATGCACCTACTAAACCTGGATGTAGAAAATGCTTCTCAACTCATATTCTCGTGTGCAAATACATTAATATATACATGAGTTTCTTAGAGAATAAGACTCTAAAGTTGTGACTGCTACGGATTTCTAATGACAGAATACTTACAACATCTTCAGGTCAATCCTAATATTCAGCAATTACATACAAATGGACTTCCACACAAACTCCTACGTGACATTATCCTTACACGCCCCCTCAAGTTGAGCAGGGTGTGGAATAACTATCAACTTGCGCTTCAAATCTTGGAAGCGGACCTTGGACAAAGGCTTGGTGAGAGCATCGGCCACTTGATCATGAGAACTCACATACCTGACTGACAAAGACTTTCCACGAACCTTGTCACGGACAAAATGAAAATCGATTTCCATATGTTTTGTTTGAGAATGAAAAATGGGATTAGCAGTCAAGTAGGTAGCACTAAGATTATCACACTAGAGAATGGGAATAGAGGTGGTAAAGCATCCAATCTCTCGGAGGAGAAGCTCAACCTATGTCATCTCAGAGGTAGCAGCAGCTAATGCACGATATTCAGCTTCTGTGCTCGATCGCGATACATCTTTTTGCTTTCGAGAAGCCTATGAAATCAAATTAGAGGCAAGAAAAATGGCGAATCCAGTGGTAGACTTGCGATCATCAACATCACTTCCCCAATCTTAATCACTATAACCATGAAGCAAGCCAGAGGACCCACGAGAAAGAAATAAACCATGTGAGGAAGTAGCATTGACATAACGAAAAATACGTTTGACAACAACCCAATGAGAATCCATAGGACAATGCATAAACTGTGAAACTTTGTTAACCGCATACGCTATATCGGGTCTAGTAAACGTCACGTATTGTAAAGCTCCAACAGTACTCCTATAGAGAGTCTGATCATGAAATGGACATCCACCAGTTGTGGAGAGCTTGGATGAGGTTGAAGCTGGTGTGGAGACAGGACCACACGGCCCTATTTTCACACGATTAAGAAGGTCGTTGACATACTTACCTTGCGACAAATGCAATCCTTCATGCGTCCAGTTGGCTTGAATGCCAAAGAAATAAGATAATTTCCCTAAATTTCTAACAGCAAATGACTTTGCAGTTTGGCAATAAGAGCTGCAATATAAGCAGAATTAGAACCCATAACCAAAATGTCATCAACATATATTAAACAAAATAGCTTGTCATCGGTATTCGGCATATAGAACAGAGAACTATCAGTTTTGGATCCCACAAAGCCTAGAGAAAGAAGTTCATCAGCTAAACGCTTATTCCACATACGTGGGGCCTATTTGAGGCCGTAGAGAGATCGTTTAAGTAAACAAACATGATCTGGACGAGTAGGATCAACAAATCCGGGAGGTTGAGACATATATACAATCTCATCTAAGTTTTCATGAAGAAAGGCATTAGAAATATCCAGTTGAGTAATGTGCCACTGATGAGACACTGCCAAGGATAACAATAATCGTATGGTGGCCGGCTTAACAACTGGACTGAATGTGTCGGCAAAATCGATGCCCGATCGTTGATGATATCCTTTAGCCACAAGCTTTGCTTTATAGCGATCCAATGAACCATCCGACTTTAACTTTGTCTTGAATACCCACTTACAACCAAATACGTTGTGAGATGGCGATGGTGGAACTAGTTCCCAAGTACCATTGTGAATAAGTGCATTATACTCCTCTGACATGGCGCGACGCCAATTAACATCCTTGATAGCCTGTGAGTAGCAAGAAGGTTCCATTATTGCCGATGCTGGTGTCAAAACAAACATTGAAAATGGCTTCTTAGGCTTCAGTAAGCCTGTTTGTGATCGTGTGGCCATCTTTTGCGAAGCCGGAGCTGCTGGTTGTAGTGTAGCAATTGAAGTGTCTCCAAGATCAGGAGAGTGCATTGTACCAGATAGATGATTTTCTTCAACCAGAGTGGGTGACATCAAGTCTACACCATGAGATACTCTACCTTGTAAAGGCTGATCAATAGCAATTGTATGTCCATAAGTAGGATCAACAGATGATGAGGATGGGTGCTTAGATAAAGATTCTGCAGGTGGAGAGGGTGAAGCGGATTCGATGTATGCGATGGGGATGAAAGTTGTGGCAGAGATGGTTGAATACTTGAAGGGTCAGCAAGAGGCTGGAATGGCAACTTCATATTTAGAGGTTCAGATTTAGCAATGGGTATAGATGGAGGCACCACGACATCCTATGAAACAAATGGAAAAATATTTTCATCAAAGATTACATGACGAGAAACATAAAATTTTGAAGAAACTGGGTCAAAGCATTTGTACCCTTTGTGTAACTTACTATAGCCCAAAAATACACATGGTTTGGATCGAGGAGACAATTTATCCTTCGTATAAGGACGAAACCATGGGAAACAAAGGCAACCAAAAATACGCAACAGAGAGTAAGTTGGATCGGTTTTAAACAACGCATGAAATGGAGTTTTATTTTTTAAGTGTGGGGTTGGTAGACGATTAATAGTATACACACCAGTATCAAATGCGTTTGTCCAAAATTTGTGTGGGACATTAGCATGATGTAGCAAAGCTCGGCCAGTTTCAACAATATGCCTATGCTTTCTTTCGGCACAACCATTTTGTTCGGGGGTATACTGACATGAGGAACGTTGCACAATTCCATTATCTTTCAAATAATTTGTTAAGGCTTGATATTTCCCTCCCCAATCAGCTTGAAAACTTTTAATAGGAAGACTAAAATATTTTTCAACAATTGTGCGAAATTGCATAAAAATTGAAAGGACCTCAGATTTAAAGCGAAGAAAATAAATCCATGTATATTTGCTAAAATGATCAAAGAAAATCACATAATATCGATAGCCTTCACTAGAAACAATTGGAGCAGGACCCCAAACATCTGAACAAACTAAATCTAAAGGCCCGGAGGCTTGAAAGCTAGACTCACAAAAAGGAACTTTATGACTCTTACTAACAGCACATGTAGAACATAAACGAGAAGATTTAAATGAAGGGACGATGACTCTAGACGATAATGTCTGACGAACTGTAGGATAGGATGTATGAGCCCAACGAGCATGCCAAACCCCAAGAGACGCAGCATAAGAAGCAGGTGCAGATAACTTCTACACAGGAAGAGAATATAATCCAGCTTTATCAGGACCTGTGTGCAGTATTGCCCTCGTCACCAAGTCCTTAATCAAAAAATGGTTAGGAAAGAATTCAATTGAAACTTGGTTAGATTTAGTAAAAGAACTGATAGATAATAAATTTTGAGTAACAGTTGGAACATGTAGGATATCATCAAGATTGAACTTTTTGTTAGAAATAATAACAGAGCTTTTACCAACGTGAGAAATAGGAAGTTTGGAACCATTACCTAATGTGACTTCTTCAGAACTTTGGTATTCGGAATGAATACCCAAGTTATCAAGGTCAGATGTGAGATGGTGTGTGGTGCCACTATCCATTAACCAGTCTTGGGCAGAAGGGGTTCTTGCTAAATTGGAAACAGGTAGTCTCGAAGTTTTGTTGCCATTGCTAATTTTAGGAGATGGACATACGCGTGCAATATGACCTTTGCCTTCACAGTTATGGCAAATAATTCCATACATGTTCGAGGCTTGGGATTGAGTAGTATTGGTCTGTTGAGTAGAATTCTGAAACCCACGATGTTGAGAAAATTGATTAAAGCCTTGATTGGAGGAGCGCCCACGACTTCGACCCCTCGGCCTCTACCACGTCCACGAGTAACAGGAAAGGAACTATGAGTAAATTGTGTTGTAGGTGTAATGACAGTAATGGCTTCATCCCTTTTTAACTGTCGTTCTTTATTCAATAACAATCCATATAATGCATCAAAAGTAATATCCTCTTGACGCGATTCAAGCGACCTAGTAAAAGGACGATAAACAGGTCCTAGTCCAGCAAGAACAAATTCCACCAAATCATCATTAAGAACTGGATGTTGCAATGCATCCAACTTATCTGCTATTGCCTTTGCCTTTTGCACATATGACTCAATACAGGCATTATCACGACGCAAAGTGTGCAACTGCGTCTTAAGGTCACGAATCTGTGGCTTTGATCCGGAAGCATATGCAGCAACAAACTTATTCCAAGCGTCACGAGCAGTTTCTGCTCCAACCAACTGAGGCAGGATACTTTCTGAAATAGAAGCAACAATCCAACTTAAAACAAGTTGATCTTCACGTAACCAAACCGTATAGGCCGGGTTGGGTTTGGTATTAGTATCATCTAGGAATTGTGTTGGCATCTGTTTACTATCATCAATGTGATGGTTCAAACCACAAGCTGTTGCGAAAGCCAAATGTATATAGTGTGAATAGTCACAACTACTATACCAAAAATTATGACAGCCATCAAATAATAAATAAGACAATAAAGCAACAATAAAAGGAACACCAGAATTTACGAGGTTCGGCCAATTTTGCCTACTTCCTCGGACACAACCAATATTTTATTCCACTCCAAAAGTACAAGTGAAATAATACTAAAGAGAGAAGATACAAATGCCTTAAGAAGATAAGAAGGCAAATGAGAGGTGTGTTTTAAATCCTAAACATTAGGCCTTCTTTTATAGGGAGAAATTCTTCCCAAATTAAGTCTCCCACCGATGTGGGAGTTTGCCATTTTCAACAAATCTTCACCTTGGAAAATTTCCACATCTTCAATTTTCTCTCGGTAACAAATTTTGGTTGTGTCTTCATCTTCAATCTTCAGTGTTCAACAAATAATCGTATTTGCTTCTCTTGTACCCTTGGCGCAACATAAACTCGTCAAATCGCTTGTACCATTGTCTAGAAGATTGTTTCAATCCGTACAATGATTTTTCAAGTTTGCACACCATATTTTCTTTTCCAGCAACTTTGAATCCTTCTGGCTGAGTCATGTAGATTTCTTCCTTCAAGTTTCCATGTAAAAACACAGTTTTTACATCCATCTGAACTAGTTCCAAATCCAACTGTGCTACCAAAGCCAACATAATTCTAATGGAGGAATGTTTGACAACTGGAGAAAATACTTCATTGTAATCAATTCCCTCCTTTTGAGCATATCCTTTGGCCACCAATCTTGCTTTGTAGTGAACATCTTCTTGGTTAGAAAATCCTTCTTTCTTTGCAAATACCTATTTGCACCCAATTGCTTTCTTTCCCTTCGGGAGATTGGCCAATCTCCATGTATAATTCTGATGAAGGGATTGTATTTCATCATTCATGGCAATCCTCCACTTATCTTCTTCTAAACTTTGGACTGCGTCTTTATAAGTGGTAGGAACATCATCAGCTACAATTGAGGCGGCACAAGCAACCGTCTCTATAAGATGAACAGGTTTTATTATTGTCCTTTTTGGCCTGCTAGTTACAATTGATTCAAGTTGTTGTTGAGGTTCCTGAGTTGAAATCTCCCTCTCTACTGACTCTTCTTCCAGAGGATAATCTTCATTTGTTTCCTCCTCTGCTTCTTATGTAGGAAAAATAAATTTTTCCTCAAACTCCACCTGCTTAGAAGCACCCTCATTTTGTTTGGTATCTTCTGGTACCTTACTTACCATAGAAGATTCAACAAAGGTAACATCCCTGCTGAATATTACTTTCTTTGTCATAGGACATCATAAGCGATATCCTTTGACTCCAGAAGTAATCCCCATAAAAATAGCCTTCTTTGACCTTGGATCTAATTTTGACTCTGTCACATGATAATATGCAGTTGAGCCAAATACGTGCAAAGAGTCATAATCTACAGCAGACTTTCCATACCATTTTTCAAATGGCGTCTTGCCATCAATAGCAGCAGATGGTAGACGAATAATAAGGTGGCATGCATATGTAACTGCCTCAGCCCAAAATTCTTTGCCCAAGCCATCATTGGACAACATACATCGTACCTTCTCCATCAAGGTCCGGTTCATACGCTCTGCCACTCCATTCTGTTGTGGTGTATGTCTGACAGTAAAGTGTCGGACAATGCCATCATTTTCATAGACCTTATTGAAATGATCAATTTTGTATTCACCTCCATTGTCCGTGCGAATACACTTGATCCTCCTGCCTGTTTGATTCTCCACCAGTTTTCCATTTAAGAAAAATTCCCAACACTTCATCTTTGCTCTTCATTGTATACACCCATACTCTTCGGGAAAAATCATCAACAAAGGTTACAAAATAATGCTTCCCACCCAATGAAGGTGTTTTGGAAGGACCCCAAACATCAGAGTGTACATAATCCAAAATGCCTTTAGTATTATGGATTGCTGTACCAAATTTAACCCTTGTCTATTTCCCTTAGACACAATGCTCGCAAAACTCCAAGTTGCAAGCCTTTACTCTTTTTAACAATCCTTGATCTGATAAAGTTTTCAAGGATTTTCCTCCAGCATGTCCCAAGCGCATGTGCCATAGCCTGGTTGCTTCTGCCTCTTTTTCGTCACTGGATATTACTATCGCTGTCCCAATAACTGTACTACCGCGATAACGGTACATGTTATTGTTCTTCCGATTGGCCTTCATTACCACTAATGCACCGGAGCATACTCTCATCACTCCATTTTCTGCAATGATTTTGAACCCTTTTGATTCTAGGGCTCCCACAAAGATGAGATTTTTCTTCAAACTCGGTACATATCGAACATCTATTAATGTTCTGATCATTCTATCATGGTTCCTTAATCGTATTGAACCAATGCCATATGAGGTAAGAGAGCTGTTATCCGCTGTGTGGATGACTCCATATTCTCCTTCTTGAAAATCCACGAACTAGTCCTTGTTGGGACACATATGATAGCTACAAGCCGAGTCCATCAACCATATGTCTGATAATGTTGATGGCTCTGTTGTAACTAATGAGAAGTCTGAATCATCACCATCAACTACATTTGAATCCATAATGGCCTTTCCATTATTATGTTTGGCCTTATTCTTCAACTTCGGACAGTCTTTCTTCCAGTGCCCCTTTTCTCGACAAAAGGCACATTCATCTTTGCTGGGTCTAAATCTTGACTTGGATTTTCCTTTCTTTGTCCTCGTTTGATTTTGAGGACGACCCCTCACAACCAGTGCTTCTCCTTCTCCGCCCTTCTGTTTTCTCCCTTTCTTTGTTCATAGCTGTACAACGCCGAACAAACTTCTCTGAGAGAAATTTCGTCATTTTCATGGAGTTGAGTAGTTTCAAGGTGCTCGTACTCATTAGGAAGTGACCCCAACAACATCAAGGCCAAGTCACTATCATTAAAAGTTGCATCCATATTTTGCAAATCTGAGACCAACTTATTGAAACTGGTGATATGTTCATTCATCGTAGTACCGGGAACATAGGTGAAGCGAAACAGTCTCTTCTTCATGTACAATTTATTTTGACTATTTTTCTTCAAAAATTTATCCTCCAGTGCTTTCCATAATTTACTTGCAGAAGTTTCCGTTGTGTATGGATATTTCTGCTCTCTAGCAAGGTAGGATCGAATGGTACCGCAAGCAACACGTTTGATAATTCTCCAATCTTCTTCTCCAATAACATCTGGTCTTTTTTCTTCAATGGTAAGATCTAGCCCTTGTTGATAAAGGACGTCTAGAACCTAGCCTTGCCACATCCCAAATGTCCTGACCCGTCAAAAATTTCTACCGCAAATTTTGCATTTGACACAATTCTTGTCATAAGCGAAGATGCCAATGATGACGTATTGTTGACACTTGATGTAAATTCTTCTTGTTTATTCTCTCCCATCTTTGACACAAATATTATTTAATAGCTGACGACACAAATCAAGATTATTTCCTTTCTGGTGTGGAAGATCAGATTAAGCTGCAGCCACAGAGCATACTCAGACAGAACCTTGACTCAGTTACCAAGATAAATCTTTTCTGATGTGGAAGATCAGACTATGCTGCAACCACAAAGCATACTTAGATAGTACCTTGGCTCTGATACCAATTGTTGCGGAAGCCAAATGTATATAATGTGAATGAGTCACAACTACTATACCAAAAATTATAACAGCCACCAAATAATAAATAAGACAATAAAGCAACAATAAAAGGAACACGAGAATTTACGAGGTTCGACCAATTTTGCCTACTTCCTCGGGCACAACCAATATTTTATTCCACTCCAAAAATACAAGTGAAATAATACTAAAGAGAGAAGATACAAATGCCTTAAGAAGATAAGAAGGCAAATGAGAGGTGTGTTTTAAATCCCAAACATTAGGCCTTCTTTTATAGGGAGAAATTCTTCCCAAATTAAGTCTCCCACATATGTGAGAGTTTGCCATTTTCAACACAAGAATATACCATAAGCATAAACTGTGTCTTCCACGGAAGAAAGTTTGAAGAAGTGAGTTTCACAGGCAATTGATGTGCGAGATTTGGAGAAGGAGAGACAACAGATAGGCTTGAAGCCATTGAAGAGCTGCTGTTTTCACCCATGGAAGCGTAGAAAAAATTGGGTTGGTTTAACCTCTAATGGCTCTTGATACCATGTAGAAAACGCTTCTCAACTCATATTCTCGTGTGCAAATACACTAATATATACATGAGTTTCTTAGAGAATAAGACTGTAAAGTTGTGACTGCTACGGATTCCTAATGACAGAATACTTACAACATCTTCAGGCCAATCCTAATATTCAGCAATTACATACAAATGGACTTCCACACAAACTCCTACGTGACATTATCCTTACACTGGATTATCATTAAAGAAATATTTCATAATCCAAAGTATTCATGTGATCAAACTTCATATTGTAAGGTGCAAAATTTGTAATTTCATTATTTCATCTCTTTATTCATTTTTCTTATTTATCCTAACTTCAAGACTCGTAAGTTGTAACTATTCTGGTAGCAACCTTTTTCTTTTGAACAATGTTATGTGATGCGAATCCGAATGAGTTGAGGTCTTAATGTAAATGCCGGTCATCGAATAAACAAAAATACTTTGTATCAAAAGTGAACATGCATGCTAGTGATATCGTGTTAAGTTGCTCAAGCGAGCATCTCTTTCGAGAGCTTAATTTATAGGACTAGGGTGAACATCAGTAGATTTTAGACTTTTCAATTAGCTACTTTTACTTCTTTTGGTCTATTTTAGTTATCATATTTCTTTTCTATACGCCCGTCAAGAAATTATCAATAAGAAAGACTTTTTGACTATTATACCTTTATATATATCTTCATATTTCTGTGATAAGAAAAAGGGCTTTTTAACTATTATACCCTTATATATATCTTCATATTTATGTTTTTCATGCTATATAATTAATTATTTTTTTAAGAATAATTAATACTAAGAATAAGATGAGAAAAAATAATTAAGTATATCTTGAGTATTTAAACTGATAAGCATGTTGGACCAATTATTTTGAGTAACCATGACAACTAAAATGGACGGGAGAGTAATAAATAACCCTAGAATTGTGAAAGAAATGATAATCTCGGGCCTAATTTAAAAAAGAAAAAAGAATTTAAAATGTGTAGCGTAAAACAAATCTTAAATATTTATTTGTAATATATAATATTCATTAATTTATTTCTTGATTTAAAAAAGTTTCATTCTTTTTGGAGCAATTATATAAATATAAATTGAAATAGAAGCAATAATATCAAGTTAGTTGAGTTGCTCCAGCAAGTCAGGCGCGGATCTAGAGCAAAGGATACAGGTTTTCTTGAACCTATTAACTTTTGCATATACCCTATATTTGTACTAAAAATTCATTAAAAGTATAAGAATATTTAGCTTGGAACCCAGTTTGTTGGTCCAGTTATCATGTAGATTAACTTGAGATTATTATAGAAACCCATAAACTTAAAATTCTGAATCCGCCTCTGCAGCGAGTATCTCTTTCGGCAGCTTAATTTATAAGACCAGATAGAACACTCGTACATTTAAGATTTCTTATCTTAAAATAACTACTTGAAAATAATCCTAAGACTATGAATTAAAAGATTATCTCGGAGCTAACTAGAAGTACTAATGGCAATTTTTCAATCTGCATGCATTTTCACTTGATTAAGTGCTGAAAATCAAGGACAAAGCGCCACGTGTCCATACAACACAGACCACAAAAACTCAGAGAGAGAGAGAGAGAGAGAAGTTGACATCTCTCGTGCCTGGAGCGTGACTAAAAGAAAAGGCAAGTGATGGATTTAATGCTCACCAACAGTGCAGCCATTTCATTATCTCAGATTTCACACTGAAACTTAGGGGTCGTTTGGCTGGATACATTAAAGAAAAAATATTTCTCCGTTTGTTGAAAAATTGCAATGTGTATATAAGTAAAATATTACGTTTTAGAGGTATATAACATATATTGAACACTCTTTGTCAGGATTTTTTTCTTCACTTTTTTCAAATTTGAATACCATTGAAAAATTTACTAGCTTAGCGAGTCCCTAAAATATCTTAAAGCTTAAGAATATAGAGGGTATTTTTATAAATAACTAATTTTCTTAAAAATTATGCGATGCATTTTAACTTTTAATATATCATACTAAACAGTGAATAAGAAATAATCTCTGCATAGCTTATGTTTGCATGACTAACATATACATGATTAATTCCTGTATTAATACATCTTATTCAGCACTATTTTTATATACCCCGCCAAACGACCCCTTATTTATTGTTCTCTTGGGTCCATTAGTGGGGTCTTATACTAATTTGTACAGCTATTGTTGATTACTGCTTCTGTCCCCACACCACTTAAGAGCACCTCATTCATGGCTTCTCCCCAACTCACTCACCACTTTCTGCATTTTCCAGTGCTCACTTTGCTGTAAACTACAGTTATTTCTTAGCTGAAAATTCAAGATTTGCTATTAATTCTTGACCCTTTTGGCCCTTCTTGGATTTGCTTTTATTTTTGGATTCTCTTTTTGGGTCTTGAAGCAAAGGAAGGCATAAAATGAGAGGAGGGGTCAGTGGAAGTTTCAAACTTGAGCTTCTGGTTGTATTTATACTGCTGCTTTGTAGGTGTTTTATGCCCTTTTGAGCTTTTCTTGGTTTATTTTGCTTATTTCTTGGATGATCTGTGAGTATAGTCTTGAAATTTACCAAATTTTGCTAAAAACCCAGCTGGGTTTTAATAAAGTTTACTGCTTTATGTTTATATTAAGTAACAAGAAAATATTGTTACTTGGGGATTTTTAATGTTCTCTTTGTATAGTTCTGATGGATTTAAGTTATATGTACCAACAATGTAAAGAGTTTTTACGCCATCAACTCAATTTTAACTGGCTATAGCAGGTTGTTACTCGAATAAATTACCATATCATACTTGCCAAAGATTTACCTATTGTTCTAAGTCAAATTAATCTGTGTAGCCAGTGACGAAGTCAGGAATTTCCCCCGGGTGTTCAAACTTGAAAGAAGTAAAAAGAAAAATCTCAGTGTTCAATATATGTTATATACCTCTAAAACCTAATATTTACCTACCAGAGTGTAGCTTCGCCCCTGTCTGTAGCGTAAAAAAGTTATACACTGACAATGCACAAAACTTAAACTCTTCCCTAATACTGTAGGATATGAGTTTTCCTTTAGGCCATGTTAAGGGTGTGAGTTGATATTTTTTACTTCAAAATTCTCTGTTTTTATGTTTTTTGTTAGATGGTCGTCTGTCAATTTGTATCAGCTAGATACTATATTGAGCTACTTTACCAAGATTTGATTGTCTATGAAGAACAATGTTTGTGTTTCTAAAATTTTTATTGTGAATGAGTAGCTGGAACTGTTTCATAGGATCACTGAAATTGGGATTAAGAAGGGGATACACTTTCTTCAAGAAGTCCGCATTTATGCTGTCATCCTTCCAAGATAAACCTCAATTGGATATATATGTGTGTGTGGGCTCGTGTCCTTTGATAAGTATTCTTTAGTAGTTTAGTTGTGTATTATGTTAATCTTATTAGCCATTTCAAAGAAAAATGTTAGAAGTATCTTATTTTATCCTCTGCGTCGGCTGGAGAACATATTCTGCTTGGAGACCTTGAATGTGATGTTCTCTTTCCTTTGCATCTCCTGCTGCTTGAATCAGTTATACTGTTGTAAATTTCTTTGATCTTAGGAAGTCAATTATTTAGATTCATAGGAATTCATACAACTTTGCATATGGACTATGGAGTGGTTTAAAGAAGGAGATGGTGATGTACAGTATTACTAGCTATGAAATAGTTTCATGAGCTAATCCTTGCTGAAGTGCGTGAGGTAGTGTTTTCCTGCGTATTTAGGTACCAAACTGAGCGAATCAAGAAAAAAAATACAGTTATAGAAATATTGGATTTCCCCAGATATACGAATTTCTATGTTTAAAATCTCAACATGGGGTCAATGAAGTGGGTTGAGAACCTGAGGTCTCGGGTTCAAATCCAGCAAAGACAAAAACACTGCATGATTTCTTCCCATCTGTCCAAGCATTGGTGGATAGAGTTACTTGGTACATTTTGCTGGTAGGAGGTAGCAGGTATCGTGTGGAATTAGTTGAGGTGCACGCAAGTTGGCCTGAACACCATGGTTTATCAAAAAAAAAGACAAAATCTCAACACGTGGGCTTCAACAGACCAAGGATAATAAGTCACTTGTGCTATCTGCCGACCTGCGTTCTTTGAGCGACTATCTGATCTGCTGGTTTTAGTGGTCTTGGTTTAATACTTGATGTGGTGCATGCACATAATGGTGCTTGCACCGTTGATCCGTATATTTTTGTATACAAACTTTTGCTGGCTGTTTATTAGGAACCTGTGCTATTTCCAATCTCAGATGGATTTGTTATTTATAGGCTTCCAAGACTCCAGTTGCAGCGCGGGCTCTCTAATCAAGGACATAAAGGAGGATGAACTTTTGCCAGAGATCTCCCCCAATGCTGCTCCACAGCCCCTTCTTCCCCTTTTTGCACCTTCTCCATTGGCACCTTTCACAAACAGCACTTTACCCAAATTATCCGGTTTGTTTCAGAAACTAATTACTTTAAACTCTTTAGTCATTAGCTAGAATAAAGTTTTAAGAAGCATACCATTCTTCCTTATCAAAAAAAAGAAGCATACCATTCTTCCATTTTTTGGTGCAACTTGGAGTAATTAAAAGTATAAATACAAGTATGTTCCTCGGACTCCAATGAAATGTCGCCGGGTGCATGTCGGATCCTCCAAAAGTAGTGTATTTTTGAAGGATCCGACACCGGTGCGGCAACATTTTGAAGAGTACGCGCAACACATAGCACACAACAGTATGTCATTATATATTGATAGGAACAGTTTGCCAATATTATTTTATAAAGAGCTAGTCAGGGCAAAGCAGTATAACAATATGATCTAAACAAACTAATTAAACTTTTACAAGTAATTGTATACCTATATTATCTGTTTTTATAAGAAACGAATTTTATCAAACTCTTTTCGACTTAGCCAGAAAAATATCTTAAAAATGCCAAGACCACGTCCAAATATGCAGCAGCCTAGATTTGGAGAATAGGTTTAAATCCTAACTAGGACAAAAAAACACTAGGTGATTTCTTCCAATATGTGTAAGCTTTGGCGGGTAGAGTTACCCGATACTTGTGCTGGTGGGAGATTGCAGGTACTTGGTGGCATAATCGAGGTGCATGCAAGTTAGCCAAAACACCACCAATTATAAAAAGATACGAAGCAACATAGTTTTAGATAAAAGAATAGACCTTAGGTGGATCTTAGTTTTTCTCTATCCTCTGTCTTCTCTGACTTTTGCTCTCATTCTCTCCAGGACTCTGTACACTGAACTTTGATGCTGTGAAAAGTATGATGGCCGTGACATCAATAGATTGTGTAGCACCATTTGCACAGTATCTGGCTAATGTCATGTGTTGCCCTCAACTGGAAACAACTCTTGTTATTCTTATTGGGCAGTCTAGTAAAAAAACAAATATGCTTGCATTAAATGGGACCCTTGCAAAGCATTGCCTTTCAGATTTTCAGCAACTTTTGGTGAGCCAGGGTGCCAATGATACTTTGCAGCATATATGCTCTCTCCATCCGGCAAATCTTACCGAAGGTTCTTGCCCAGTCAAAGATGTTCGTGAGTTTGAGACGACTGTGGACTCGTCTAGCCTACTTGCTGCCTGTGGCAAGATCGATCTTGTGAATGAATGCTGTGAGCAAACTTGCCAAAATGCTATATCAGAAGCTGCTAAAAAACTTGCACTTAAAGCATATGATCTTTTAAGCATGGATGGATCTCATGTGCTGGCTGATCACACGACCAGAGTTAACGACTGTAAAAGGATTGTACACCGATGGTTGGCAAGTAAACTTGACCCTGCTGGAGCAAAAGATGTTCTTAGAGGACTTTCTAATTGCAAAAACAATAAAGGTGAGGATTACACACCAGTTCTGTTTCATAACGACCTTGACTTTCTCATTGCGTAGTCATTATTCATGAGATATATGCTTAAGTTGATAATGTAACGGGCATCATGCCACGAAACATAGGCATAGATCTGCAAAACGAATAGTTTTGGACATTCTCACCAAAACACTTGCTAAAGAAATTAGAGTCTGATTGCCGTTCTCACCTTCTATCTTTGCATTTCTGTATAGTTATAAATCTACTGATCCTTTTTTTCTTCCCTTTAGTGTGCCCTCTGGCTTTTCCTGGCATGAAAAATATTACAAAGGCTTGTGGGGATGGGATGAATAACCAAACAACATGCTGTAATACTGTTGAGAGGTATGTCTCTCACTTACAAAGGCAGAGCTTTGTCACCAACTTGCAAGCTTTGGATTGTGCTGCCTCACTTGGACTTAAGCTACAGAAAGCCAATGTTAGCAAAAATGTCTACAATCTTTGTCACATTAGCCTCAAGGATTTTTCCGTACAAGGTCAGTTTTTTATTTAGTAGCCAGTTGAAGCGTTGTGCAGTATACAGATGTGTTGAGCTGACGTCAAATTTTGATCTTGTCATGTTTGTGGCATATGGTATCTTCAAATGACTACACTACACCAGTTGCACCAGAAGGTAATCTACCTACTTTACCTGTTCGCAAATCCATTTCTAGACCTCTTTGCTTTTTTCCTTCTTTTTATTCGATAGTTTCATATCAGTTTACCTGCTTTGACAATTAAAACTCCACATAATGAGACATTGAATTTTCTATTATGACAAATGGATAGAGGTTGGTCGAGGTGCTTTGTTACATACGATATATTATGAACTAGACGAACAATGTCGGTGCCAGGATTTGAATTTTTTGGATTCTAAATTCTAGGATAGCAACATAAGGTGTTAGTAACTGGGTTTTGAATTTAATTTTTGTACCTATATAGTAAATTCCTTAATACAATTATAGGATTTAGAGTAAAGCTATTGTCTTCGATCAAACCTGTGTATCGGCTTCTAGCTCCGCCCTTGGACTTTAGCTGTACGACAGAAGAACAATATATTAGATTGGTGGAAACTTTTGTACGTTGTCTAGTGAAGTGTGATGCCGCTTATAAATTGCTTACGGGAAGAAAACTATGTAGTTAGTTACTTAAAAAAAAAGTAATGTATTTACATGCTAATTTCCCTTTGCTAGATAAGGTGCTTGTGTACTGTAGGTCTCTGTCCTATCTTTACCTACTTTTTCTTTTTTATCTTAAATTTTTACAGCATCAATAAGTAATTATTTCCACAACTAGTTTGGGATTGTAGTAGTTAATAATTATTTGTTCTTTTTGTTGGAGTAGTTTCGGGGTGTCTTTTGCCTAGTTTACCGTCGGATGCAATACTGGACCAAAGTACGGGGATCAGCTTTGTTTGCGATTTAAATGACAACATTCCGGCTCCTTGGCCATCTATGTCTCAGTTACCAGCTTCATCATGCAATAAGTGTATGTCGGAACCATTCCTTCTTATTATGTTCAGTTTCCAGAATTTATCTTCTTATATGACTGGTCGCTGATGTACATCACGACTTCTTGCTTTTGCAGCTGTGAGAATTCCTGCACTTCCTGCTGTAGCATCGGGGCAAATCAGTAAGAACATGAACTTACTCATTTGTAATTTTTATTATATTGTAAATACGACAGTTCTTTTTTTCTTTTTCTTTCATCAGTATCAAGTTCTACCTCTCTAAATAAGGACAATACAGAAGAAAATTGAAAAACAGAAGCTAACTGTAAATAGCTTAATCTTGAAGGTTTATCTACATCTTCGTTTTTACGTCATATCTCCTGATAGAAAAGGTGAATCATAATTGGTAAAATGACTGGCATTTATTATTTGCATGACCAGTCGGAATAGTGGACGAAGGAGGTACAACTGTATAAAAAATTCTGATGTTGGATAGTTTTTACACAAACAATATGGCCTAACAGAACCTCTTCTACTTTAAGATCCAGCTAAACCAACAGGCCATGGCTCTTCCTTGTCTACAAAAGTGAGTGTTTATTAAATTCTCTTCTATAAATAATGATACCGCTTACGCAAAATCCAGCCTACGACACTTGGGGGGTGGGGGGGATGGGGTTGGGTTGAGGAGAAACCGGAAACCTTCATTCTTGAATTATTTTGATGGTAGTGTATATACTGACAGCTGACTACTGTCGTAAAAGAGGAAAACTAGAGCTAGTTTGAGGAAGTGGCAGAAACAGGAATTTCATCAAAGGTTCTCAAAAAATTGTTCTTTTATATATATATATATATATATATATATATATGGATTTTTATACAATGATCTTGGGCTTTTGGTGAAAACATAGACTTTATAGCGTTAAAGAAAGCTGTTATTAGTTTAAGCAATCTACGTTTGTCTGAAACATATTCACCTGAATTTGGCTGCTGAAGTTTACTAAACAGAGATTATTTTCTGTTTAAGTTTAAGAGCTGTTCATTAATCTAAAATCTCTGGTTAATTTGTCAGGTAAAGGATTGAATATGTGGTCACATATGCTACTGATGGCGTCGATGATATTGGGAATCTGCTGTATATCTAATGCTGCCATTCTTGCTTACTAGCTGTATTTTGTGGAAGCACATTTTGACCAGAAAGAAAATTGTCCAAAATTACAGTTCTATGAAGGTCTCTGATTGACATCAAAACTTAAAATGTACAGATGCAGGAAAATCATGCACCTGAGTGAAAATCCAACTCAGAGATGATACCAAGATCAACTTCGCGACGAAATTTTTATTCCCTTTCTTTGGGCAATAAGAAAGTTTTGTGAAAAATATTACACTGTAGGTTCAGTTTCATGTAATTATTTCCACTTGACAAACTTTGCCTTTATGTATTTGGAATTCCTGAGAAAGCATTATGTTAACCAATGCATTGGGCAGGTTTCTATGAGTTAGTTTTTAAGGTTGCAATGGTCTTTTCCATATATATATTTTTTTGATGGTGGTATCTGTCCAGTGCATCTCAATTATTTTAATCGTGATACCTGCTATCTCTTACCAGCAAATGTGCCGGATAAATTTATCTACCAAAGCTTAAGTGAATGAGAAAAATATCATTATGTTGTGTGGTTATTATCATTCTATTTTTGTCACTTTTTTCTTGGGCCTGCAATTAGCAGATTGAGCAAAAATGACATCAGGTAGCCACTCTAAAGGGTTGCTATTTAGGAATTAGCAAGTGCGTTTTGAATTTTAGTTTTGCAGTTCAAATTTTCAGCACAAAACTTTTTTGTCTTGAAGTTAACATTTTTAGTTTAAAGTTTCAGAACAAAATAAGTAGTGACTAATCTTTAAATAACATCCATGAGAATGGCTATACGTGTATTTGCCTCGCAAATTGTGCGCTCATGAGGTTTGTTTTGAAGTAATAGCGTGTTTGGCCAAGCTTTTTTTTTTGGGCCAAAAGCACTTTTGACCAAAAATTGAGGTGTTTGGCCAAGCTTTTGGAAGGAAAAAAATATTTTTGAGGAGAAACACTTTTGAGAAAAATACACTTAGAAATAGTTTTCAAAAGCTTGGCCAAACACTAATTCCTGCTCAAAAGTGCTTTTCTAATTAATTAGCCAAACACAAATTACTTCTCACCAAAAACATATTTTTTAAAAGTACTTTTGAGAAAACACTTCTCAAAATAAGCAGAAATTTGACCAAACAGGCTATAAGTCTGATTTTTCCTAGTCTAGGATACAAGGTATCTTTTAGGCTCTTTTTTTTCTGGGTATGTTTCTTGGGCGTAAATACTTATTCACCCTCGATGTAATTATAAGAATTGCAAATTAAAGTGGGATTCTTATAACATAACTATGATTGTGTGAAAAATGGTTTATATGCCAGGGTATATGTCTTGCATTATAATATTTGGCGTACATATCGAGTGTGAATATTTTTTTCATCTCTCAGTTTTTTTTTTTTTTTTTTTTGGTAATATTCGGGTAAGCAGAGTAGACCCTTCATAACTCACCATTAACTCATCTTTTGGATATATTAGCTAGTTGCATTAATTTATTATTAAAAAATAATGATAATTACTAAGCCTCTCCATTTTATTTCTCAAGTTAGATCCATTTTTATGGTATGATTGATTACAGTTGTGTGCGTAATGATTTTTGTCTCTACTGCCAGTGGACGGTCATGCGATAAATTAATTATAGAATAAGGTATATATCTTGATAAACTCGTATGATAATGTAGCTTGATGAATGAGAAAGTCCTAGATTTACAAAACGCATATACATTTTATGATTTTGATTGGAAAATAAAACATGTCATTAATTTTGGCATACTTCCTAATATTGTGTGTATTAAACTAAATAAACTAATAATTAGGACACTTACCATGAAGTGCAATCTTGTTTTCATGCTAATTCCACAGATAATGATGGAGGAGTAGTATATTGTGCTTGTCTTTTAGTAGCTTGTTTTAAATATAATAATGGCTATTGAAATCAAGGAATACTATAAATATAGAGTTGAATAGTCGATGAAAAAAAGAGAGTATATGATTATTCCACTTTTACACAGTATCCAAAAGACATCCATCATCATGAGAAACAGCGACAACAATAGAAATTTAAGCGTTTGAAGAAATTTGCTTATTAAACTTATATAGCAGTGGACAGAAGCGATTCGGGATTCAAATTTAATGGGTTTAGCTTTAAAGATTTTTAATATAATTTGTTGTACTGTTAAATTATGGGTTTAAATATAATATTTTATTTAGATTCTAGTATATTTTTACGTATAAATTTATACGTATAAGTAAAAGTTTGAGTTCTTAAAAATGATAAATATTGATAATGAAATTGACACATATATAAAGAATTTTATTCATTTATTCATGACCTTTTCTAATAATATTTATTTAAGTAACAAATTAAGTTAACGTATACAAAAAAATTTATTAGTAATTTGAAATTTGTATATCTTATGAATATTGCTTTTGTCTTAATAACCATGTATATTATGATTCGTTGGGTAGTAATCAATAAAAATGGAGAATTAAGTTGATAATTTTATCATAATATTATAATTGATTTCAAAATTATAATTATTAGGAAAAATAATTAAATGTCAATGTTATCCTATTTGAAATTTATTTTTAAGTGTAAAAAGGTTTATTAATATTTCGTTCTGAGACTTTGTGCTTTTATAATAGTTGATATATATATTTTTAAAATTGAAAAGTTGAATATATAGAATTAGAATATTTATCAATTTCAAAATTTAAAATTTTTATTTTATATTCAAATATAACTTTTAGTAAGTATACTTACATATTGAGATTAGGTACACACGCAATGCGCGTACTATGAATTTTACCAAATAATACAGACTCCTAACTAAAAAGAAAATTGTGTGTGCGATTTAAGCAAAATATTTAACCAAAAAGATCTCCTAAGCCTAAAAGATATTAACTACAAAATAAACAAATGTAATACTCCAACATAGGGGCGAAAATTTAGGCTAGGCAGAATTTTTTTAACTACAAAAAAAGGTCTCCAAAACCTTAAAGCTTTTAACTACTCCAACGTACGTAAGGAGTAGAACGAATAAGAAAAAATTTAGGCGGAATTTTATTAACTTTCCTAGACTGTTAATAATAGGAGAATAATTAAATAGCTATTCCTAAATTATAGGAGAATTAGTTAAATAATTATTTCTAAATATTAATGAAATACTCAAATTACTATTTTATCTAATGTGAACTCTATATTTTAAAGGGTAAAAAAAGGTGAAGTATATTTTGCTAAAGGACTTCGTGCTTTTAATATAGTATAGATATAGATTATGATTACATAATAAAAGTATATATGTGTAATTGATTACATGTTATGTATTTATTAGTCTAATTTAAATACGGTGTATAGATAGAATTTCTCCACACGTGTATGATACAAGTTTGAACTTAATTATGGGAGCCACGTTTTTCTCTTTATTATTATTATTTTTTTTTTTTGTCTTTGTCTTTGTTTGTTTGTTTGTTTTTGTTTTTGTTTTTGACCTAGTTATACTAACTCTTGAAAGTCTAAAATTTTTGCTTAGGCTAAAAAGAAAAGAAAATAATGCAAACTATTGGAAAACTAATTCAAAGTTATAGTAGGAAATCTTAGTTATTTAGGATTTGCTTTATTTAATTTATGTCTAAATAAGATTTGTAGTTAGAATAAATATAGGAATAGGCTTTCCTGTTTCTAGTTGAAATAGGTTTTATACTATTATAAATAGAGGTATTGATAGCTTATTTTATGTGTGGAGATTTGTGAGAATTGTAGAGAGCTTTCAGAGAGTTTTAATAAAATATTTTCCTTCAAATTGGTATTAGAGCTTCTACGTTGGGAGAGAATCAAGTAGTTTCCGCTGCCGGCGGGCGGCGCTAGCTAATGTGTGCTGCCCGTCTGGCCAAAGTATATGTTGGCAAAATTATAGATAGTTGTCAACATAATTAGACTATTCGATGAAAAGTTTCAAAACAGATTCAAAAAAAATAAGTTTAAAGAGGTGCAAACAAACATGACACAAGAGGAAGAAACTCTTCTCTAAAAGTTGGAGAGAGGTTTAAAAAAATTGGGAGTTAGGACTGGTGCTTCAACAAAATTGGGTGTTGGTGATAAAGTGCATCAACAGTTGGTGACAAAGTTCATCAACGTGAGTTGGAGACAGATGCTTCAACAAAATTGGGTGTTGGTGACAAAGTGCATCAATGGTTGGTGACAAAGTGCATCAACGTGAGTTGGAGACAGATGCTTCAACAAAATTGGGTGTTGGTGACAAAGTGCATCAACGTGAGTTGAAGACAGGTGCTTCAACAAAATTTGAGTGTTAGTGACAAAGTGCATCAACATGAGTTGGAGAGAAGTGTTTCAACAAATTGAGGGGTGGAGACATGTGCTTCATCAAAAGTGAAAGTTGGAGAGAAGTGCTCCAACATAACTGCAAAACGAACAAGTCAGGCGTATACAACTTTGAATTACGGGAGAATATTGAAAAACTAATTCAAAGTTGTAGTATGAAACCTTAGTTATTTAGAATTTGGTTTATTTAATTCATGTCTAAATAGGATTTACTGTTAAAATAAATATAGGAATAGACTTTCCTATTTCTAGTTGAAATAGGATTCATACTATTAAATAAGGGTATTGATAGATTATTTTATGTGTGGAGATTTGTGAGAATTGTAGAGAGCTTTCAGAGAGTTTTAATAAAATATTTCCTCGAAAAACTAATTCAAAGTTCTAGTAGAAAACCTTAGTTATTTAGAATTTGGTTTATTTAATTCATGTCTAAATAGGATTTGCTGTTAGAATAAATATAGGAATAGACTTTCCTATTTCTAGTTGAAATATGTTTCATACTATTATAAATAGGGGTATTGATAGATTATTTTATGTGTGGAGATTTGTGAGAATTGTAGAGAGCTTTCAGAGAGTTTTAATAAAATATTTCCTTGAAAAACTAATTCAAAGTTCTAGTAGGAAACCTTAGTTATTTAGAATTTGGTTTATTTACTTCATGTCTAAATAGGATTTGCTGTTAGAATAAATATAGGAATAGACTTTCCTATTTCTAGTTGAAATAGGATTCATACTATTATAAATAGGGGTATTGATAGATTATTTTATGTGTGGAGATTTGTGAGAATTGGAGAGAGCTTTCAGAGAGTTTTAATAAAATATTTCCTCGAAAAACTAATTCAAAGTTCTAGTAGGAAACCTTAGTTATTTAGAATTTGGTTTATTTAATTCATGTCTAAATAGGATTTGCTGTTAGAATAAATATAGGAATAGACTTTCCTATTTCTAGTTGAAATATGTTTCATACTATTATAAATAGAGGTATTGATAGCTTATTTTATGTGTGGAGATTTATGAGAATTGTAGAGAGCTTTCAGAGAGTTTTAATAAAATATTTTCCTTCAAATTGGTATCAGAGCTTCTACGATCTTGGGAGAGAATCAAGTAGCTTCCGCTACCGGCAGGCGGCGCTTGCCAATGGGTGCCGCCCGTCTGGCCAAAAAAATATGTTGGCAAAATCATAGATATTTGTCGACAAAATTAGGTTATTCAATTAAAAGTTCGATGACAAATTAAAAAAAAACAAGTTTAAAGAGATGCAACAAATGTGACACAAGATGAAGAAACTCTTCACTAAAAGTTGGAGAGGTTTAAAAAAGTTGGAAGTTGATTATGTGTTTCAACAAAATTGAGTGTTGGTGACAAAGTGCATCAACGGGTGTTGAAGACAGGTGCTTCAACAAAATTGGGTGTTGGTGATAATGTGCATCAACGGTTGGTGACAAAGTGCATCAAAGTGAGTTGGAGACAAGTGCTTCAACAAAATTGGGTTGGTGACAAAGTGCATCAACATGAGTTGGAGAGAGGGGCTTCAACAAAATTGGGTGTTGATTACAAAGTGCATCAACAGTTGGTGACAAAGTACATCAACTGAGTTGGAGGCAAGTGTTTCAACAAAAATTGAGGAATGGAGACATGTGCTTCATCAAAAGTGAAAGTTGGAGAGAGAAGTACTCCAACATAACTGTTGCATACGGCAAGTCAGACATATACAACTTTAAATTACGGGAGAATATTGGAAAACTAATTCAAAGTTGTAATAGGAAATCTTAGTTATTTAGAATTTGGTTTATTTAATTTATGTCTAAATAGGATTTGCAGTTAGAATAAATATAGGAATAGGCTTTCCTGTTTCTAGTTGAAATAGGTTTTATACTATTATAAATAGATGTATTGATAGCTTATTTTATGTGTGAAGATTTGTGAGAATTGTAGAGAGCTTTCAGAGAGTTTTAATAAAATATTTTCCTTCACAAATGAATCACCTTGTCCTTAATTATTGTATTGTCACGACACCAAATAAGGCTCAAGTGCACATTATTCATTTTCAGTGATATTATTTAGAGAATAATCAATACTTATTTTGTCCTGAAATTTTAAATTAAATTTTTTAGTTTTGGAATAACTCAGGACATTTTGTCCTGAAAAATTAAAATTTAGGACGCACTGACTCCTTCTTAAATAGCAGCACTTTAGAACGGCTATCTGGTAAAAATAACACGGTATAGCCAGTTTTCGGACTGGTCATTCAAAAATATCCAGCATTTACGAAGTCAATGAAAAATAGCCACTATTTTGCTGCAACAGAGACCGGTACAACATAATATACTAGAGTTTGGTGCACCTATGTATGAACTCGAGCATATTATGCTGGACCGGTATACTTTGTTGACTCCAGTATAATATACTGGAGACTAGAGCACCGGTGCTCCAAACTCCAGTATATTATACTGGACAATTATACTTGTTGGAACTCCAGTATATTATGCTGGAGTTCTAGTGTACTTATGCTGGAACTCCATCATATTATGCTGGAGTTCCAGCATACTTATCCTGGAACTCCAGTATAATATGCTGGAGTTCAAGCATACTTATGCTGGAACTCCAGTATAATATACTGACGTATTTTTCGGGTTTTGAATAGTATTTTCGCTCAGATTTATCTTTACATAAAAAGTGGCTAAATTTCAATTACTTTTGAAACTGAGCTATTTTTAAACGACCAGTTGTAAATCTGACTATTTTTGAATTTCTCCCGGCTATCTGGTGTCATTTCTACCACGAAATAACAAGGTATTTTCACCAAATTCTTGATTTTCCGAATTTGCTAAACACGAAGAAAAGCAAACGGGAAAACACCAATCAATCATAATTGTTGAAAATTGATATTGAAAAGAAAATGAAGAAACAAATTAAGACAATTTCTTCATTGCATTGTAAATTTTTAGTTTCACAAAGAGTAGTGATAACCCTTTACATATAAATGTAGGTGTATATCATGTCTCACCATTCTCTTGTGAATAGCGTAAACTGAAAACATAGAGAAAAATAAAGAAGGAATTTAATTTTTTTTTTTCCTCTTAGGGGAAAATTCAAGAGAACACTGGAGGAAGACCAACCATGTCTTCTCTACTCACAAGCATTTTCTTTAAAGATTTCAATTTGCAAATAAATTGTTTGTAAACCCCACCTTTAGCAACAGAAAATGTTAACAATATGCCCTTTTTTAGCGTATTTAATCTCCTTCCAATCTTGATCTTCAACTTACAGAATTTCACTTTCAGCCATAGGACATTCTTCCTTTGAGACACAACAGAATCTGCTTTATTTAATGACTTGTAAATCAAGAACTGTGCTTTTCTATGTTTTATATCTTCTGGGGCTTCCTTTTCAATCTTCAAATAAACATGTTGTTTATTGAGAAAAGTAGTCATTTATAGGAAATTGGATATTTTTTGGTATAAGATAAATTGAATTGAAGAGCTTCAGAAAATTAAATATGGGAGTTGAAACACTTTAGATGTGAGGATGAAATGGAAAAAATATTTATAGTGGAAACACTAAGATCTTGATTACCTGAATATATATTCTGAATTATGACGTGTCTAGTTGTCTTACACATAAAAAGTCAAAGGGTTAACAGCAGAGGCGAACCCAGGATTTGAAGATCGGGGGTGTATTTTTGGAGTCAACCAAAATTCGCTTTGTATGTAGAGGTCGTAACCCCTCTCGATATTGTATAGGTCCGCCTCTGGTTAACGGAGAATTCTCAAGCTTATATGACGATTGAAATATGAAACATAAACTAATTACTCCGATCCCTTGTTTCAGTTAAGATGACATATTTGGCTTATCGAGAGTAGATTTGACTAAACTTTGAAGTTAAATAGAATTAGTTAAGTTGATTAGTATTTTAACATTGAAACTTTGATACTCAAAAACTATATGAAAAGTATTATAAGTTGCAAGTTCTTATGTCAATATGATAATAATAATTTTTTTTTAAAATTAAAGATCAAAATTCATACAGTTTGGCTCTCGATAAGTGAAATATGTCATCTAAATTGAAACGGAAAAAAGTAATTATAAATCTCTGGCAATGAACTGGTAGGAATAGAATACTGAAAAAGGTCTAAATAATTGTACTAATATAATATATGTAGCAGCTAGAAGTATCAACAGAAAGTCAGGAGACAAATATAAGGCAATACTTATGAGGGTCTCACACATATGTCTGTTTTAGTTGCAGTTAAGCCTTTTGCTTTTCTTAATGTCAACGACATTATATGTCTGCCGGCTTCCCTTATTAGCTGTATGTTTTCTATGCGTTTCAATGTGCTCAAGAGTTGCTGCTTTAATTTAAACTCTTGAATATGGTCTTGAAAACGACCATCTCGTGCATCAATTGATTCATTGAAGCGACAAGACATTGAAAGTTATTTTCTCAAGTGTCAATATTAGCAGAGACAGGGCAAAGATTTTAAGTTTATGGATTCGGGATTTTAATCATTTGAAATTATTAGGGTTTTATATTAATAATTTATATATTTTTAATAAAAATTTTAAAACAAATACAGAATTCGAACTAAATTGGGTTCGACTGAATCCGTGTCCAATATTCTAGCTCCGCCTCTGAATATTAAAACGTTGTGTCAAAGCGGGAAGGGTTTTTTGTGACAAGATCCGGGGTGGATCCATAATTTTAAATCAACACCCGTGAAAAATATTGCACTAATATGCTTCCTTGTTCTAGTTAAACATCAAGGTATTTGACTGTGTACGAAATTTAAGAAAAAAAAATTATGAAATATATGAACTGACACACGTCATAAATATTTATAGGCTATTGATGTTTAAAGTTAATTAAATATTTTTAAAACATAGAAAGATATTATTTTTATGGCTAGAGTAAAAAGGAATGTGCCGCACATAAATTGGGATAGAAAGATAACTACTCCCTCCGGTCTACAATAAGTGACTAATTTGCTTATTTATTTTAGTCCAAAATAAGTGTTCATTTATATAATCAAGAAAAAATTTAATTTATTTTTCCAAATTTACTCTTATATTGGTATCCCTAAAAAGTCATTTACTCCTCACATTTGAGAAGAGAAGTAAGTGCTACTATATGTTGCAACATTTAATTAAGGATAGTTTAGTCATACTAATTATTTTTATCTAGAATTTAGTATTTCCTTAATAGGTGTGCCCAAAGCAAATTAGTCACTTATTGTGGACCGGAGAGAATATATGTTTACCCTAAAATCCGAGTAACAATTAAACTTATATTGTGGTCTTAAAGATATGTGATTTAGTCCAATACCAATTGATAAACGAGGAATCGAATGTATAATTTAAAGAATAAGGTAAGTCAAACCAATATGCAAGCCAAGTCTTGACCTCGAGCTATGACAGTCTCGAGGTGGGTCAGTGAGAGCAATAAATTATAAGGCAACTTTGATAAATAGTAGGTAAGAAAGTAAAATTCCTTTTTCCAATGAATCGTCTGTTACAAATGAATGAGTTTCCCTTTATATAATAGGGGGTCCTCAATAAAGTACATTTCTAGTTATAGTAGGGAATTTTATTGGACATTTGTCTAACCGCCTAGTACAAATCTGTTCCGGAATTTACGCTGCGATCTTAGGGCCGATGCGGGAATCTCGCTCTTTCTGTTATTAAACCATAATGGTATTATCTCGAAGTTGGTCATGCTCGGCTTCGGTGTTCATCGAGCACTTCGATCTTCAAGTCCTGTACTCCGCCATCAGGCTCGAGCTTGGTCCGTTTTGAACTTATTCTCAAAGCGATTCCTCTAGCCTATTTTGACCGTATACAGTATATTTTAGGCGAAATACATACGGAGACACTTAAAGTTGGCACGATCTTTCATTTAGACACTTGAACTTAAGAGAGTTCCTATTGAACACTTATACTACCTGAAACTTATTCCAATTGAGCACTTCTTGCTGAGTTGGCACATAAAGTGAATTTCACCCGATATAGGCGCGTGAAGACCCAAAAAAACAGTTTTTTTTCTTTTTTCTTTTTTATTTCCTTCATCTTCTCCCTCAAAAAACAAAACAGATCTGCGTCTCTTCACTGCCAGAATTCGGCAAGAGAAACCGGCGACCTCATCCTCTCCAAAAAACCAACAAGTTCCCATCTTCTTCTCCCGTGCTGGTCACAGAAAAGATTCCAAAACCCTAGGAATACGATCTGGGTTCCAACGAGCTCCCCTCTTAACAAGAGTTCAATGTTCTTCAATTTTTGATTTTTTAATTTTTATTATTGGATTTTAATTTTTCTTGTAAATCCTGGATTTGATTTAAGGTTGGAAAAGTCAAGAGCAGCAGCCGCATCCCCTTGTTGCAGAGAACTGCAATTAAATGAAATCCACCATTAATGGGTCTTTAAAAAGCTTGAAGGTTTAAAATGAGTTACTTGATTTGATGAAAGTTTGAGAAATTAATATTGGGGTTGTCTTCGGGTCGTCATGGGGAATGTTTAGCTGAAGTTATAACAAATTTGGTGGAGTTTCTCTTAAAAATTTGGATTAAAATCGTGCTTGGAACAAGAACATACATGAAAATTATGAAGAACATCAAGACCACTAATTATTTTGTTTATTAAATAGATTTAACATAGTTTTTCCTTCTTTTTTTACTCAAAATAATATATGTCCTTTTATTATTCTTCATTCGCCACGTCAGCAGCGAGTGCATTTCACAAACTTTGTAAGTTTGGCTGATTGTCAAATAAGTGCTCAATTGGAATAAGTTTCGGGTAGTATAAGTGCTCAATAGGAATTCTCTTAAGTTCAGGTGTCTAAATGAAAGATCATGTCAACTTTAAGCGTCTCCGTATGTATTCCGCCTATATTTTATAGTTGTCAACTATATGTTTAAAGTTCAAACCCAAGACAGTGAATGAGGTACTACACCTTTTGTTACCATGCTATATCTGCCACTTACTGCCAGATCTGGTTTAGTGTAAAAGTAGAACTAAATTCTTGCATTTAATCGAGAAATTCTTATTAACATACATAAAATATCTAATATCTTAATTGTAGTATTATGTTAATTGCAACTTGGGAACTGCATATAGATATGGTGTCACGTGTGGGTGTTTTTTTTAGTGTCTAATGTTTATAAAAGTTGTTTCTAAATGAGTATATATAACAATCATTTTCATCTTCTATAGTAATTGAAGTTCTGTTATTGTTAAGATGATAGGATGATTTATGAGAGTAAAGATTCCTACTTTTTTGTCAATTCTTTGAAACTTGATATATAAGTTTAAATATAAAAAGAACTAAAAAAAATTGATGATATGACGTATGGACTGGAGTAATACATAAATCATATATATATGTAAAAACACGAATATTTTATGCTAAATATTGGATGACTAAAATATCCTTGTAACATTGATCGACTTTAATACCCTTAAATATTTGTATAATTTAAGGTTATAATTGTAAATCACTCAAGGGTGCAATTCTTTACTGATTTAAACTATACCTATGACGATCCTATAAATTTGATATTAGGTATAATTCTTTGCCGACTTAATGGTTTTGGACTGCTCATCACCGACACATCAAATTAACCTTATTTTACAGGGTTGTACAAGATCGAAGAATCTTTCTTATTCGTTCACTTGGCAATAGAAGTTTTGATGTTTGAGAATGGTAAGGAAATACTAAGTTTTAATTTAATTAGAATAGGCTCTACATATATGCAACTTCTCATTAAATTAAAAAGAACATTAATCCTAAGAAATCTAAAGAAATCAACACCTTTTGTTCCATAAAATTATATAGCACAAAAGTTTTCAGTTATTTCAACCTTCATTATGTGTTTGCAGATTTACATAGATACAGACACGATCGCATCCTCATTGGTGATCATGCATGTTGTTCCTATTTATATATTTTTTCTTTGATTCGACTAACTTTGATCTGCTATTATTTAGTTTTTAAGTGTTGGTTTTTTAATAATGCATATAGACTCATGAACGTTCTTGCAGTCACGTCAAGTAGCACACATTCTTGGGATGTTGGAATACAAAATTAAAAAAATATTTTTGTTCCTTTTGGAGAAAATAAGGTATATTAAAGAACTATTTTTTTACGTTGTTGTAAATTTTTTATCTTTAATAGGGAAAAAGATACGGAAGGGTATTCTAAAATCTTTGGAGTTCAACGTAGAAAAATTGAATTGATTTGTAATTTTTGGCTTCTTTCTTGCTTTTAATTATATATTGATTATCTTTAGTTTCTTATGTATTAGATGCTAACCGACGGTGATTTTCTTTGCTTTTGTTCTTTTGGTTTTGTCTATTTAATCTTTTGTTTAGTTCTTTTCTAAACGGTCATTATGTTGTCTTTGTGTAGGTGTATCTCACTTTGGTTATAAGATTTTGCACGCTTGGGGTTAACTTCGGGTATAAAAGTGTAAAAATAGCTACATATTATTTTATTCACACATTTTGTTTTTCAAATAAAATATTCATCCAATAAATTAGATGTATTTAAGTTTTCCATTGCTCAAAGACTATTGTCGTATATAACAAGGCTAAAAGGATATTTTATGATTATTTGCTTGCCCAAATATTAGATTTATGCTCGAATCATGAATTCCTTCCATAATTTAAATTTTTCTTTAGTAGTTTAAGTTTGCTTGAGTTCATGTCTCTATAATCTTTTAGATAACACATTGAATTGTTAGATTTTGTCACATGAAAGTTTACATTTCTTTTAACATAAAAAGTTTTACTTGATACACCTGAAGAGAAGTGACTAAAGGTTTGAGTTAATCATTCAATCCAACTAAAATAAAGGTGATAAGTTACAACTTCGACTATAAAATTTGAATCATGCACAAGTATAGCTCAATCCTTATACGTGATATCTGATACTGGCTTAATGTTAAAATTTCATTAACTACTATGCTTAAGGATCATGACATATAAGCTTCGTAATACTTGTTATAGGATAACATGAAATACAACAAAAAAAAGTAATGTCATGGAGGGTAAGAACGGTTATCTCTATATTTTTCGTTATTAATGTATCTTAATCTAAAGACATATGACTTTGATATATCCTCATCGTTAAATATTATAATTACATGGCAAGACTATGCGTTTTGAATACTTGTTCTGTTATGAAGTATTGTTGCATTGTTTAAGTGATTTTACAACTTTTAGCATAAATTTCAAAATGTTTAGTTCCATTGTTATTAGATTATTATCAAAAATTTATTATTGAGTTGGTTTGAAATATTTTTTTTAGGAATTGATTATTGGAGTTCATACATATTTAGTAACAAATAATTTTAGAATATTTATGCAATTGATTGTTTAATACTTTTGGTAAGATATTTCGTGCATCGCACGAACATAGAGACTAGTTATACTAAAAATGGGAAGACCCAAAGTTAAAAGTTGATTTACAAATATACCCTTAAAAACTAAGTAACAATATTGCCCATGAGTAAGAAGCTGCCTTCTATTAAATTAAAATAAACGGAAAAGGGCCTAAAATGCCCCTAAACTATCCGTTTTGGTACAATAATGCCCTTCATCCATTTATTGGGCCAAATATGCCCTTCCGTTAATGTTTTTGGCTCACGAATGCCCTTTGAGTTAACGGAGGACACGTGTTATCCTCCTGTTGGCCCATTCTAAATATTTCTTAATTAATTAAAAATACCCAGTATTCATACCCGAAAAATAATTTTCTAAAGCAATTTTTCTAAAACTTTTTTTTACTAAAAACTGAAGAAAAAAAAGGAATTTTTTTTCCAGTTTTTACAAAAAAATAGATTTTTTTACTAAAATAATGTTTTTGTAAAAACAAAAATAAAATCTAAAAAGCAATTTTCTAAAGCAATATTTTTGAAAAAACTGGAAAAAAGTAGATATTTTTTGCTAAAATAAAAAAATAATAAAAAAAAAATCAGTTTTTAGAAAAACATTTCTTTAAAAAACTGGAAAAAAATCCATGTTTTTTGATGTGCATTGGTCCTATGTCAACCATTTATATACACAGATTACAAGCTTCCACAACAACAGAAAACGATCCTATAATGTTTGTTCTTTTGGTTCAATATTTTCACGTTATGGCTTCCAAAAAAAATCCAACTTCGCAAAAAACATGATTTTTTTTTAATTTTGATTTTAGCAAAAAACATCTACTTTTTTACATCTACTGATTATTTTAGTAAAAAAATCTATTTTTTTTGTAAAAACTGGAAAAAAAAAATTCCTTTTTTTTCTACAGTTTTTAGTAAAAAAAAGTTTTAGAAAAATTGCTTTAGAAAATTATTTTTCGGGTATAAATAATGGGTCTTTTTAATTAATTAAGAAATATTTAGAATGGGCCAACAGGAGGATGACACGTGTCCCTCCGTTAACTCAAAGGGCATTTGTGAGCCAAAAACATTAACAGAAGGGCATATTTGGCCCAATAAATGGATGAAGGCATTATTGTACCAAAACGGATAGTTCAGGGGCATTTTAGGCCCTTTTCCGTAAAATAAATGAAAAAAATCAATTGCATTGTTTCACATTCCAACTTTTCTCTGTTTGGTCTTATGAGCTTCTACCGATTATAATATTTATGCATAGTCTTTACTCATACTTTACTACACTATAAAAGCAGACACAAAAGTGTCAAATTACTTCATCATTTTTTTCATTTTCTCTTCTTTGTTAGTAACTCCCTTTTCGCAGAAGAACATTCTCTTTCTGGTTTTCTTTTTTAATTTTGCTCAACTCCAATTATAACGCCCATGTAAAGAAATCTCAGTGAAATTATGGTGGGCTCCTTTATTGCTTTCCAATTAATTTTTTCCCCTTATTAACCAGTTATTATTGTTATCTTCACCATTTATGTAATCAAAGGAAGTCTCATTGTGCAGGTTTTTAAAGGAAACTTAGCATATATATCTGCAGACTATACGATCTTATATCTGATCCAGTATTTTTGATTATCATATTTTATTTTGATTGTTTTGTTTCTTTTTTTCTTTTCTCCTTTGGATATAAATTTAGACTAATTATGAAAACGACTGGTTCCATTATTAGAGCTTTTTTTTCCTTTTCTCCGCGATAAACATTCAAAGACTATGAGTTATTTTGTCTAACACTTGCTTGGGATAATCGTTTCCTTTTGATAATCAATGTAGCTTAGGATTTATCTTTGTTTATAGAGTCAAATTATAAGTATTTTAATTCAATTAGATGAAAACTGGAGAATATCTTTAGACAAAAAGAAACAAAAGATGAAAGGTTTGTTTTAAAAGAAATTCTAGTAATCAACTGCATATATTAATATTTTACGTGATGCGATAACTTTTAAAAAAATGGATGGTAAGATTACTTTCATTCGATAACTTCTTGATATGTATACGGCTGTTAAAAGGAGGCTACAATTTTTAAAAAAACAAGGCACAAACTTTAAGACGTGAAGTACTTGCAACATTGTTTATATTCATATTAAAACTATGTATTGATGAAATATCAAAATTCGAGAAAATTATCAAGCTAAATATGTGGTATATTAGAAGAACTGCATAAGAAAAAGTTATACCATTTTAGTTTAGTGTCTACAACTACAAAATATAATAGTGACATCGAGTCATTCAAATTAAATAGGTTGACTATATATTCATCAAGTTCAGCTTGTGCTTTTTCCTTTCAAATTTTTAGTTACTAATTTTGCACAAGTTTTAATATTATTTATATCGTTTTAAAATTTTTGTACCAACTGATATGGAACACACGTGTCCAAAGACCAGTTGGTAAATAATACGCCTGCATTGGCATTATTGGGACGTCTTCGGTGTTTATAAATTCAAATGACTTAATGGAGTATTAGTCACTTGCCAATAAATTATAATTACCAACAATAATTATTTTGACCATTTTAGACAAAGATATGATAGTTTAGTATGATATATACTTTACCAAGTAATATCTGTAGCTGTAGCTATATTAATAGAGTAGAGCCCTCACCAAGTATTTTCTGCACGAGAGAAGCTAAGGAGGACTGTCCAAAAAAAAAAAAAATTAAGTTGATTTAATTACCTCAAAATTAAAGGCATGAACTTATAGATGCACTTATTCAAGTTATCATAATTTATTTTAGTTCGTTCGCTTATCAATTAACATGAGCATGACTACTTTGATATACTCACTTTATATATTTCAAGAACATTAAAAGATAACTAAAAAATTGTCACGATCCGAAATCCTAATCTCGGGGCTGTGATGGCGCTTAACATCCAGTTGCTAGGCAAGCCGACGTGAGATAATTGAATAGCCCATTCTAACAGTTAAAAATACAATGATAATATACAACGAGAAATAAAAACTCAATCTAACACAGTACTAATATAAGTCACATGATAATATCTACTCCCAGAAATCTAGAGTCACGAGTACACGAGCAACTAGAAGTCTACAAACAAAGTCTGAAATAAATACAATTGTTTCGAAGGAAATGAACAGTAAAAGTGGGAAAAGGAAGGGGACTTCAAGGTTTGTGGATGCCATCAGATCTACCTTGAGTCTCCATATGCAATAATCCAATCTGATGCACCTCACGCACTGGGGGATCAATACCAGTATCTGCACAAGAAGTATAAAAGTATAGTATGAGTACAACCGACCCAACATACTCCGTAAGTGTCGAGCCTAACCTCAACGAGGTAGTGACGAGGTTATGATAAGACAACTACGTAGATAAACATGTACAAGTATATATAAAGTAACAACAATAACAGAGAATGATAACGTACAAACTGGGAGGGGATATGAAAAGGGGGGGGGGGGGGCAAACATAACAACTGCGACAATTGTGAAATCATGAGATAGCCAAATAAATCATCAACCAATGAAATCGGATAACCAATACTATGAAAATGGCACGGCATCACCCTTCGTGCTTTTACTCTCGTCCTTACCATGAAACAATGAATAAATGAGATGAATGGCAAAACATCATCTTTCGTGCTTTTACTCTCTTCCTCACCGTGTGATAATGAATAAATGAGATAAATGGCACGACATCACTCTTTGTGATTTTACTCTCTTCCTCACCATGAAATGATGATAATATGTATGAGCACGTGAATTTTGCCCTATATGAAAATTACTCCCAAAAATTCAAAATAAAATAATTTTCCTTTGTGTGCAATTTTGAGAATTTTCGTGGCATTTTTGGATAATTATTTGTATTTGTCCGTGCATGTTTATTTGTTAAATTAATAAAAAATACAAAAATATGTCGAATTTTTCATTTAGGATTTAATTCTACAATTAGGAGCAATTAAGTTTGTTTTACAAGAACAAAAAAATCACAAAAATAATGTACTTTGCATTTTTAGCATTTAATGTCCAAATTGTATAATTTTATTTTTAATTGGTATTTAATTGTGTGTGTTAATTGTTAGTAGAAGTTAATTCGTATTTTTGTAAGTTAATTTGATTTTTGTAATGTAATTTAGAGTTTTAGTTTTAATAAATAGGAAATAAAAGAAATAGAAAAAAAAATGGAAAGAAGATAAGAAAGCCATGGTCTTTGGGCCATTTCTTAAAATTGAATTAAACCACCCCCAACCCAGCCCAATACCCGCCCCAATCCAGTCCAGCTCAGGGGCAAACCAAACGACGTCGTTTGGTCACTTTTCACCGAGGCCGTTGGATTAAATCAATCCAACGGCTAAGATTCAATCACCTTACCTACAACCCCATACCCGACCCATTACCCGGTTCTAACCAACCCACTACTTAAACCAAACGACACCGTATGGTTTAACCTCCTTGATCTTGGCCGTTGATCTTAATTGATCTAACGGCCGAGATTAAAACACCCCCCGTCCCCCCGTATATATAGCCTTAATTCTTTACCCCGCCCCTTCAAACGAACCCCCCCTTTACTCTGTGTCATCTCCAAGCAGAGTCGATCCCTCCCCAAACCCTAGCAGCCGCCACCCCTCCCCTTCGCCGTAAACCCAGCGGCAACGATGCCGGTGACCACCAAAAACACACACCTGAACCCCCAGACCCTCCCCTATATGAATCCACAACCCTTTCTCCGCGAGTCATTACTAAACATCTCGAATCTTCATCTGAAGAATCGGACCAAAACCTTAGTTCACCCAACCGCCCCCAAATTAACACCCAACGTCCACCTGACTTCCCTCGTCCCTAAACCATTAACAGGTTCCCTCGAATCTCATTGGATTTTCTCGAATCTTAGACTGAAGTTTGACCCCAAACCCTAGTTCTTTCAAGCTCGAGGTTTAGTGGACAGTCGAAGATCTGTAGACCAAATTAGACTTTAATCGTGTGTTTTCACATTGAAAACACACGATTAAAGTCCGTTTTGGTCCAGATCAAAGGATCCAAGGATGAGTACAACATGGGGCCCGTTTTAGCCCCAAATCCAAAGGTCGGAGGTTCGAACTCGGTCCTCGTTTAAACTGGTAGGTTTCCACTTATTTCTCCTTTATTAGTTTCATTCAGTAAGTTCATCTTCTACCCCTTTCTTTAGGATCAAATGCTTTGTGTTTGTTCTGTATTTTGTCTCTTGTTTGTATTGTTGTTCACATCGAATTATTCAGTATCCATAATACTTTGTCTAAAACCACGGATACTCCTGAAATTGTCTGATGGTTACCACTTGTTCAAATTGGCCAAGTTTGTTCTTTGTTGTTCATCGTTTGTTTGGTTCCTTGCTCATTTCTGTTTGTCTAAGCTAATTAGGATTGGTTCCCAATATGGTTATCTTATCCCCTGTGTATGTGTGAATCAGTTTGACTTTAGTAGTTCAATACAGTTTGACTTGAATCAGTAGTTTCATTTGGGTAATAATCTGAGCGCAAGTTCTAGTTGATTTTACTAAATTGAATCTCAATGTTTGTCCTGTATTGGATTCGGTTTTGATGTGCTTGTTAGGTATCGGTTCATGTGGCTAGGTAGTTAATTGATTAGTTGAAATTGGTTATAGCTGATAAAGTACAAGGGATTGTGGTAGGACAGTGAATCACAGGGGTTTCAGGGGTAATTTGGGGATTTCAAAACTTGAAAAAAGAGGGTTAACTTGAGTGGACTGTCAGGAAGTACTAATGTACCATTAATCTAATGTAGTTGTTTAATAATAGTTGGGAGCAAAAGATAATGGTATGAGGAGGTTTAATGGGGAGTGATTAAATAAATATGTGCCCATAACCTTTGAATTAAAAATAGAATGGGACATACAATAGTGGGGAACAAAACATACAATAGTGGGCAAAAAGAAGGAATATGATGAGCGGAATTAGTTTCTTAATTTTGTTTGAGTGCTCTTAAGAGCTGGCAGGGTCTGTTTTGCATATAAATAGAGGCACTTAGGACAGAGTTAAGGGAGCCATTTTTTTTTGGAGAACTGGAAAACACTTTCTGAAAAATACTAAAGGAAATCAGTTCTTCAGGCAGTCTTTAGAGAGCTTTTGGAGAGTTTTTTTGTTAGTTTTCAGTTCTGGACAGATTTGGAGAACTGAAGGAGTTTTCAGGCAGTCTTAGACAGCATTTTGCAAGCTAAAACATTCAGTTTCTCTTTGAGAGTTTAGAGAGCATTTCTTTGAGAGTTTTCCTGAGAGCTTGAACATCATCATTTTGAGAGTTGAAAAAAAAAAAGAAAAAAAGAGAATACAAGCTGACACTGTCTCATTGAAGTGCTGGTTTATTGCTGGTTTCACTCAAGATCAGTAGAGTCTGTTTTGGGTTATTTGTTGTTGCTGTTTGGTTTTGCAATTGTTTCTGGGTTGTGGTCGAGTATTATTCTGGCTTAAAACTGGTGTTGAGCTGTTCTGAATTCTATTACTGTTGTTGTTGTTGTATTGCTGTTGCTGATCTTCCTTTTCTCCCATTGTAAACATTTCCAGGTACACACTTCTGAAACCATGTGTTGATGTAAGCTTGAATTTGAAGCTGAAGTTGAAATGAATTGAGAAGTGCACGTTTGCCTGCTTCATAGTATCTGTGTTCAAGATGTAACAATAGGACGAATGATAGGTAGTTTGTATTTGTTTAGGCTCATTCCAATTATATTTACTTTGTGTGAATTGGAACATACTCGAACTAATGTGGACTATTAAATAGTATGCTGTTAGATTAATTAGATGTATTTCCATGTGTTTAGCAATTTAGTTTGGTTTAGCTGATGATGATAGTATAACGAAGAATCTCAGTAGGCCTCTGTACGTATTCCGTTGGATCTTTGGACTGTTTAAACTTGTTATGGCCCGGTCCAGTTTGATTTTAAGATAAACACGTATTTTAAGCAAATTTTCATATTGCGTTAGTTAATACCAACGGATTAGCTATTAATGTCAACTCTCTCGTCCTGTTGAATTCCTTATTTCAACATAGGTTTAATAGTGTAGATTAATAATTAATATCAACATCGGCTCACCATTTAACGAAGTGTCTGTTTGATAAGTGGACATGAATGAAGTATTTAATTTGAATAAATGTATGATGTTGAACTCTAATGCTATTTGGTAAACACAATCAGAAAAATTGGGACTTTTGTCCAAAAGCGTACATTATGTGGTTTGGGCCTTTTTGACAATTGGCTCGTTAGTAGTCAAACGGCCCATTGTGAGTTTTAAGTTAGGTAGCGGTTCCAAATTGAAAGGCGCTCCCTTTTGTTTGGATCTGGACTTGAACTTGAAGCTCGAATTTTATAATATTAACTAATTAGGATTTTTTAGAGATAAATAATATAGAAAAATCATAGTTTACTTTAGGGTGGACCTTTAAAATATGAGATGAGCCTCGCCAAATATAATGCGAAATTGCGGGGCCCTCACTAAATGTATATATAAAATACTTAGAACTCGGGATCAACCGCTTAGCGAATTTCACGGCCTTTTTCCCAAAAGTAATAATGCGTTAGTCACTGTTAGGCACGTACTTTTAATAATTTACTTTCTTAAACTTGGGTGCACATTTATGTGACCCAAATCCAAATCTCAACGGAGTCGAAATATGTCGTTGATCACGGGTACATTGATTGTGACGTGGTTCGAGATGCATGTCCATGACGTTGCAAATTCCTTTGAAAAATAGTGAAGGAGACGAGCCTCGACAAACAAGAATACACAAACTGTGGGGCCCTCAACGGACAGTTATTTCAAATGCTTAGATTTCGAGACAGGCCGCATAGCGAACTTTACGGCTTTTCTCAAAATAACAATGCGTTAGTATCTTTAGGCGTGTATTTAATAATGTTATCTTCCTAAACTCGGGTGCACATTTATGTGACCCAAATCCAAATCTCAATGAAGTTGGAACGTATCGAAAATTGAGGGTACATTTATGTGGTGCAATTCGAGATGCATTCTCACGACATTGCAATTCTTTGAATAAATAATAACAAAAGCAGTAAACAGTTAAAATTTACACATAGGTTCATAATTGTATAAAATCAGATAATCAAGCCGAATATGACAGTTGAGCGACCGTGCTAGAACCACGGAATTCGGGAATGCCTAACACCTTCTCCCGAGTTAACAGAATTCCTTACTCGGATTTCTGGTGCACAGACTGTTAAACAGAGTCAATCTTTTCCTCGATTCGGGATTCAAACGGTTACTTGGGACACCATAAATCTCCTAAGTGGCGAATCTGAATCTTTAAATAAAATCCTGTTTCGATTGACCTTTAATTGAAAAAACTCTCTTCCGCGCCTCTTTGAGGCGGCGTGGGCGAAAAAGGAGGTGTGACAATATGAATTCGAGTAAAAAATAATGCGGAGAATGTATTTAACGTCAAACATGATTCCAAATTACCAAACTTCAACTTCCAAAAATATTCAACAACTATGAAATAAGTAAAAATTATGAAACGAATAATCAAAGAAGTAATAACCTAACCTAAACATGGATATCATAATTAACAATACAATAAAACACAAAGAAACAAGTTTCACCCGCATGCTTTATTACAATTATAACGTATAAGTACTCATCACGTCACATATACGGTGTTCTCACATATAAAACACGTAGCAAATAGACTAACAAGTCCTAATCTCTCAAGTCAAGGTTAATCACGCCACTTACCTCGCTCCGCAATCAAATAAAAGCTCAATCATGGCTTTTCCTCTAATATTCGCCTCCAAACCAATTGAATCTAACAAAATATAGTACAAACAATTCAAAATAAGCTTTAGAAACTACATACGAGTGAAAAATATTCAATATTTAATAATTTTGGAAAAAGTCAACAAAAGTCAACCACATACTCGCTTGGTCAAAACACGAG
The DNA here is from genome assembly GCF_000715075.1 of Nicotiana tabacum. Taxonomy (NCBI): domain Eukaryota; kingdom Viridiplantae; phylum Streptophyta; class Magnoliopsida; order Solanales; family Solanaceae; genus Nicotiana; species Nicotiana tabacum. The sequence goes on from NC_134100.1 coordinate 8,710,547, forward strand.
ATTCGGACCAAAACCCAATTATCCATTCACCCACGGTCCAATTATGTGATTTGTTTTGAAATCCGACCCCAATTCAAGGTCTAAATCTCAATTTTACAAAAAAGTCCAATTCTACCCACATCTTTTATATCTACTATGAAAATTCTAAATTTGATGTTGAAATCTCATGAAATGTAACAATTGAAAAGAAATGGATTAAAGTCACTTACCAATGAATTTTGGAAGAAAAGTCTCTTGAAAAATAGCCTTTAGGGTGTTTAGGGTTGAAAAATTATGAGAAATGAGCTAAGTCCCATCCCCTCCCCCTTTTACCCAGCTGCAGATGTCACAATTGTGATGTCTTGTTTGCTAATGCGAGACAATGTCGCAATTACGAAACCCGTCTCAGGACCACAAAAGTCGCAAATGCGACATTTGGTTCGCAAATGCGAACTCCCAACCCTCGCAAATGTGGACCATTTATTCGCAAATACGAAGACAGCTCAAGGACTACTGAGTCGCAAATGCGATTCTGAGATCGCAATCGCGATCACTAACAGTTCGCAAATGCGAACATAATCCTTGCAAATGCGAAACCACCCAATCCAGCTCATGCTCGCAAATGCAACACTTGTTCGCAAAATCGAGACTCGCAAATGCGAGATCTGAAGCAGAGCACCAGCACCAGAAGTGCACCAGCTATCTCCAAAGTCCAAAACTCAATCTGTAGCCTATCCGAAACTCACCCGAGCCCCTCGGGCTCCAAACCAAATATGCACACAAGTGATATTATACGAACTCGCTAGCGCGATCAAAACACTAAAATAAAACCTAGAACAACGAATCGGACATCAAAATGCATGAAATTTTTAAAGAAACTTAAGAACTTTCAAATTTACAACCTGACGTCCGAATCACGTCAAATCAACTCCATTTTGCACCAATTTTGCAGACAAATCATAAATAAAGATATGAACCTATACCAAGTTCCGAAACTGTAATTCGAACCTGGTAGCAACAAAGTCAACTCACGGTCAAACTTAGGAATTCTTTAAACTTTCAAATTACTTGTTTTAAACAAATCACGTTAAATCAAGTTAAGGATTTTCGAATTCAATTTCGGACATACGCCTAAGTCACAAATCACGATACGAACCCACCAGGATCGTCAAAATACTTATTTGGGTCCGTTTACACAAAATATTGACCGTAGTCAACTCAAATAATTTTTAAGACTAAATTTTACATTTTCTTAAATTTTTCAAATAAAAATTTTCGAAAAAGACATGAACTGCGCACGCAAATCGAAGAATGCTAAGCGGAGCTATTTAAGGTCTCGAAACACAGAAATAAAGGCTAAAACTCAATATGACCTATCGGGTCATCACAAAAACAGGGGCGACCCTTCCATAAACCAACTACTTTAGGCCCCACATTTGTGAGGGCCCCATTTTTTGTTATACCTAATAGATTATGTATAAGTTTAAAAAAAGGTTCTGCGAAGTGAAAAAGTTTGATTTCTATCTTAAACAAGTATAGAGAAGAAGGGTGTGTAACTGCTATGATTTCTGCCACAAAAATTGCATTTGAAATGAATATCGAACCCGAATTTCGTAAGAAACGTATGATATATATGAAGTAATAATTTGATGAGAATATTGATAATAATCAAAATATTTCGAAGAGTTCTTTGGAGTTGATTATATTATACATAGTAGACAAGGTTATTTTTTTAACTTCAAAATAAATTTAAATAATTCGAAGCATATGCAAATATTTTTGGTTTTTTATTTAACAGTAAAAATTAAGATCACTAGATATAAAAATTTGAAAAAATATTGCCTTAATCTTGAATGTTACTTAAAACATAATAATCAATTCGATATTGATGGTTTAAATTTATTTTCGAAATTAAAAATATGAAGAAAAATAGTACAATTAGAAGATAATGGTTTAATTGATACACTAGGTCAAATAAAAAGAATTGATTATTTTTTCAATGCCTATATTACTTATGGAATAATGTTAATAACTCTTGTTACCGTTGCTTCAGCGAAAAGAAATGTTCAAAATTAAAATTGATAAAATCTTACCTAAGATGAACAATGTCTCGAGAAAGGTTAAATGGATTAGCTATATTGTCAATTAAGAAAGATTTATTAGGAATTACTGATTATAAAAAAATTATTAATAACTCTGTATCTAAGAAACGCTAGAAATATAGACTTCAAATAAATAAATAATTTTTTTAAAAAAAGTTAAGGTCCACTATAAACTTTGACTTTAGGCCACAAAAACTCGTCGGCCCATCCTGCACAAAAATATTTGTAATTAAGCAATGTAATTGGTTCTTCTTATAATATGAATTTCTTTGTAATACTAAAAGTAGTTTTAAGCAATTGACGAGAAAAAATGACCACCTGAGAGCAACTGTTGCTCGCTATAATTGGATATCTTACATTATTTTTTTTTCATGCCCGTCATATTTTCTAAAGTAATTCATTTTCAAAGTTGGATCTCGCTTCTCCTTTGTGTCAAAAATTCAAATTTTAATTACCACAAGGAGTATTGTAGGATGGTTGAGTTTCCTTCACCCTTAACCATAGATCTCCAGTTCAAACTCTAGGAACGAAGAATTTCTTGGTTGGGACTTGGGAGCGCTTTACCCTTATAATGGGCCTACTCAACGCGAAATCCGATTAATTGGACCAGTGTGCCTCAAATATCGTAAAAATAGCACGATATAGCTAGTTTTTGGATTGGTCATTCAAAAATAGCCAGCGTTTATCAAGTAAATGAAAAATAGCCACTATTTTGCTGTAGCAGAGACCGGTCCAGTATGATATACTGGAGTTCGGTGCACCTGTGTATGAACTCCAGCATATTATGTTGGACCGATATACTTTACTGGCTCCAGTATAATATACTGGAGACTGGAGCACCGGTGCTCCAAACTCCAGTATATTATGCTGGACCAGTATACTTGTTGGAACTCCAGTATATTATGCTGGAGTTCTAGTGTACTTATGCTGGAACTCCATCATATTATGCTGGAGTTCCAACATACTTATCTTGGAACTCCAGTATAATATGCTAGAGTTCAAGCATACTTACGCTGGAACTCCGGCATAATATACTGGCGTATTTTTCGGGTTTTGAATAGTGTTTTCGCTAAGATTTATCTTTACATGAAAAATGGCTAAATTTCGATTACTTTTGAAACTGGGATATTTTTAAACGACCAGTTGTAAATCTGGCTATTTTTTAATTTCACCCTCAAATATCGTATGGTTGAACATAAAACTTGGATACTAATTGTTGATACCCAACTTTTTTTCCTATGTATTTTTATATATAAAATACTTTGAAAATAACATATATATGCATACATAAGCATACCCAAGTGTTTTAGTATTTTTCTAATCTTTTGAAGAGTTTTTAAGTCAATTTACTATCCATTTTAGTATTACAAAATCCATAATTATTCCCAAAATCATCAATTTTGGTGAATAATTTATTTTATTTCTATATTTATACCAAAATATAGTTAAGATAATTTTGTATATTTTTACAAATTTATTTGGTATTTAAAAGACTAAATTGCATATAATTGCAATTATAGCCTATTTTAAGATTAATAACATTTCTATAATTGTAAAATTTGTTTCAATATTTTTAAATTAATATTTATACATTATTAGTTGGGTCAGTACTTTTAATTTGTTTTTAAAGTCTTTTTTCGCTATTTTTATAAAATAAAAGAGAAAATTGGCTATTTAACATTTAGCCTATTTCTATTTCAATTACAGCCTCATTTCCTTTCAATTTTAACCTCAATTTGACCCCAATTCTGCCCAAATTAAAACCAACCCAATTCCAATTTTAACCCAACCCATGACCCGATTTTAAATAACCCTACCCGTTCCTCACCTACCACTTAAATCTGGACCGTTGATCACTCAAGATCAATGGCCAAAACTAGCCCTTACACAAACTCTGGTTCTTCAAACTCAAACCCTTCTTAGTGTCCTAATGCATTTAATCATTAGGTGGCGATTCTTCAAATTCCAAAACTCAATTCCTAAAAGGGAATGAGTTGTCCTCCCAAATGTCACAAGCCCGATTTCGCAAGAAAAAAGGGGGCGCGACAGCGTGACGACTCTGCTGGGGAGATTTCTTTTAGGCTTTTACCATCTCATGTTTTTTGTGACTTTACTGCTTCTTTATTGCCTTTATTTAATGTCTTTATTTCTCTTCTATTACGAAACTGACTTGGCTCTTTGTTTCTTTTCTCTAATGCTTCCTTTTACCGCTTTCCTTCAATACTGTTATAATTATGAGCAATTATTGTAATCATTACTTTATGAACGTACAAATACATGAAAACTTGTAACTGCATATTCAATACCATATTCTACTCGTGCCAAACAAAATACCATAGCAACGCTTATAATGAGTGGTTGCGCCCTTCCGATATCATTACCCCCTAAATTTGGAAAAGACGTATTTACAGTAAAACCAGTCGATCAACGGTGTAGTCGATGGTTCCGTGCCTTTCCCTCTTGAGTTGTCCGCTCAAGGGTACCAGTCTAATACCCTATAGAAACCCTACTCTGTTCAATTGTGCATGCATCACTGTCAAAACCTAGCCGAGTCAGTTATGTTATCCTCATAATGACTCTTTAAGATAGCCTTGTCCAAAGTCAACTCGGTTTCTTGGGAACCCAAATGGACATTACCATATTCTGTGCATTTATTTGGAGAACTAAATGCTGCTTATGCTAATTATTATTTTAAATAGTCGAGTCCGGCGGGGTAAGGGTCTAACACTTTGTTTTGCAGAAATAAGGCACGAAGTCCCCAGATTTGGCATGGTCACCAACATCCACCCAAGGTTGCTAAGCTGGTGGAAGGATCTTCACTCCAGTGATCAGGCTTTTGTTCGGAAATACCTAGGAAATTTGCCTTCTCTCCTGGAGGTCCAACCCAACAACAAAATCATAGAAGCTGCTACTCTGTTCTGGGACTGTGATAGGTCTGTGTTTCGCTTCGGGGAGATTGAGATGACACCTTTGCTTGATGAAATAAGAGGATTAGCTGGTATTCCGTGGGAGACTCCGGGTTTACTTATGCCGGAAAATCGCAAGGGTAGGGATTTTCTCAAAATGATAGGACTAAAGAAAAATACAGACTTGACCTGTTTGAAGGATTCCTACGTTCCTTTCGACTATCTGTATGAGAGGTACGACCATAGTAAGTCCTACCGCACTTACCCAGATGAATTTGGCCTCACCTCATTGGGGCATATCCACAGAAGGGTCTTTGTCTTTATGTTCTGCTTCTTGGGGATCATAATGTTTCCTATGAAGAAAGCAAGGATTCACACCAGGCTAGCTATGATCACTAAAACCTCAATGGAGGGAATTGGTGGGCAACCCTTTAGCATAGTGCCCATGATCATTGCAGAAATGTACCGAGCCTTGAAAAAATGTCAACAAGGAGCCCCACTCTTCGAGGGCTACAACTTTCTACTCCAGCTCTGGCTCATGGAGCATCTCCAAAGGGGTGAATATCGGCAAGAGATTCAGCGCAGAGACTGGGATGATCATATAGCCTTCCATCAACCAAGGCGAATGAACTACATGTCCGACATGTTTGCTCAGCCAGAAGATGCCAAAGGATGGGTGGAGCTGTTTGAAAATTTGACTGAGGATCAAATACAATGGATGTTCGAATGGTTCCCTACTAACGAGTTCATCGCCCGATCCAGGGATGCACCGTTTCTGATACTGATCGGTTTAAGAGGAACTTACCCTTATGCCCCCTCCGGGTCATGAGACAGGCTGATAGAAAGCAAGTTATACTAAGGGTCGATAAGATGAGTCACTTCCGGGCTGACTTCCAAGCTGATGACAGTCCTTATAAGTGCCAAGCTCAGCATATGTGGCATTGCAAGATCATCATGGGAAGAGATACTATCGAGCCAGACAGATACCATGCTGGCTGCACCCCATACTATTCAGGATGACTGGAGGATAATCACAATGGTCTGGGCCAACCTGGGTTTGTTCGAGGTCACAGGATCATTGATAAAAAGGCTGAAGCACAAGTCAAGTACAACCAATTGCGCAAGAGGATACGGGAATGCGAAAGTGAGCACCGGGAGATTCAAGAAGCCATCAAAAGTTGATCGAAAAATGGAAGGATATGGCTGTCAGCGCCAACAAATGACTGGGGTATTTGGAGCAGGGTTTAGTAGAGTTGGAGAGGAAGTTCATCCAGAGGATTGAAAACTGCCAGAACGCTGAGGGAAACGAAGGATGACACTTGGCTAGAGCATATTTGATGTTGGGACTACGTGAGCTGGTGAAGCTATTCGATGGAGCTAAAGATGTCGAGTCTAGGGAAGGTCCTTCTGGGAACAAGTAGTTAGGAGTCTTTTCTTTTGCTTTAAAAATGTAATAAGGCCAACGGCCATTAGTAACATTTTATTTTCCGCTATTAATGTCGTTTTGGGATTCGCCTTATTTTTTATCAATAAAGTGAGGCATTTATCATTATAAGTTCTCCAAACCAACTTGTCGCTAGGCCTACCTCGGGCACAACGAGGCTCCCAAATTAGTACACGATTTATATTCTTGCACTATGTATTTAAATATTGCAACGTTTTCTTCTCATAATTCGCACTAACTTGCTACCTTTTTTGTTTTTACCTTTTGTTTATTCCCCTCCCCAAATGCTAGCTCGTGCACTCTGGCATCGTCATCTTACTCCACAAGATCCAAGGGCCCTCCACCTCCTCCTCCTCTGAGTCCTATTGTAAGCACGTGATTTTTGACCCTCCCCGGGAATTTTTACGTCCTTAAGCTTAAATATCTAATTTAGGACTAGTATAGCCATTTTAACTATTTTTACTTTATTTCGTTGCAAAAGAAATTTCAAAAAAATATATATATAAATTTTAGTTTATGTATCTCTCATAAACTTGAAAAATACAAAAAAATTGTACTTTATTTTTGTACTTTATAATTTCGAAAATTACAAAAAAAATATATAATTAAGGTTTTGTAGTCATTTTAATTTGGAAAAAAATACAAAAAATATTACCTCATATTTTATCTTAATATTTAGAAACGAAAATTACAAAAATAGTTTTATTAATATTTTGTAGCTATTTTAAATCCTTAAAAAATATTTAAAAAGATATAGTTTTGTTAAATACTAGTCTTATTTTGGTAGTTATTTTGCTTACATAGGACTAGTTAAGCAACGTGTTCCTATTTCTCGGGTCCGGGCAAAAGAATAATATTCGGGTTCAAACTACCCGGTTTTAGGCCTAATTTTCGGACCTAGCCCATAATAAACCGTGTTGAGGACACATGGGGAACCCCACCACGCGTGGGGGACATAAGTCTCGAACCCCACCACGCGTGGGGCTCATTTTTCTTGGTCAAGTTACAAATGCACGGACTTGGACATTTTCAAAGGGGGGACCAACGAAAAGGACTTTGAAAAATGGAAAAGAAAGAAAAAAATGGACAGAAGGTGAGGGAAAAGAGGAGTGAAAATTTTTTTTTAAAGCAAAAGTTTTTAAAAAGGGGAATGGCACGTGAAAAGTAGGAAAAAGAATTTAAAAAAAAAGCAAGAAATTTTTGTTGAAAAAGGGGAGAAGACTTTCACTTCAGGGGGGACCAAGGAAAGGGACTTTTGGAATTTTAAAGGGGAGGGTACTGTACATCTTCTTCTGGATGAAGAAGAAGAACAAAAACCTAACGGGAAAAAAAAAACCAGCGAAACCCTCCCAAACTTCCCCATCTTCTTCCAAACAAAAACCCTACTGAAAAAAGCTCGGACCATCACTTCCCCGCGTCAAAAACCCGACTGGACGACCACTGTTCAATCTTCTTCTTCAAGAAGAAGAAGAAGCAAACACCAGCGAAAACCAAGACCAAAAACCCTAAACTCCTCCATCACTACCCAACTCCATTCCCAAACTGCCTCACGACCACCACTCCGTCCCGACCAACTCCCCCATAACAACCAACAAAACCACCTCCATCACGAACCAGACGCACCTCCGTCAACCACCATTGCCATCCGCCACGAGCTCCAGCTCCACCCAAACCAGTCCGGCAAGCAGCGTCGTCAACCTCCAAGCAGCCCGCCACTAGCAACCTCCATTACCACCATCGTTGCCCGGCCAGCTGACCCCTCTCCGTCGACCTCTGCCCAACACCACCACCCAAACACCAGCCCCCCGTCGTCCAGTCCGTCAGCTTCCTCCACCGTGTCCAGCCTCCGTCGAGCAGCGACTGATGTTACCTTTCCCGGCGTCGCGTTGCCCAGTCGACCCACTGCCACCAACAGGCAAGCCATCCTCACGTCCAAACGATCCCTTCTGCCCATCTCCTCGTACCAGTTGCCGCGTCGGAGATACAGTAGCAACCAACAATCTTGGGGCTTCGACAGTTGTAGGGTCCAAGCTTTCCATCGAGGTCGTCTTTGGTTCGTCGAGTTGTTTGTCCGTGGTTTCGTCGTTGTTCCGCGTCCAGTGAGGTCTGGCTTGAATTCCGTCGGGTCGTGTTCGTCGTCCTGAGTTTGCCGAGGTTCAAAAGGTTAGTAAACCTCAAGTATTAGATAAGGAAATGTTACGTTAAATGTTCGAAGATGTAATATAGAAATTGGTATGATAATTTTCTGCTCGTGTTTTCATCGTATGCATTTTTGCTTATTTTGCGTTATGTGATTCTTGTTTATTTGATGCCATTTAATTAAGTGGGACTAGTCGTTCTATGACACAAGTTTGACGTTAATCTGTTCGTCCTTTCCTTCAGTTAGATCATTCGAAAAAAATAGTATTATTGCATGCTGTTACTGCTGCCGAAACACTCATTCACTAAACTCCTTTTATTAAACTTCTAACAAGTCATGGGATTTTAGTTGTAAAGAGGCCGTAAGTTTTAGTATTGTTAAAGACATAAAAATGGCATCCTTTTAAAAAAAAAATAATAATAATAATAATAATAATAATAATAATAATAAAGAATAAAACGAGACGAGCCTCGCCGAATAAAAGGGACAAATTGCGGGGCCCTCACAGATATATGTATCATAATGAACACTTAGATTCTGGGACGGGCCGTTTAACAAATTTCGCGGCCCTAGCCCAAAATAATAATGCGCTAGTTATTTTAGGAGCGCATTTAATAATGTTATCTCCCTAAACTCGGGTGCACATTTATGTGACCCAAATCCAAATCTCAACGAAATTGAAGTGTGTCTCTAATCACGGGTACATTGACTGTGACGTGGTCTGAGATGCATTTCCATGACATTGCAAATTCTAATAAAAAATAAAATGAGACGAGCCTCGCCAAATAAAAGGGATAAATTGCGGGGCCCTCACAAAATATATGTATTAAATACTTAGATTCCGGGATGGACCGTTTAGTAAAATTCCACGGTCCTACCCAAAATAAATACGCTAGCCGCTTTAGGCGCGCCTTTAATAATTTAATTTCCTTAAACTCGGGTGCACATTGATGTGACCCAAATCCAAATCTCAACGGAGTCAAAGTGTGTCGACGACCACAGGTACATTGATTGTAACGCGGTTCGAGATACGTTTTCACAACGTTGCAATTCTTGATAAAAACGGTAAATGATAAAAGCGGTTAAAAGTTAAATTTTGCACATAAGTTCACACTTGTATAAAATCAGATAATCAAGCCGAATATAACAGTTGAGCGACCGTGCTAGAACCACGGAACTCGGGAATGCCTAACACCTTCTCCCGGGTTAACAGAATTCCTTATCCAGATTTCTGGTACGCAGACTGTAATATGGAGTCATTCTTTTCCTCGATTCGGGATTAAAATTGGTGACTTGGGACACCCTAAATCTCCCAAGTGGAGACTATGAAATAATTAAACCTATCCCGTTTCGATATTCCTTTAATTGGAAAAAACTCCCCTGCGCCCCCGGGCGCGGAAAAAGGAGGTGTGACAGCTCTGGCGACTCTGCTGGGGACGACAAAACCCAGAACCACTGGTTCAGGGTTAAGAATTCGAGCTTAGTGTAATTGTTATTATTTGGCTTTATTTATTATCTGATTATTACATGTTTTAAGCCTAATGTGCTAAATGCTGCTTTTACCGCTTTGATATTATTTGAACTGTATATAAACTGTGCCGAAACCTTTCTCTTCTTACCTCCGGGGATGTGCTTACTGGTTGAGACTCCCTATTCTGTTAGTGTCATACCCTAAATAAACGAGGCTCGGAAAGTTTCTAAGCCGGCTGGCCTTTTGGTTCCCGGAAAGGAGCTCCTTCCTCAGCTCGAGTTGTCCGCTCGGGTACACTGTCTAGGACACCGACCCAGGTTTTTTAACCTAGTATAACAAAGCCACATGCCGGATCCCTAGTAGGAACGTTTATTTGCATCATGTGCATTTGACTTAGGGGACTCAACATAGGGGTTGGGTCCGTCTAGGACAAGCAACCTGAAAATAATAGACAATATTTCGGCATCCTATATGCTACATGTTGTATTTAGTCAAGTGCGTATGGGTCATTTGGTCATTTCCAGCATGATGTTATTTTAATCAAAGCATGGGGAACATTTGTGGAATCCAAGAAGCCTTGGAATTCCCTATGTCCCCCACGCTTGCTTTTTGGGAAAGCACATGGGGAACATTTGTGGAATCCAAGAAGTCTTGGAATTCTCATATGTCCCCCACGCTTCATATGTTGGGAAAAGCACATGGGGAGCATTTGCGGAATCCAAGAAGTCTTGGAAATCGTTATGTCTCCCATGCCACATTTTTGAAAGAAATAATAAAAATAAATAAAAGCATTGGAAAAATCAAAAAGATTTTGTATGTAGTCATCATTTTCTACAAATTAGAAAATCGTGAAAAGATGAGAAAATGGCAGTGTGGAGATATAACTACTTATTTTTAGAGGGAAAAACCAATGTCCAAGTAGTATCGAAACTCTGCCGAAATTTTGAGAAAATGAAAAGAAATGTCTTATTGGTTTGTTATATTAAAAGCAAAGGAAAAATAAAAATCATCATTGTTCTGTCTGTTTTTTTTTAAAAAAAAATATTAAAGAAAATAGTTTGTTTTGCCATTAAATGAAAATGAAAAAGAGTTTGTTTTTTTTTAAAAAAAAATGTTTTATTTTATTTTATTTTGTTTGCCTATGAAAATACCAGAAATAAAAATAAAAAGAGTCCGGCGTTGAATGTGATTTATTATTTGTTCCAAAATAAGTATATATATAATCCAAAAAAAAAAATTCAAAAGAAAGTTCAAAATTCAAAAGATAAAATAGATAAATAAAAATCCGAAAATATTTTGATTCTTCGTTAGAAAATTCAAAATTCAAAAAATATTTTCTTCTTTTCTTTAGAATAATAAAAAAAATGAAAATTCAAAAAATATTAGTCTTTCTTTTAAAAAGAAAATCAATCAAAAATCAAAAATATACTTCCTTTCTTCTTTTAAAGTAGTTCTTTCAAATTCAAAAAAAAAAAGTTAGTTCATCTACTTATCCTTATTTGACCGAACTACGCGGGTTTGATTCTCACCGGATGTGAGATACGTAGGCAACCCTCATCGGGTCCAACCCCCACCTTCTCAAAAAGAAGGAATGTTTTATGTTTTTCGTTAATTCGTTTGTTTGTTATAAATGAAAAATAATAGAACAATAGTCTATTTGTTTGTTGTGAAAATAATAATAATAAACAAAAATATAGAAAATGGAAAAGGGTCCTCTCAAAAACAGTTTATTTGACCGAACTACGCGGGTTTGATTCTCACCGGATGTGAGATACGTAGGCAACCCTCATCGGGTCCAACCCCACCTTTGCTCAAATAGCCAAAAACAAAGAAAATAATAATAAAAGAATAACATGTCAAATTTTAATTTTGTCATAAAGAAGTCGGGTGACGTTGTTTTATCAAGACATAGCCGAATGTTCCCGAGAGGGACGCCGGAAGGCTGACTTTGCATAAACAGCCACCTTTGGGTCATATTTAAGATTTGGTCCAGTTGACCCACACAGCCTTAAAAATCTTCGTCCCCGAGACGTTAAAAGGCCGTGTTCGCAATATTGACTTTTCTAATTTTGAAAAACGGTAAAAAGAGTTGTAAATAGGTCAGGTGATGCTGTTTTGTCATAAATAGCCGAATGTTCCCGAAAGGGACGCCGGAAGGCTGACTTGGCATAAACAGCCACATTTGGGTCATTTTGAGATATGGACCCACACAGCCTTCAAACTTTTCGTCCCCGAGGCGCTGAAGGGCCGTGTTCGCAACACCAGGTTTTCATTATAATTTGAAAGAAAAAAAAGACAAAGAATCGACGGTCAGGTGAATGCCGTTTGGATGTTTAGTCAAAAAAAAAATATATGAAAAAATAAAATAAGCCGAGCCAGTTTCGGCCGCGTCTTAAACCGTTCTTGCCGAAGTAGCCTTAGAGTATCTGTCAGTTGTCGAAAGGTTATTTTCGTAAAAGAACGGACAAGTTTGTAAAAGTGTCATAAAATAATTCTCTCCGGCCTCAAAATTCATGTGAAATTTGGAAGGGGCCACATTGGCAAAAATAATCATTTGGTTGCATTTGTCGAACAGAGAAAGGGAGTTAGCCTTTTGTTTTTGAGTTTATAAATCTTTTGATTAAAATAGGCGGTTTGTTTGATTTTCAAGTTGGTAGGTCACCTTTAAACCTTTGAAACCCAGTTTGTTTTAATATGAAAAGTGAAAAGAAAAAATGTTCATTATTGTTTATCTTTTATTAGTCCGAACTACGCAAGGTCTGATTCATGCGGGGTCATGATACGTAGGCAATCTCCATAAGATTCGACCACAAGAAAAAAGAAATGAAAAAAAGAAATGAAAAAAAAAAAAGAAAAAGAATGAAAAAAAAAGAATGAAAAAGAAAAAGCGAAAAAAAAGAAAAAAAAGAAAAACATCGAAAAAGAAAAAGAAAAAAAAGATGTTGTCAATAATGAGGACCGACTAAGTCCATTCTAACCTGTTTGTTTCGCAAATAAAGTTAAGGTGGTTGGTTTGTGGTAAGCCGGACAATGACACTCAGAATCCTTTACTTGCACCTAAGGATACACACTCTGCGGGGATCAGGCCTGATAACAGAAGCACTTGAATCCTAGTGGGAACGTGTTGACGGAAGTTGATGATATTAAAGCTGGCAATGGTCTGGACAATACTGATGCGAAGCTCAGTGGCTATGATGCCAATTTTGATAAAGTGGGAGAACGCTCCGTTCCTTGGTTAGCAAGAGAGAAGCTTGTGGTGGCTTATTTTGTTGTCATTTCTGTTTGTTCGGATTATTAGGATTGTAATTCGGATTTTGTTTTGTGTCAATATCTTTCCGCTTATCTTTCCGTTTTGTCATAGCGGTTTGTTTAAGTTTGTCCAGTTTGTTTTTAGGATTTTGTTCTGGATTGTTTTGTTTGTTTTGTTATTAAAACTATTTCGCCGGTAGTCTAATACAAAGTCCGGTCTTTTATTATTTCCAGTCATCTTTGTTTAGTCCTTTTTACCATTTTTGTTCAATGCCGATTCTAGGGACATGACATGCGCACCCAGTTTGGGCCTAATCTTAAAAGTTAATCATAAAACCCTGGAAAGGCGATTCAGACCATTTAAAGGAAATAAGGACGGTTGAGATTATTCAGAGCTCGAGTCATGTGGAACTGGGGCAAGTTGAACACAAAGAAAACCGTTAAAGAAAGATTCGCCTAAATTGGCATGAGGTTCGTTCATAATAATGAGAATGAGAATGTCGTCCAACGGTGCTTTAGAAGTGACAAATGAACAAACATATGTTGAATATAATTGTCAAGTCCAGCACCATCGGAAGAGACTATAAATCTATTGTTTGATTGTGTTGTTCGCACTTGGCATGTTTTGAAGACTGGAATGACGAAGGCATTTTGTTCTGCTACCCAAACACTTTATCCTTCGTTACCCCTTTTGAGCCTTATTTATTTTCTTTCATACCCCTCGTTCGGAATCAGTAGCAACGAAGAAAAAGAAAAAAGAGAGGAGGAAAGAAAACAACAAAACGAAAAGAGAAAAAAGAAAAGAAAAGAAAATTAATAACAAAGAGAAAAAAAAATCAAATGAAAAGAGGAATTAGGAACTACGTTTGACCTGATTCCTCAAAGAGGATACGTAGGCGCTTCACGGCTCGGTCATAGTTTTGGAAAATTTCAAAAAATATCCCCAAGCAAGAAAACTGGGGCAGAGGTTGCGTTTGATATAAATAAATCTAATTCCGAAGGTTGTAACTAATAACCCAAAAAAAATTTAATTGTATTTTTGAGCCTTTTATACCCTTTCTTTCTAGCCTTATCCAAAACCCACATTACGGTCCAAAGAAAGACCTTCTGACCAGTCTTCAAAAGATGCCAAGTCAGACAAATAAGATTCTTACCGGCGAACATAACATTCTGTTTCCACAACAGAAAGGACTCTAATCTCCAACAAAAAGAGTCATGCCGGCAACACTCCAAATTCCCAGCTGGAAAGTGATACAAATGAGAGAGTCTTATTGGTGAAAACCTTCACAGGCACCATAAGGCGATAAAAGCTGAGAGAAAACCAAATTGAGAGAGGCTTGATAGTGAAAACCCTTCGGGCACTACAAGTTGAATAAGAGTGAGAATCAGATGGGGAATCGCCAATTGAAGATCTTGAAAGAGGATTGACGGTAAAGGATAGGCCACATACGCATGTCTTGGCCATTGGAGTCGGTATCTGCATTTGATAGGGTTTTTATTTATAGTTTCTTTTGTTAAAGAGTCATGTTTTTTTCCTTTGTCTTTTTATCCTGTTCCTTTTTATCTTTTTCCTTTCATAGAAAAATCCCCAATAGAGTCTGTCTGGTCAGAACAAGTATGAAATGACTTCGAATAGGCCATCAGCTTTCCAAAATGAGATCTGACTAGTACATCCAAGTGGTATAGTCAGCGAGGAACAAGCGCGAGGCCAGTGTCAAAATATATATCCCCAGCAAAAGGCCCATGAACAAAGCAAGGAAAGCAGTGAGCATGATTCGGCGAAATCCATACTAGACTAAAAGGTCGGGGAAATGCCAGTTGCCGAGCTATGACACAAAAAAAGAGGGATATCCCCAGCAGAAAGGGATTGTACACAGCAAATAGAATTGTCCCCAACAAGTTGTGCAACGCAAAGCAAGGAAGGAAAAGAGGAAAAGCCATCCCGTTGGGAGTATCACAACCAACCACCATGTTTTAAACTAACAATTTTGTTTGATTTGAAACAGGTAAAGGAAAATGGCATTGATGCCAGAACTGCATGCCACAAGGGATATTATCAAACTGGGGCAGAAAATTTTCCTTCCATTTAGAAAATTTCCTGGAAGTCAGGTACCCCCAGCTGATAACATTTTACCCCCCAATAGGTAAGTAAATCAAGGGAGGTAGTCTTTGAAGGAAGAAGCTATGCAAAAACAAAACAAAAAAAAAGGGAATAATAAAAAATAACAAAAAAAAAATAAAAAAATAAAAAAAATAAATAAAATAAATGGGGAAGGTAGAAAGGGAAATTTCATCCCAATCCCCGACAAGTATTCAAGGTAAGACACCTTCAAGTCTTAAGGATATTTCGGGTTCATCCGCCCTCAAATAGGATATGTTGGGTTCATCCGCCCTCAAATAGGATCTGTCGGGTTCATCCGCCCTCAAATAGGATCTGTTGGGTTCATCCGCCCTCAAATAAGATATGTTGGTTTCAGTCTTTACATTTCTTGACAGGCGCCCACCTGAATAACGAGAGGAATACTTTTGTTTATGCATTTCATATTTTAGGCGCCCACCTGTATAATAAGGGAATACATTTTGTGTCTTTACCCATAGGAGATGCATTTCCTCCTAAGTTTGTTTTAGTTTTACCCATAGGAGACGCATTTCCTCCTAAGTTTAAGTTTTACCCATAGGAGGCGCAGTTCCTCCTAAGTTTAAGTTTTACCCCCTAGGAGACGCATTTCCTCCTAAGTTCATTTTAGTTTCACCCGTAGGAGATGCATTTCCTCCTAAGTGGTTGTTAAAGAAAAAAAAAAAAAAAGAGGAATAAAAAGATAATAATGAAAAAAGGAAAAAAGGTAAAAGCCATCCCCATCTAAATAATCCCCAACAGTTTCGAGGGAGGACAACACAGGTAAGTAAATAATTCAAAATAAAAAAAAAAAAAAGAGAAAGCGAAGGTTTCATTAATAGGAGACGCACTTCCTAGTTTGAAATCGTTAGAGTTCACCCATAGGAGACGCATTTCCTCCTCGTTTTGTTTTAGTTTTACCCATAGGAGATGCATTTCCTCCTAAGTTTAAGTTTACCCATAGGAGATGCATTTCCTCCTAAGTTTAAGTTTACCCATAGGAGACGCATTTCCTCCTAAGTTTAAGTTTTACCCATAGGAGACGCATTTCCTCCTAAGTTTAAGTTTTAGTTTCACCCGTAGGAGACGCATTTCCTCCTAAGTGGTTGTTAAAGATAACAAACAAAAAAAAATAAAAAACAAAAATGACCTAGTCTGATGAACCTTCTCCTAGGATCAAAATCTTAGTCCGATGAATTTTTCTCCTAAGATAGAGACCTAGTCTGACGAACCTTCTCCTAGGATCAAAATCTCAGTCTGATGAATCTTTCTCCTGAGATACCAAAAAACAAAAAAATCTTAGTCTGATGAATCTTTCTCCTAAGATGCCAAAAAGAAAAGACCTAGTCTGATGAACCTTCTCCTAGGATCAAAATCTTAGTCCGACGAATTTTTCTCCTAAGATAGAGACCTAGTCTGACGAACCTTCTCCTAGGATCAAAATCTCAGTCTGATGAATCTTTCTCCTGAGATACCAAAAAGAAAAGACCTAGTCTGATGAACCTTCTCCTAGGATCAAAATCTTAGTCCGACGAATTTTTCTCCTAAGATAGAGACCTAGTCTGACGAACCTTCTCCTAGGATCAAAATCTCAGTCTGATGAATCTTTCTCCTGAGATACCAAAAAGAAAAAAAACCTAGTCTGATGAACCTTCTCCTAGGATCAAAATCTTAGTCTGACGAATTTTTCTCCTAAGATAGAGACCTAGTCTGACGAACCTTCTCCTAGGATCAAAATCTTAGTCTGATGAATCTTTCTCCTGAGATACCAAAAAGAAAAAACCTAGTCTGATGAACCTTCTCCTAGGATCAAAATCTTAGTCTGACGAGTTTTTCTCCTAAGATAGAGACCTAGTCTGACGAACCTTCTCCTAGGATCAAAATCTTAGTCTGATGAATCTTTCTCCTAAGATACCCAAAAACAAAAAATCTTAGTCTGACGAATCTTTCTCCTAAGATACCAAAAAAAAAGACCTAGTCTGATGAACCTTCTCCTAGGATCAAAATCTTAGTCTGACGAATTTTTCTCCTAAGATAGAGACCTAGTCTGACGAACCTTCTCCTAGGATCAAAATCTTAGTCCGATGAATCTTTCTCCTAAGATGCTAAAAAAAACATTTTTGAAAAAAAAAAGAAAGAAAAAAAGAGTCATTTTCCTAAACCCAGGCGCCCACCTGTATAACGAGAGGAATACATTCCAGTTTTTATTTCAAGTGTTGAAATTGGGAGCCCACCCATAATAACAGAGGCATACATTCAGTTCTTACTTTCAAGTGTTGAAATTGGGAGCCCGCCCATAGAACAGAGGAATACATTTCAGTCCTTACATTTCAAGCATTGAAGTTAGGCGCCCACCTGTATAACAAGGGAATACATCCTAATCTAGTATTTAGTTCACTCTCAGCACTGCATCAGTAGTATCAGTGGGCTACGATTTTGCTAACGACTCACAAACCTTCCCAGTGCAAACTGGGTTAGGAAATTTTGTTTGTTTTGTTTGTTTTGATTGTCAGGGGCCTGCCTGTAGAGCAGAAGATTGTTATATGTCAAAGATTGAAGAAGTTAGGGGCCCGCCTGTGGAACAGCGGGATCGTTCAAAGTCAAGCCGTAACCCATTGGAAGGCAGAAAGCCACAACAAAAATCCCCTGCACTCAATCCAAGATAGAAGCAACAAGAATCTCGCCCCAAGAATGCGAGTCAACAGTCTGAGAGGGTCAACAAAAGCTAGTCACAAAAACAAAAAGAAAAAAAGAAGAAAAAGAAAAAAGAGAAAAATGAATGAATCCGAAGCACGGATGTGGAGAACAAATGTGATCTGCTCAAGAACTAGCGCCTACAACTAGCAAGTATCAAGGTTCAAATCCAAAGTCTGTATGAAGCACCATTCAAGACTCAAGACCAAGTTTCAGAAGACTTAAGAGATAGGAATCCTTGTAACTAGTAGTTGATAGGCTTAGTTAGTCTTTTTCAGTTTTCATTTTTGTTGTAATGACAGGACCGCGGACCGGAACCTCAACGGAACGGCACCTCGATCGGCTCTTCACCTCGGTACACTCTACCATCTCTCTCATTCCCGAACTACACGTGGCCTGATTCCTGTATAACCAAGGATATGTAGGCAGCTCAGATACCAGGGCTCGGTCACATTCCCTTCCTTTCCTTAAGTGTAGTCCGTCCAAGTAATGGTCGGGTCAAAAACACGGCTAGTCGTTCTTTGTCGGAAAACTCTTCGTGTTTCCAGTCAAAGAGGGGCAGCTGTAAGCACGTGATTTTTGACCCTCCCCGGGAATTTTTACGTCCTTAAGCTTAAATATCTAATTTAGGACTAGTATAGCCATTTTAACTATTTTTACTTTATTTCGTTGCAAAAGAAATTTCAAAAAAATATATATATAAATTTTAGTTTATGTATCTCTCATAAACTTGAAAAATACAAAAAAAATTGTACTTTATTTTTGTACTTTATAATTTCGAAAATTACAAAAAAAATATATAAATTAAGGTTTTGTAGTCATTTTAATTTGGAAAAAAATACAAAAAATATTACCTCATATTTTATCTTAATATTTAGAAACGAAAATTACAAAAATAGTTTTATTAATATTTTGTAGCTATTTTAAATCCTTAAAAAATATTTAAAAAGATATAGTTTTGTTAAATACTAGTCTTATTTTGGTAGTTATTTTGCTTACATAGGACTAGTTAAGCAACGTGTTCCTATTTCTCGGGTCCGGGCAAAAGAATAATATTCGGGTTCAAACTACCCGGTTTTAGGCCTAATTTTCGGACCTAGCCCATAATAAACCGTGTTGAGGACACATGGGGAACCCCACCACGCGTGGGGGACATAAGTCTCGAACCCCACCACGCGTGGGGCTCATTTTTCTTGGTCAAGTTACAAATGCACGGACTTGGACATTTTCAAAGGGGGGACCAACGAAAAGGACTTTGAAAAATGGAAAAGAAAGAAAAAAATGGACAGAAGGTGAGGGAAAAGAGGAGTGAAAATTTTTTTTTAAAGCAAAAGTTTTTAAAAAGGGGAATGGCACGTGAAAAGTAGGAAAAAGAATTTAAAAAAAAAACAAGAAATTTTTGTTGAAAAAGGGGAGAAGACTTTCACTTCAGGGGGGACCAAGGAAAGGGACTTTTGGAATTTTAAAGGGGAGGGTACTGTACATCTTCTTCTGGATGAAGAAGAAGAACAAAAACCTAACGGGAAAAAAAAAAACCAGCGAAACCCTCCCAAACTTCCCCATCTTCTTCCAAACAAAAACCCTACTGAAAAAAGCTCGGACCATCACTTCCCCGCGTCAAAAACCCGACTGGACGACTACTGTTCAATCTTCTTCTTCAAGAAGAAGAAGAAGCAAACACCAGCGAAAACCAAGACCAAAAACCCTAAACTCCTCCATCACTACCCAACTCCATTCCCAAACTGCCTCACGACCACCACTCCATCCCGACCAACTCCCCCATAACAACCAACAAAACTACCTCCATCACGAACCAGACGCACCTCCGTCAACCACCATTGCCATCCGCCACGAGCTCCAGCTCCACCCAAACCAGTCCGGCAAGCAGCGTCGTCAACCTCCAAGCAGCCCGCCACTAGCAACCTCCATTACCACCATCGTTGCCCGGCCAGCTGACCCCTCTCCGTCGACCTCTGCCCAACACCACCACCCAAACACCAGCCCCCCGTCGTCCAGTCCGTCAGCTTCCTCCACCGTGTCCAGCCTCCGTCGAGCAGCGACTGCTGTTACCTTTCCCGGCATCGCGTTGCCCAGTCGACCCACTGCCACCAACAGGCAAGCCATCCTCACGTCCAAACGATCCCTTCTGCCCATCTCCTCGTACCAGTTGCCGCGTCGGAGATACAGTAGCAACCAACAATCTTGGGGCTTCGACAGTTGTAGGGTCCAAGCTTTCCATCGAGGTCGTCTTTGGTTCGTCGAGTTGTTTGTCCGTGGTTTCGTCGTTGTTCCGCGTCCAGTGAGGTCTGGCTTGAATTCCGTAGGGGTCGTGTTCGTCGTCCTGAGTTTGCCGAGGTTCAAAAGGTTAGTAAATCTCAAGTATTAGATAAGGAAATGTTACGTTAAATGTTCGAAGATGTAATATAGAAATTGGTATGATAATTTTCTGCTTGTGTTTTCATCGTATGCATTTTTGCTTATTTTGCGTTATGTGATTCTTGTTTATTTGATGCCATTTAATTAAGTGGGACTAGTCGTTCTATGACATAAGTTTGACGTTAATCTGTTCGTCCTTTCCTTTAGTTAGATCATTCGAAAAAAAAATAGTATTATTGCATGCTGTTACTGCTGCCGAAACACTCATTCACTAAACTCCTTTTATTAAACTTCTAACAAGTCATGGGAATTTAGTTTTAAAGAGGCCGTAAGTTTTAGTATTGTTAAAGACATAAAAATGGCATCCTTTTAAAAAAAAAAAAATAATAATAATAATAATAATAAAGAATAAAACGAGACGAGCCTCGCCGAATAAAAGGGACAAATTGCGGGGCCCTCACAGATATATGTATCATAATGAACACTTAGATTCTGGGACGGGCCGTTTAACAAATTTCGCAGCCCTAGCCCAAAATAATAATGCGCTAGTTGCTTTAGGAGCGCCTTTAATAATGTTATCTCCCTAAACTCGGGTGCACATTTATGTGACCCAAATCCAAATCTCAACGAAATTGAAATGTGTCTCTAATCACGGGTACATTGACTGTGACGTGGTCTGAGATGCATTTCCATGACATTGCAAATTCTAATAAAAAATAAAATGAGACGAGCCTCGCCAAATAAAAGGGACAAATTGCAGGGCCCTCACAAAATATATGTATTAAATACTTAGATTCTGGGATGGACCGTTTAGTAAAATTCCACGGTCCTACCCAAAATAAATACGCTAGCCGCTTTAGGCGCGCCTTTAATAATTTAATTTCCTTAAACTCGGGTGCACATTGATGTGACCCAAATCCAAATCTCAACGGAGTCAAAGTGTGTCGACGACCACGGGTACATTGATTGTAATGCGGTTCGAGATACGTTTTCACAACGTTGCAATTCTTGATAAAAACGGTAAATGATAAAAGCGGTTAAAAGTTAAATTTTGCACATAAGTTCACACTTGTATAAAATCAGATAATCAAGCCGAATATAACAGTTGAGCGACCGTGCTAGAACCACGAAACTCGGGAATGCCTAACACCTTCTCCCGGGTTAACAGAATTCCTTATCCAGATTTCTGGTACGCAGACTGTAATATGGAGTCATTCTTTTCCTCGATTCGGGATTAAAATTGGTGACTTGGGACACCCTAAATCTCCCAAGTGGCGACTCTGAAATAATTAAACCTATCCCGTTTCGATATTCCTTTAATTGGAAAAAACTCCCCTGCGCCCCCGGGCGCGGAAAAAGGAGGTGTGACACCTATCAGAAACAGGAACAAGGGAAAGATGGAAGATTTGAGCAACATTAGAAAGGAGAACTCAGTTGAAAGGGTAGAGGTTCCTCAGGAAAGTGCCTCCCAGCTCGAACAGAAGTTATTGAAGTTTCAGGAAGAACTGGACCAAGTTCGGAACTTGGCGAATTTGTCATTTTCCCTCACTACCCCAAATGTCAACTTTGCCAACACTTAAAACCCCACACCTCCACAAAGCATTCTGAAACCACAAAACCAACCTGCTCCCCATCACCACTGCAACACATGCCACACTTCAGACAACACCCCACTGCTCATCCCTGAACCACTAAACTCCACAAATGATCATCCCCACAACACCCCCATCTATTTGGAAACCACACCCGAGTCCGATGATAAAGACTCGATTATCAGGAATCTGGCAGAAGAACTCAAGAAGCTGACTAAGCAGAATTCAGGGCGTCGAGGGAAGTAAGGGGATTTAAGGACTAAATTACAAAGACCTTTGCATTCAACCCGATGTCGAACTGCCTGAGGGGTACAAACCTCCTAAGTTCGAAATGTTTGACGGTACCGGGGATCCGAGAGTTCATCTGAGGACATACTGCGACAAGTTGGTCGGAGTAGGGAGGGACGAAAAGATTCACATGAAACTCTTCACGAGGAGTCTAAAGGGAGATGCTTTGTCTTAGTACATCAACCAAGACCCTAAGAAATGGTCAAATTGGGTAAGTATAGTGTCCGATTTCATGGACAGGTTCAGGTTCAACGCGGAAAATGCACCAGACATGTTCTACATCCAGAACTTAAAGAAGAAACCCATGGATACATTCCGTGAGTATGCTACTCATTGGAGATCAGAAGCTACTAAGGTCAAACCGGCTTTAGAAGAAGAACAAATGAACATGTTTTTCGTCTGAGCTCAAGACCCACAGTATTATGAAAGGTTAATGCTGATTGAAAGCCAGAAATTTTCCGACATCATCAAGCTAGGGGAAAGGATCGAGGAAGGTATCAAAAGTGGTATGGTCACTAACTTTGAAGCTTTGCAGGCCACCAACAAGGCTCTACAGTCTAGTGGCATGTCCAAGAAAAGGGACGTGAGCACTGTGATGGTTACACAAAGAACAAAATACCCAATTGAATACCAAACCTACCCAATACCTCCACTCACATATCAACCTACCCCAAATTACCAAGCACCCTTGCCCTCTTACCAAACTCCACCACCTACTTACCAATCACCTCCACCTCCTACATATCAGCCCACTTCACCCAGATATTCCCAACCCGCACATGTCTATCAAACCTACAATATTCAACCACCTCCCACCCACCAAAACTTTCCTAGACCCCGACCAAACTTCGACTGTAGACCCCCTAAACAGTATACCGCCATTGCCGAACCTATCGACCAGCTGTATGAAAGGCTCAAAGCTGCTGGTTACATCACCCATATCCCTGCTGTAAAGCCCGAAAACCCCTCCCAATGGGTCAACCCAAACAAAACCTGTGCATACCATTCTAGCATGAAGAGGCATACCATTGATGAGTGCCGCTCTCTGAAGGATAAGATCCAAGCTTTGATTGACAACAAGATCATCATAGCAAAGGAGCCAGCTCCGAATGTCCGCAACAGCCCTCTGCCTGACCACAAGGGGGAAGTGTTCACATGATTGAGATAGAGGATGATTGGGACCCCAAAGGGTCGATTGGATTGATTGCTGAAGGTGACGAGCCAAAGAAACCAACGATCACACTTAATCCGATTGTGGTCCAGATGTAACCTTCTGGAGACGCCAAAGTGAACATGTCCATATCACTTAAGTTCGAAGCACCTTCTTCTACAAAGGCTCCAGGGCCTATTGAGGTCGAGTTTGGGTCCCCCAAGGCACATGTACCATTTGAGGTTGTTATATTACCTCCTAGAGCAAGGGTGCACATTCCGGTGGCCATGACAGCCGTAACACTATTCCACCCAAAGGCCATACCATGGGATTACACCGTCGAGGCAAAAAGGAGAGGGAAAACCAAATCTGGAGAAGTAATTGCAGCACAGGGTATGACAAGAACCGGCAGGGTTTATACCCCAGAACATCTAGCTGAGTCTAGTAAGCAGGCCTCTGGACGACCAACAGTCACTGAAACTGGGCCTGATGATCTCTAGAGCAAGATACAAGCCAAAGAGTATTTGGTCATTGATCAGTTGAACAAAATGCCAGCCCAGATCTCTATCTTGGGCTCTGCTACAAAGCTCTGACGCACATAGGAACGCCTTATTGAAGGTGCTGAGCGAGGCATATGTACCCAGCAACATAACTGGAGGATAAATGACAAACATGGTAGGGCAAGTATTGGAGAGTCACAAAATCACTTTCCACAAAGATGAGCTACCACCTGAAGGGCTAAGCCACAACAAGGCATTGCACATCACTGTGCAGTGCGAAGATCATTTCATCACCAGAATCCTCATTGACAGAGGGTCCAACCTCAATATTTGTCCATTGGTGACTCTCAGAACATTGGGAAAGAGCCTACATGAGATCAAGGATGGAGCCATCAATGTCAAAGCTTTCGATGGATCCCAAAGGTCCACTATTGGGGAAATCAGTTTGTGTGTGCAAATGGGACCGACTTGGTTCGACGTTGATTTTCAAGTGATAGACGTCCCAGCATCTTACAACTTGCTATTGGGACGGCCCTGGATCCATGCCGCTGGGGCTATAGCATCAACCCTATATCAAGTAGTGAAATTCGAGTGGAATCACCAAAAGGTAATTATTCACGGCGACGGTAGCAATCCCATATACAGTCGCCAGACCATCCCAGCAATCGGAGGAAGAAGGAAGATAGGCGGAGAAACCTACCATCACATTGAGTGAGTCAACATCGTGGATAAGGACAAATGGTGGGATAACAAAATTGAAAGTATACTGAATTGGTGTGGATATGAACTTGGCAAAAGACTTGGCAAGAATCTCCAAGGAATCGCTAAGCCTATAAAGTTGAAGAAACACGGTACCACTTTCGGTTTGGGATATGAATACACTTGGGAGGAATTCAACCATTGGTTGCCACCATGGAGCAATCCCTACTACCCATTAGAGCACTCGATACCTCGCTTGGAGCAGACTTTCCAGCCAGCCAATGTCATATATGGGTCGGGAGAAGAGGAAGCACTGGCGGCGATGAGGAATTTGTTTTTGGAAGATGATAATATGGACTATTGTGTCATTTTCGAGGAGGATGGGGAGGAAGGCCCTTCTATACAGGCTGTGAGCCGAGGAGCACGCCTCAACAATTAGTCCATCAGAACCACCAGGGCCCGGAAAGCTTCGGGGTAGCAAGGCTGAGCAAAGCACCATGCATTATCTTTATTTTTTCGCTAATTGACTTTCTTTCCGCATTTTTAATATTGAAATAAGAGCTCCAATGTTCAAAACAATTATGAAATTTATCAAAGCATTTCAATTTCTTATAAATCTTGCTCTTATCACTTTTTATCGTTTACTTTATTTACACAACATTACTATTACTTATCTTATTGAACCGACGATTGTGACGTGCAACGAGGCAACGCAACAAACGAATATGGACTCAGAAGAAGATGATATACCAGAAGAGGTTGTTAAAGAGGTTGAGAATTTTGAGAACGAACCTAAGTCTAATCTGGACGAAACTGAGATTGTCAACCTGGGAGATGTAGAAAATGTCAAAGAAATACGAATCAGCGTTCATCTGTCACCATCAGAAATGAAAGAGTACACAAAATTTCTAAGGGAATATGAGGACATATTCGCCTGGTCTTATGATGACATGACTGGTCTTAGTACATCTATTGTAGCTCACAAACTGCCAACCGATCCGACATGTCCACCAATAAAATAGAAGCTCAGGAAGTTCAAACCTGACATGACTTTGAAAATCAAGGAAGAAGTCACCAAGCAAGTCAAAGCCAAGGTTCTCAGGGTAGTAGAGTATCCAACATGGTTAGCCAATATTGTGCCAGTGTCGAAGAAGGACGGGAAGGTTAGAGTCTGTGTCGACTACCGGGATCTCAATCGGGCCAGTCCGAAAGACAACTTCTCCTTGTCGAACATACACATTTTAATTGACAACTGTGCCAAGCATGAACTGCAGTCGTTTGTTGATTGTTTTGCTGGGTATCATCAGATATGGATGGATGAGGAAGACGTGGAGAAAACAACTTTCATTACGCCGTAGGGGATTTATTGTTACAAGATGATGTCGTTCGGGTTAAAGAATGTTGGGGCCATCTACATGAGGGCCATGACTGCTATTTTCCATGACAAAGAGATTGAGGTATATGTAGACGACGTCATCATCAAATCCAAGAGAGCCAGTGACCACATGGAAGATCTGAGGAAGTTCTTCAACAGACTAAGAAGGTACAACTTGAAGCTGAATCCCGCCAAATGTGCATTCGGGGTTCCTGCCGAAAAACTACTTGGGTTCATTGTGAGTCATCTAGGAATAGAACTAGATCCGTCAAAGATCAAAGCCATCCAAGAATTGCCACCACAGAAGAACAAGAATGAGGTTATGAGTTTCTTAGGAAGACTTAACTACATCAGCCGGTTCATAGCTCAATCCACTGTCATTTGTGAGCCAATCTTTAAGATGTTGAAGAAGGACGCCGCTACCAAATGGACTAATGATTGTCAGAAAGCCTTCGACAGAATCAAGGAATACCTGTCATCGCCGTCAGTTTTGGTCCCGCCCGAGCCGGGTAGACCTCTATTACTCTACCTCACAGTATTGGATGGAGCTTTCGGTTGTGTTCTGTGGCAACATGATGAAACGGGAAGAAAGGAGCAGGCCATCTATTATCTCAGCAAGAAGTTCACCCCGTACGAAGCCCGATATTCTCTATTGGAACGCACCTGTTGTGCTCTGACTTGGATAGCTCAGAAGTTGAGACACTATTTCTGTGCCTATACCACTTACCTTATATCAAAAGTGGATCCTTTGAAGTACATCTTTCAGAAGCCCATGCCCACTAGCAAGATAGCTAAGTGACAGATCCTACTGAGTGAATTAGACATTGTTTACGCAACTCAGAAGGCAATCAAAGGACAAGAACTGGCCGATCATCTTGCTAAAAATCCTGTGGATGGAGAATACGAGCCTGTAAAGACATATTTTCCCGATGAAGAGGTATCTTTCATAGGGGAAGATATTGCAGAACCCTATGATGGTTGGAGAATGTTTTTCGACGGAGCAACAAACTTTAAAGGAATTGGCATAGGAGTGGTCCTAGTATCAGAAACCGGCCAGCATTATCCGGTGTCTGCCAAGCATAGGTTCTCGTGCACCAACAACATGGCTGAGTACGAAGCCTGCATCTTAGGGCTCAAGATGGCCATTGACATGAACATTCAGGAATTGCTAGTGATCGGAGATTTAGACCTGCTTATACATCAGGTTCGAAAAGAATGGGCAACCAAGATACCCCCTTATCTGCATCATGTACATGAATTGAGGAAGAGGTTTACAAAGACAGAGTTCCAACATGTTCCCAGAGTTCAGAATGCGTTTGCTGATGCATTGGCTACCATATCGTCCATGATACAGCACCCAGACAAGAACTTCATTGATCCTATTCCGGTAAAGATCTATGATCATCCAGCTTATTACACTCATGTAGAAGAAGAAGCGGACGGAAAACCGTGGTTTCATGATATCGAGGAATATTTAACGAAATGAGAATATCCAGAATTCGCAAATCCTACTTAGAAACGCACACTTCGAAGATTATCTAACAACTTCTTTCATAGCGGAGGAATCTTGTATAGGAGGACTCCTAATTTGGGGTTACTAAGGTGTGTCGATGCAAAGGAAGCATCCAGGCTATTGGAGGAAATTCATGCAGGGACCTGCAGTCCGCATATGAATGGCTTTGTCTTAGCCAAGAAAATACTCCGAGCTGGTTATTTTTGGATAACTATGGAAACGGACTGCATCCAGTATGTCCGAAAATGTCATCGCTATCAAATACATGCAGACATGATAAAGGTGCCTCCAAACGAGCTTACTGCAACAAGCTCGTCATGGCCGTTCGCCACTTGGGGAATGGATGTTATCGGACCTATCGAGCCTGCCGCATCAAACGGGCACAGGTTCATTCTAGTGGCAATTGATTATTTCACCAAATGGATTGAAGCAACATCGTACAAAGCAATGACTAAGAAAGTGGTAGCAGATTTTGTCCGCGACCGCATTGTTTGTCGGTTCGGAATTCCGGAGTCAATCATCACTGATAATGGTTCCAATCTCAACAGTGACCTGATGAAAGCCATGTGTGAAACCTTCAAGATCAAACACAAGAATTCTATAGCTTACAGACCTTAGATGAACGGATTTGTAGAAGCCGTCAATAAGAATATCAAGAAGATACTAAGGAAGATGATAGAAAAGCATAAGCAGTGGCATGAGAAGTTATCATGTGCCTTATTGGGATACCGCACCACAGTCTGCATATCAACCGGGGCAACTCCTTATATGTTGGTTTATGGTACAGAAGCAGTCATTCCCGCCGAGGTATAAATTCCCTCCTTAAGAATCATACAGGAAGTCGAACTTGATGATGCAGAATGGGTAGAGAGTCACTACAAGCAACTAGCAGTTATAGACGGAAAGAGAATGAATGCGGTTTGCCATGGTTAGCTCTATCACAACAGAATGTCCAGAGCCTTCAACAAAAGAGTCAAGCCGAGACAGTTTACATCGGGGCAGCTGGTGTTAAAGAATATTTTCCCACATCAAGAGGAAGCCAAAGGGAATTTCTCTCCCAACTGGCAGGGTCCATACATGGTTCACCGGGCCCTCACCGGAGGAGCCCTCATACTTGAAGAAATGGACGGTAAAGTTTGGTTGAAGCCGATCAATTCAGATGCAGTGAAGCGATACTATATGTAACTTTTATGCTTTCCTCATATGATGTAATTTGAACTACGCCTGACCTGATTCCTGTTTAATAGGGGATACATAGGCAACCCTATGGGTTCGGTCATAATTCAATAAAATTTTCATTTCCCCCCGCTATTGGAAACTGGGGAAGAATTTTGAGGAGGACCCTCAAAATTCCGAAGTGATTTCAGCCATTCGACGCAAGCAGCCGTTGGAAGCAGCAGCCCGGTAAACTGGGGCAGAATTTTGAGGAGGACCCTCAAAATTCCGGAGCGAGAGAAGTTGCAGTATCTTGGACCACGTCGCAGTTGTTAGTTCATCTAAAGAAAACTATTCTTAATTATGTATTTATTGTCATATTTCTTTACTAAATCATGCATGTCTGTTACCAAAGTTGCTTCGTTTAACAACGCTACCCCAATGATACGCCCAATATCATCGGAACGGAGCCGAGCAGGTCAAGCAGAGCTAGCGGGAATACGAACTAACCTCCCCTCTTTACAAAACTCACGATTTTTCTTTGAATGCAGGCACTTGAGTTGCAAAATCATCAAATATACTATACACTCACGAGACTCACATTGATCAGGAATATAACTCTCAGAACCGTTGCACTTACTCACAGCTGCTATCCGCACGCAGTGCTCCCAGCAGACACAGTATCCCCAGCAGTCGCAATGCCTCGATCCGCTATCAGCTAAGAAAATTCTATCATCATTTTGCCCTTTTTACTCCTTGCATAAGGCTACCTTTCTGC
The DNA here is from genome assembly GCF_000715075.1 of Nicotiana tabacum. Taxonomy (NCBI): domain Eukaryota; kingdom Viridiplantae; phylum Streptophyta; class Magnoliopsida; order Solanales; family Solanaceae; genus Nicotiana; species Nicotiana tabacum. The sequence continues at coordinate 8,740,074 of NC_134100.1, forward strand.
CTTCCGAGATTAAGCATTGTTTCCATCTGCATTTTCTGCATTGCATAAGGCTACCTTTCTGCCTTCCGAGACTAAGCTCTACCTCCATCTGCATTCTCTGTATTGTATAAGGCTACCTTTCTGCCTTTCGAGACTAAGCATTGTCTCTATCTGCATTCCTGCATTGCATAAGGCTACCTTTCTGCCTTCCGAGACTAAGCATTGTCTCCATCTGCATTTCCTGCATTGCATAAGGCTACCTTTCTGCCTTCCGAGACTAAGCTCTGTCTCCATCTGCATTCCTGTATTGCATAAGGCTACCTTTCTGCCTTCCGAGATTAAGCTTTACCTCCATCTGCATTTCTCTGCATTGCATGAGGCTACCTTTCTGCCTTCTGAGGTTAAGCTCTACCTCCATCTGCATTTCCCTGCATTGCATAAGGCTATCTTTCTGCCTTCCAAGACTAAGCATTGTCTCCATCTGCATTTCTCTGCATTGCATAAGGCTACCTTTCTGCCTTCCGAGACTAAGCTCTGTCTCCATCTGCATTTTTCTGCATTGCATAAGGCTACCTTTCTGTCTTCCGAGACTAAGCTTTGTCCCCATCCTGCATGGCTGAAATATCGCCACTTTATCACTCTTGCATGACTGAAATATCGCCTCATTTTATTTGCGTCTTACATCGGCTGAAATATCGCCACCTTTTATTTACGTCTTGCATTAGCTGAAATATCGCCACCTTCTGCATTTCATGGGCTGAAAGATCGCCAAATTTTCCAAAGGCGTCATTGTTCTGAGGCACCATTTGCATAGCCCGAGAACGCCATGCCATGGCCTGAGAACCCCATTTTATCTTTTGCATATCATTATTCAAAGGCATCATAATTCGGAGGCATCATTCTCATAGCCCGAGAACATCATTTCATAGCTTGTGAATCCTTTATCATACGCTTCATGGCCCAGGACGTCATAGTCCGAGGACGTCATCCCAACCGTCCTAAGATAGCATTCATGGTCCAATGGGAACTTGCATCACGTTTAAATTTATGCACAATATATGCTCATTTGCAGGTAAACCGGCTAGCAACGGCCGTCTCAGCAGGGGCGATCTTGTTCCAGTTCCTGCAGCTTATCAGACTCCAACCATCCTTCTCAACCCGAACATCGCGTCCGCTTTTCGAAATCTCCATCGGTATATTCCGCCAATAGATCCTGAACTACATATGGCCTGATTTCTGTAAGACCAGGGATATGTAGGCAGCTCAGGAACCAGAGTTCGATCAAAATTCTTCAAATCGTTTCATTCGGTCAAAATTGGCCATTATATCTTTACCCGGCAACTCTTTCATCCTTCTCGGGTAAAGAGGGGCAGCTGTTGATACCCAATTTTTTCCTATATATTTTTATATATAAAATACTTTCAAAATAACATATATATGCATACATAAGCATACCCAAGTGTTTTAGTATTTTTCCAATCTTTCGAAGAGTTTTTAAATCAATTTACTATCCATTTTAGCAGTACAAAATCCATAATTATTCCCAAAATTATCCATTTTGGTGAATAATTTATTTTATTCCCATATTTATACCAAAATATAGTTAAGATAATTTTTGTATATTTTTACAAATTTATTTGGTATTTAAAAGACTAAATTGCATATAAGCAATTATAGCCTATTTTAAGATTAATAGCATTTCTATAATTGTAAAATTGGTTTCAATATTTTTAAATTAATATGTGTGCATTATTAGTTGGGTCAGTACTTTTAATTTATTTTTAAAGTCTTTTTTCGCTATTTTTATAAAATAAAAGAGAAAATTGGCTATTTAACATTTAGCCTATTTCTATTTCAATTACAGCCTCATTTCCTTTTAATTTTAACCTCAATTTGACCCCAATTCCGCCCAAATTAAAACCAACCCAATTCCAATTTTAACCCAACCCACGACCCGATTTTAAATAACCCAACCCGTTCCCCACCTACCACTTAAATCTGGACCGTTGATCACTCAAGATCAATGGCCAAAACTAGCCCTTACCCAAACTCTGGTTCTTCAAACTCACACCCTTCTTAGTGTCCTAATGCACTTAATCATTAGGTGGTGACTCTTCAAATTCCAAAACCCAATTCCCAAAAGGGAACGAGTTGTCCTCCCAAATGTCACAAGCCCGATTTCGCGCGAAAAAAGGGGGCGCGACACTAATTGCCTCTTAACTGTTGTTACCCAATTACATTTTCTTATTTTCTTAAGAACCATTTGTTATAGGATTATATATGTGAATAATTTCGTAGTTAAGAGTTCTAGTAAACTAGTGTGGTGTTAGGTGTAGCATCTATCATCCAGTTTGACTCCACTAAATAGCTTTATAGTTTTTGGGTTGCGATGTTTAAATATTAATAGTTAAATTGTTATTTCATGATTAGTAATGAACGGATTCTATGCCAGAATTATTTAATTTAAGAGTATTTTCATTTTTACGTACTTTAATCCTCGTATTGCTAATACAACATAATTCAATGTGGATAACATTTAATATCGTCAGCCAAATGTTGCATAAAATTATATAGATATTATTTTTTCTTTTACGGCCAGTCAAATGCTGCATCAGTTATACAATGACTAATCTCTCTAGCCAAATATAGTATTACCTTAAGCAGGATTTTATGCTGAAATTATTTTTCCAATGCTTCGCCACCTCATGCCTGTGTTTTGATTGCTCTATTTCCTATTTGTTAATGCTTTCCTGACTTTTAGAATACTGTAATTTTCTCTCTATACAGATGTGATTTGCATGCTTGTTTGGAGCCGAGAGTCTAGCGGAAACAGCCTCTCTACCTGCATAAGATAAAGATAAGGTTGCGTACATAATATCTTCCGGACCCTCTATTTGTGGGATACACTAGTTTTTTGTTATTGTTGTTGTTGATGGCCACTTCAACATCCACCTTGTAACCACTTTTATATATCAATGTGCAAAAAACATATAACTCTGTCTATAAAGGCTTAGACCGATGCAAGGAAATCACCTACTAATATTTTTGCCTACAATAGGATTTGAATCTGAGACTTGATGATTCTCACCTCACTTCGGTGACCACTAGGCCTTCATGAGATGCGACCCTTCTCTAGACCCTGCGTGAACACGGGATACTTTGTGCACCCTTGCCGCCTTTTTTTATACCAACTGAAACACATCTTTACAGTGTTTACACCAACTGAAAAACGCTTATGAGCAGTACTTTACACCTCAAAGTACTAATAATGCTAATTGCTAAAGCTTGATTTCTTTAATCTCCAATACAATCAATTTGGAATCTACCTCCAAAAAGTTTTGGGATAAATTACAAAGGTATCAGAAGATAATGCATTATTTACAATGTGTATAATTGATGCAAACTTTCTGTTATAACTGATATTACAACTTTACAGATGACATAATTATTAGCTACCAAGTCCAAAACTTTTTCACTAGCTAGCAATCAGCTTTATTGTCAAAATCAGAAATATGCTATGCTTAACCAACAGATCCTTCAAGTTTCAAGCTCATTAGTTGATTCACCTCAGCACCAAATTCATCAGGAAGTTCATTGAAAACGTCCCTACAAAACCCCGAAATCATCGCAGCCATCGCTTTTTCATAGTCGATCCCCCTCTGTTGGAAATAAAACAACTGATCTTCACCAATCTTTGAAGTGGTAGCTTCGTGTTCGATCCGAGCAGTTGGGTTTTTGCTCTGTTTAAATGATGATAACATCAGTAGAAGCAATAGTGCAAAGCAGAGGTAATGCTCAACTCATACTCAAAACTGAGAACAGAGAATCTCAGTTCAACATTAGAGCAGGAAGTTACATAGTTAACATGCAGAAGAATCTTCTACTGAAATTCTTGATCTAGCTACATCTAACGTCAAGTTTTAAATGTACTCGCAATGCTTCATTCAACCTCCTTAGAAATAAATAAATAGGAACATCATTGGCAATGGCTTTTGATCCATACTTAAAAAAGATCTATAGACATATTACAAGAACACATCTAATCTTCGCCATGCACTTGAAATGAAGACACCATGAAACACTCGAGCAGAAATGGCACTCTTTCTTCTACTCACGTCGACTCCACAAGCAATCCAGCTAAAATAACTAATTAACAATGCAACCCAAGACTAATTAGATAATTTCTCCCCTTCTTTCTTCATCTTGTGGATCTATGTTGCTCGGACTCGGGTTAGGGTATCCAATATGGGTGCAGATCAAGGGGTCGGATTCTTCATCACATAAATTTTAGGATTCCGGGAGATGGATCCGAGTGCGGAAATGGGTGCTGGGATACGGCCAATAAATGTATATTACGGCATATAAAGCATATGTTTCGATTAATTAAAGTCATTGAACTAAAACTAATTAAACTTCATTCTTTAAAAACACCTAATATTTTATTCATACGATATCTCGGCATAACATAAAAGCATTTCATACTTTATATAACTAAATATAGATTACATAATAAACACAAAAATCAAACCAAATACCTGATCAATCTATACTTCTCAGTCATTGAATTTAGTCAAAGTACCCAAAGTAAGTTGACCAAATCCAGTGTGGACCCCACACCTACACTCGTGTCATGTCGACACAGGTGCAACAGGGATTTTGAAGAGTCCATGCAACATAGTTGTAGATGATTTCTAACTTCCTAAGGAAGAATTTCTTTTTTCCTTTAATTTAAGATCTTGAAAAAAAGAAGTCTTGGACGTTAGCTGCTGAAATACAAACATTGTCTATTTTATGAAAAAGGTCATTAAAAAACTTAATTGTACTAGCATCATGCATAACAAACGTCACCATAGCACAATGAAAATGGTTACAGTGTGACTGCATAAATTATAAGTAGCAACCCTAGCATGCTGTGGCAACAAAACAAAAATGAAACAAGCCTTATTGTTATCAAGCTAAGATAGAATACGAGATTAAAGTACACAAAGAGCAACTACCTGAATGTATGGATAAGTGTTGGCGGCGGCAGTATCACCAATGAGCATTGAATCACACTGCGAGGAGTTCTTGGCATTTTCTGCATTTGACAACACCTGAACTAGTCCTCGATAACAGTTCCTAGAATGTCCCGCTGAAATACCCTTTGAAATTATCCTACTCCTCGTATTCTTCCCTTTGTGTATCATCTTTGTCCCTGTATCTGCCTGCTGATAATTATTAGTCAACGCCACAGAATAGAATTCACCTACTGATTCATCACCTTCTAACAAAACACTCGGATATTTCCATGTAATAGCTGACCCTGTCTCCACTTGTGTCCACGAAATCTTCGACCTAGCTCCAGCGCAAAGTCCCCTCTTTGTAACAAAATTATAAATACCTCCTTTACCTTCCTCATCTCCCGCATACCAATTCTGCACAGTGGAATACTTAATCTCCGCACCTTCATCACAATACAACTCCACCACAGCAGCATGTAACTGATTAGTATCATATGCAGGCGCGGTACACCCTTCTAAATACTCTACAAAACTCCCTTCCTCTGCAATTATAACAGTCCTCTCAAACTGTCCTGTTTCCATAGCATTTATTCTAAAATAAGTCGATATCTGCATCGGACACCTAGTGTTCTTGGGTATATACACAAATGATCCATCACTAAACACAGCCGAATTCAGAGCTGCGTAAAAGTTGTCTTCCGGGGGCACAACTCTCCCCAAATACTTCTTAACTAAATCCGGATACTCCCTAATCGCCTCAGATATCGAACAAAAAATCACACCAGCTTTCTCTAAAGTCTTCCTATGTGTAGTAGCAATAGAAACACTATCAAGAACAGCATCAACCGCCACATTCGCCAAACGATTCCTTTCGTTTAAAGGCACACCCAATTTATCAAAATACTTAATAAGCTCAGGGTCAGCTTCATCAAGACTATTTAAAGTTGGTTTCTTTTTAGGTTCTGAATAATAAACAATATCTTGAAAATTAATTTCTGGATACCTATTATCAGACCAATTAGGCTCTTTCATTTTAATAAATTTCTCATAAGCTTTCAACCTGAACTCAAGCATCCAACTAGGCTCATTTTTCTTTGCAGAAATCAGCTTTACAGTTTCCTCAGAAAGCCCTTTTGGTAGTGCAAAAGATTCAATTTTTTCATTAAAACCCCATTTATAGTCTCTTTTCAAGAATTTCTGAAGTGGGTCAATTTCATTTGTTGAAAAGGAGGAATCTTTACCTGGGGTGTCAAGAGTGGTGTTGGCCAATTCTGCAGCTTTGACCTTCAAATTTCTTGAATTAGGGTTTCTGGGTGCAGCTGATTTTTGAAGAAATTGACACCCTTTTGGTAGTTTAGGTTGTTCAGTGATTTGTTGAGGAGAAAAACAGGAGATTCCATTGGTAACAAGAGAAGCCATAACTAATGCTTTTTGGAGGTATTGGAAGAGAGAAAGAAGCTCAGATTGAAGTATTGAACAAACAATCAAAAATTACAACTTTTAATTTTTTTATTTTTGGAATATTTGGTAGGTTAGTGTTGGTTTTATTTATTTCTGTGGTGCTGATTTTTAGAGGGTCTTGTGCTGACCACATGCCTTCTTTTTCAGCCATGAAATTTTTGGATTTTTCCTATAAAATATATCCACTTAGGGTTAGGACTAAATATTAGAGTAGAGCTGCCAAAATTAATTGTATGGATAGTAAATTTTTTTGCAGACAAATTGGACTAGAGTGAAATTTATTAATGTGCTAGTGGAATAAATAAAATATGATAAAATCTATATTGATATTTGAGAAATGTATTACTTCCTGACTTAAATTTATTCTCCTTACGCTTCAATTTGTATGAACATATTTCCTTTTTAGTCCGTACCAAGCAGAATGATTTTTTTTCATATTTGGAAATATTTTACCTTTATGTAATGATTCATTGCCAAATAAAATACATGTGTTTTATTTTATACTACAAGTTTAAAAATCTTTTTCTTAAATTATGTGTCAAGTCAAATAGATTTACATAAATTGAAACAGTATAATATTCCATTCTTTTATTTTTAGTCAATTCAAAAAGAATAACATCATTGTTTATTTGACAAATATTTAATGGGATTATCCCTATTTTACTCTTGTTAAATCCCACACATGTAAAAGCTGCTCCTTATTTGTAAGGAAAAGTCAATTAAAAGGTTCCAAGTGTAATAATGATTAGTTGGAACATTGAAAAATCTTTCCATCTTTTTAAAACTTTTTACCTAATTAAATATTATTATTTATATAAATTAAAATGGATGGAATATTAAATTGCTTTTGAAGGTTTTTCTTCCTTTAGATAAGCAACATATTTCTAGTTCCTTTGGATATTTAACTTACCCTATCGGCCTATCCTCATCCCTTCTACTTCACTAGTTCCTTTGTTGCATTTTACGTAGCACACTTTTCTTTTAAATTTTAATTTAACCTAAAAAATAATATTTTTTGATTTAAAAATAATTTAATTTAAACTTCTCAACTTATCCTTAATGAGATATTTATAGTCACATAAATATTTAATGACTTATTTTATATCACAAATTGTAAAACTCTTTCTTTTATTTTTTCCATAAACTTTGTCCCTTGTTCAACATAAATTAGGACGGTTGGAATAAATAAATAAATAAACAAACAAACAAACAAGTAAAACAACAAGAGAAATGTAGTTTTTCTAAGAAAATTCACTTTGCAATATGCCAAGGGCTAATTTTATTAATAATAAAAAGAAATAGCCACAAAGAAAAAGTACAAGGGGCCAAAAGTAACAATAGTGTGACATCTATTGCCTAGGCAAGATGATCATTCCTATGCACCTCCGACGTCTCACGAGGTCTAAGTCTCACGAGAGTGAATGATCTCATAGCCAACTGAGGTATCTCCTAAACGCAAAACTAGATTGGCAACAACTACTTAGCTACACTTTACCTTACAATTCTTATTGAGGCGTGAATGACCTCATCCACTAGCAAGTATGTAGAAAATAAGAACTAGAAATAACTCAATATTTTATAATTATCATAGAGTTTATACTTCATGAATTCGGACGACGGATTTTGAATCGCCTAAAAATTTATCAGCCCATCAGAAACGAGCTAATAAAAAATATCATAGCTTCGCCATGTGTTGTTGTTAGGGTTATAAAACAGGAATTCAAAACGATTTTTAATTTTTTGTGTGCTAATGTCAATGTCATCTTTATGAATTTGGGCGACGAGCTTCGAATCACTTAAAATTTTGTGAGCCCATCAAAAACGATCTAATGAACAATACGATGATTTTTCTCATTTTTTAGTATTTTAGGAACATAAAGCAGAAATTCAGGATGATTTCATATTTTTCGTATGCTAATGTCCAAGTCATCTTCATAAATGTCTCGTCATGATCGTTCCTTGTTTTTGGCATTTTAAAGCTATAAAACAAGAATTCAACACGATTTTTATTTTTTGTGTGCTAATATCCATGCCATCTTCATGAATTCGGACGATCGGTCCCGAATCGCCTAAGATTTTATTGACCCATAAAAATGACCTAATGAACCATAGTCATAGCCTCGCTGTGACCATTTCTTATTTTTTTGGCATTTTAGGGCCATAACATAGGAATTTAGCACGATTCCAACTTCTCGTGTGTTATGTCCATACCATCTTCATGAATTAAGGCGACCGGTCCTGAATCACCTAAAACTTTGTCGGTCCATCAGAAATTACCTAATAAACCATAGTTATGTCTCTCCATGATCGTTCATCATTTTTTGGCATATTAAGGCCATAAAACTGGAATTCAGCACGGTTTTTTTTGTGTGCCAATGTCCATGTCATCTTTTAGATTTCAGGTGCCCGACCCCAAATCGCCTAAAATTTTGTCTGCCCATCAGAAACGACCTAATGAACAATAGTCATTGCCTCGTCATGACCATTCCTCTATTTTTGGCGTTTTAGGGCCATAAAACATGAATTCAACATGACTTAAGATATTTCATGTGCTAATATCCATGCCATCTTCATGAACTAGGGTGATCGGTCCCGAATCGCCTAAAATTTTGTGGGCATTTTAGAAATGACCTAATAAATCGTACTCATTGTCTCGCTATGATCGCTCCTTATATTTTGGCGCTTTGAGGCTATAAAATAGGAATTCAACACAATTTTTGGTTTTTCGTGTGCTAATGTTCGCGCTATCTTCATGAATTCGAGCGACCGGCCCCTGAATCGACTAAAATTTTGTGAACCTATCAGAAATGACCTAATGAACCATAGTCATTACTTCGCCAAGACCATTCTTCGTATTTTGACGTTTAGGGCAATAAAACATGAATCAACATGATTTTCGATTTTTCATGTGCTAATGTTCACGCCGTCTTCATGAATTCGGGCAACCGGCCTCGAATTTCCTAAAATTTTGTGGTCCTATCATAAACGGCCTAACGAATAATAGTCATTGCCTCACCATAACGGTTCCTCATTTTTTTGGTACTTTAGTCCATAAAATAGGAAATCGGCATGATTTTCGATTTTCCGTATGCTATGATTATGCCATCTTCATGAATCAGGGCGACCGATTCCAAATCGCCTAAAATTTTGTGGGCCCATCAGAAATATATTAATCAATCATAATCATTGTCTCGCCATGTCGTTCCTCATTTTTTAGCATTTTATGGCCGTAAAACAGGAGTTCAGCATGATTTCTGATTTTTCGTGTGCTAATGTGCATGCCATTTTTATGAATTCGGCCGATCAACTCTAAATCGCCTAAATTTTTTTGGGCCTATCAGAAACGACCTAATGAATCATAATCATTACTTCTCCATGACATTTCATCGTATTTTTGCATTTTAAGGCCATAAAATAAGAATTCGACACGATTTCTAACTTTTCGTGTGCTAATATCCATGACATCTTCATGAATTCGGGCGACCGGCCTTGAAGGCCCATCAGAAATGACTCAATGAACAATAGTTATTACCTCTCCATAATTGTTTCCTTTTTTTTTTGTATTTTAGGGTCATTAAACAGGAATTCAGCGGGATTTTTGATTTTTTATGTGCTAATTTCTACGTCATCTTCCTGAATTAGGACTATCGGCCTCGAATCGCCTAAAATTTTGTGGGACCATCAGAAACGACCTAATGAATAATAGTCATTGCCTCGCTATGACAGTTCCTCATTTTCTTCCATTTTAGAGATATAAAAAGAAATTTAGCACGATTTTCGATTTTTCGTGTATTAATGTCGACACCATCTTCATGAATTTGGGCGAACGGCCCCGAGTCGCCTAAAATTTTGTGGGCCCCATCAGAAATAACCTAATGAACCATAGTCATTACCTCGCCATGATCGTTCCTTATTTTTTGGCATTTTAGGGCAATAAAACAGGAATTCGGCATAATTTTTTATTTTTCATGCGCTAATGTCCACGACATCTTTATGAATTCGGGCGACTGGCCTCGAATCGCTAAACTTTTATGGGCCCATCATAAACGAACTAATGAACAATAGTCGGTACCTTGCTATGATCGTTTATTATTTTTAGCATTTTAGGATCATAAAAATAGAATTCAGCACGATTTTCGATTTTTCGTGTGCTAATGGTCACGCTATCTTCATGAATTCGGGCGACCAGTCTCAAATCGCCTAAAATTTTGTGGGCCAATCAGAAACGACCTATGTAACCATAAGAATAAGAATTCAGCATAATTTTAAATTTTTCGGGTGCTAATATCCATGATATCTTCACGAATTCGGGCGATCGACCGCCAATCGCCTAAAATTTTTGTGGGCCCATAAAAAATGACCTAATGAACCATAGTTGTTGCTTTGCCATGACCGTTCCTCATTTTTGGGTATTTTAGGGTAATAAAATAAGAATCCGGCACGATTTTTGATTTTTCGTGTGGTAATGTCCACGCTATTTTCATGAACTCGGTAACCGGTACCGAATCGCCTAAAATTTTATGGGTCCCAGAAATGACCTAATAAACCATATTCATTGTCTCGCCGTGATCGTTTCTAATTTTGGTATTTTAGAGCCATAAATCAGGAATTCAACACAATTTTCGATTTTTTGTGTGCTAATGTCTATCCCATCTTTATAAATTCGGACGACTGGTCTTAAATCGCCTAAAATTTGGTGGGCCCATAAGAAATGACATAGTGAACCATACTCACTACCTGGCCATGATCGTTCCTCGTTCTATGGCATTTTAAGACCATAAAATTGGAATTCATCACCATTTTCAATTTTTTGTGGTAATGTCCACGTCATCCTCTTGCATTCGGGCGGCTAGCTCCAAATAATCTAAAATTTTGTGGCCCCATAAAAATTGACCTAATGAACAATAGTCATTGTCTCGCCATGACCGTTCTTCGTTTTTTGAAGTTTTAGGGCCATAAATAGGAATTCACGATGATTTTAATTTTTCGTGTGCAATGCCCACGACATCTTCATGAATTCTGGCGACGGTCTCCGAATCACCTAAAAGTTTGTGGGCCCGTCAGAAGCGACCTAATGAACAATAGTCATTGCTTCGCTATGACCATTCCTCGTTTTTAGTGTTATAGGACCATAAAATAAAAATTCAGTATGATTTTTAATTTTACGTGTGCTCATGTCCACGTCATCTTCATGAATTCGGGTGACGGGCTTCGAAATGCTAAACATTTGTGAGCCCATTAGAAATGACCTAATGAACAATAGTCATGGCTTTGCCATGAGTGTTTCTTATTTTTGGCGTTTCAGGACTATAAAATAGGAATTCAGGGCGATTTCCAATTTTTTGTGCGCTAATGTCTATGCTATTTGCACTAATTCGGGCGACGGGCTCCGATTCGCCAAAAATTTGATGGGCCCAGTAGAAACGACCTAATGAATAATAGTCATTGCTTCATCATGGTCGTTCCTTAATTTTTTGGCATTTTAGGGCCATAAAATAGGAATTTATGATGATTTCTAATTTTACATGTGTTAATATCCTCACCATCTTCATGAATTCAGACGACAGGTTCCGAATCGCATTCAAAGTTTGTGGGACAAGCATAATGAACAATAGTCATTGCTTTTCCATGACCGTTCCTCTTTTTTTGGCATTTTAGGGCCATAAAACATGAACTGGGGACAATTTCTAATTTTTATGTGCTAATATCCATGCCATCATCATGAATTTGGGCGACGGGCTCAGAATCGCCAAATATTTTGTAGATCCATCAGAAACGGCCTAATGAACATACTCATTGCTTCGCCATCATTGTTCCTTATTTTTGTTGTTTTAGGACCATAAAATAGAAATTTAGGGTGATTTTCAATTTTTCGCGTGCTAAAGTCCACGACATCTTCATGAATTCAGGCGACGGGCCCTAGATTGCCTAAATTTTTTTGGGCCCATCGGAAACGACTTGCTTCACCTTGACCATTCCTCGTTTTTTGGCGTTTTAGGGCCATAAACATGAATTCAAGATGATTTTCAGTTTTTCGTGTGCATTAGTCCTTGCCATCTTCATGAATTTGGGAGAAGGTTTTCAAATCGCCTAAAAAATTTTGGGACCATAAAAAATGACCTAATGAACAATAATCATCGCTTCGCCATGACCATTCCTCATTTTTTGGCGTTTTAAGACCTTTAAACAGAAATTCAGGATGATTTCCAATTTTACATGTGCTAATGTCCACGTCATCTTTATGAATTCGGGTGACGGGCTCCGAATCGCCTAAAAGTTTGTGAGCTCGTAAAAACGACCTAATGACTTTCTTTTCTTTCTTTTTTCTTTTTTTAGGACCATAAAACAAGAATTCATAAAACACATTCTTGATCTAACAAATAATGATACTTATAAAATTGTAGAATAAAGAAGAAAGAAGTTATTATCAAGCCCTTCCTTCTGTAATCTTGAGAATTCTTCAAATTGTAGCACCTTGACTTCTTCTTCAGCTATCTTCCAAAAAGGTAGTTACCTAAAAAGAAATAAGGTTTAATTTTAGGTCATTCAACTTTTATATCAATGCACCAAAATCATTAAAATACTTTTGTAACCAAAAAGTTACTCAATTTTACCTAAGTACAATAGTCAAGATTACATGATTTTTTCGTTACAAAAAAAAGTTAGTGACTTTCCCGAAACTTAGATAAAATTAAGTAATTGTTTTTAGAAAAAACATATTTCAGTGACTTTAGTGCGATAAAATAAAAGTTGAGTTATCGTTCATGAAATTAACCTCAAAAAACAAGGGAGAAAATAGATTCATTTTCGAAAACAAGATCTTTTCTATCTGCAGCTGAAGTTTGATCAGTATCCAATTCTTGTGGAGCATAGAAGCAGGCAATTTCTTAATTTCTCATTCATAATATTATTCATCAATTTCAAGAATAGATACAAAGATTCATATGCGTATACTTGATTTAACATTTCTCGTACATGCACGTGAAAAACATGTTATATTGTTTCTTTTTTTATATCTTCTGTTTCAAGATCCAAGAAATTATTGTCTAGAAATTGATATCTATGGAGTGTTGGTAGGTAGGAAATTAATATGCTAATGATAATCATGGAAATGAAAAAGAAATTGTTTAACAACGATAGAGAAGACTAATGACCAACTCCTTTTTGGATTTTCTGATGGATGATCCAATTACTTCAAGCATGGGCGGATCTAGGATTTGAACATCATGAGTTCGAGTCCTACATTCTACCACATCACATTTGATTTAATGGGTTCACAATCTATTATTTATATTTATTTATGGGTAAACTTCTGATATTTATATAGAGTTTGAGTCAAAGCTACGACGTTTAGAACCTTATCCGGGCGTAAAATTATTAAAAAACCCAAAATAGTCCCTTAAGTTCGAGACTTAACTCAAATGGTCCCTAATGTATAGGATAGAGTATGAGTAGTATTGGAAAATGACACTCTATAGCCGCTCTTAAATAACAGCCAAAAATATGTATATTTTTTGTATATATATATACACACACATTTCTATATGTTATATACAAGAAATATATGTTATACACATTTGCGGCTATATAAATAGTCTCGGCCGCGGGTTAAAAGTGATCTTTGCCCTGATATATTGATGGTCCTCTGAGTATTTAAAAATGGTGTATATTATGTATAATTTAACTTAATGGAATACATTATGGAGTATATACCAAATCAAAAGGAAAAGAGGAAATCATCTTTTCAGTTTGAGACTTCACTTAAAAGGATTACTAAACAGATCATTCTCTTAAGTTTGAGACTTCACCTAAAAAGTGTGTTCCACTGATAATGGAATGTAACTTTGTATGGATGAGTTTTAGTTTGCTTGTGATTTGTAATTTTGCTAGATATAGACTGATTCCATTGGAATGAACTAATATGCACCACTTCTGAAAACTTGATAACTATGCAAATTAATGAAACTTGTATTTAGATATAATTTTGTTAGTTTGAAATTTTAAGATGATTTGAAAGCAATAAACATCTAAATTTTGCTGTCATATGACCAGGAGGTCAGGGGTCGAGCCGTGAAAACAGCCTCTTGCAGAAATGTAGGGTAAGGCTACATATAATAGACCCTTGTGGTCCGGCCCTTCCACGGATCCCGTGCATAGCGGAAGCTTAGTGCACCGGGCTGCCCTCTTTAGGCAGCAATAAACAAAGGATTGACATCTCATTTCCTATATGTTTTTTGTCACAGTTTTGTCTGAATCTTTTATCCGAGTCCATGTGTTTGTGATACTAGACCTGATAGAAAAATATTGTGCCTTCTATTATATGCAGTGTGAAGTACCTGAAAACCAGACTAAGGTTAGGATTTGCAGCAAGTTACATATAATGAATGATCAAAATAAACATGATCACCACACTGCTCCAACAATTCCTCCAGCAAAGCGAAGGCGTGGTCGTCCTCGAAAAGATGGAGGTCTTGCTAAAAGAGTGATGCTGCAAACTCCAACAACACCAGCAACTGAAAACAGTAACAAAATTCAACAACATGCTGAAATGAGCCAAAAAGATAGCACTAGTGAAAACATGCTGGGGCAAATAGTTTCTGGTGTTGTTGATGGTTGTTTTGATGCAGGCTATTTCCTTTCTATAAATATTGGTAACAATGCCAACACATTCCGCGGATTAGTCTTTGAGCCGGGGCAATTTTCTCCCATTACAGCAGCAAATGACATTGCCCCACAAGTTAAAATGTATCACAGAAGTCAAGTCATAAAACTTCTAGATCAAGATAATCGTACCGATAAGCCTAATCAGCTTGAAAAGCAGTTGAATGTGTCTCCAGGACAAGATTTACCTTCTGAGCCAATGTCAAATGCTACATTAGTACCTACTAATCAACATGCTAATCCAGATCAAACACTCAAAATTCAATCCCAATCTATACCTATATTGGAAAACCTTATAATGGTTGAACAAGATGAGGTGATGCAAGTATTTGAAGTCGCGAATCAATCAGAAAGTCCCAAGTTAAATGCAGAACAAGGTAAATATGTAGGTTCAGAATCCATATTGGAACCAAAAGCTAGTGAGGAAACTAGCAAAGAGTGTGAAAATCAACTAATGGACTCAATAATTCAGCCTGGTACTCTAGTTTATACTAGTCTCAACAGCTCAAACGAATCGATTCAGCATAATAATGTTGTCGATAAGTCTCAAGAAATGGATTTAGATCATCAACAGCAGGTTGAATCTGAAGTGGAGAAGAACAAGTCCAATCTTGGAATTCCACTTCAGCCAAAAGAGTTTGTTCAGTGTGAACTAAAGAAACTCAACTTCATTTCTCAAGAACTTCCTATAGTTAATCCGGAGCTTCAGCCGAAAGAGTTGTCACAAACTGGACAAGGGAATCAAGATTTTCAACCCCACCAAAATCCTCCATTTTCTGAACTTAACTCTGTTGCCCAAGAATCACTAGCAGCAGAAAGTAAAGTCCAACTAAGTGATCCAATTTACAATGAAGTGAAAAGTTCATCTTTTGAACTACATTTTGTTGATGACATGCCTCAAGCTGTTGAATCTGCACAAGAGGAACCAAATCCTGATCCCAATCAAGTTCTGGTTACTGAAGACAATCAAGTTTTGCCTCAAGAATCAATCAGTAAATCGACGGACTTTATGATGGAAAAGCAAAGTTTTACAAATATCAAGGAACTACAACAAAGTACTCATATTGGAACTGAAGTTAAGGCTGTAGGAAATCAAGAATCATCACATGAAAGGAAGCAAGCAACTGATCCTAGTGATGAAGTTGTGTTAGCTTCACAATGCGAACCACAGCCAGAAGATGCAGACACTGAAAAATCTGATTATGCAGCAAATTTTGAAACTCAAACTAATAGCCATCCTTGAAAACTGAGTATAAGAACTAGGAAAACTGTTTATATGGGACTGTGCAAGCAAAATAGAGTTTTGCATGTAATGTTCCAATGTTTTTGACTCGGTCTCTCTTCTTCTTTTTGTTCTGAAAAACAGGTAACTGGTAAAGTTGCTGCCATATGACCAGGAGGTCACGGGTTCGAGCTATGTAAACAGCCTCTTGCAGAAATGTAGGGTAAGGCCGCGTATAATAGACCTGTGTGGTGCGGCCCTTCCCCGGATCCCACACGTAGTGGAAGCTTAGTGCACCGGGGTGCCCTTTTTTTTTATTTTCATTCACCTTTACTTGCAGCCTTTGCTAGCTGAACAGATTTTCCCTCATTCATGAATTTGTTTAGCTCTAGGATTCTTATACTGCCATCTAACACTTTTACACTATCAATTCAATGTAATTGCAATGGCAGGTTATTATTATATTGTTCAGTTTACCATGTCATGTTTGTTATTAAGATTTATCTGTTATTTTAGGTTAAATTACATGATAGTGTGAAAAATTTCTACACTGTTAAGTGTAACTTAAAACTCTAATAGGATATAATCATTAAGACAACTCTAACAAGCAAACCTAACAAGGTAACTCTAATGATTATGAGCTTATAAGCTCTTCTTATATGACAATTTCATAGGAAAAAGGACAGTCCGGTGCACTAAGCTCCCGCTATGCGCGAATCCAGGGAAGGGCCGGACCACAAGTTCACAGGAATTAGTCCAATAATAACCTAAGTCTATTCAAATTGTGTCTGTTAATAAATAATAGGAGTAATAACTAGTATCCTAATAGATACTAATGATACTATGAATACCTGTCTTTGCCTCCTAAACATAACATTAATTACACACAACTTGTCATTCTTAAAGATTATACCAAGTCTCCATTCCACAACCATTGAACTCAAATGATTAAATTGAAAAAAGAAATGCTCGTAAATAATTTGATTAGACTCCAAAATTTTGGAATGAATCACATAGAGTGAGAAAAGGACTAAGGCCTAGCACACATATTCATGTACATTTTCCTTCGCTTCCACCATTATGGAGATGCTGTGAACTTTTGTAGCCAACAATTTGTTGAATACGTTTTGATTTTATTACTTACTAATTACATGGATGGTGTAAATACTACAAAGTTTTTTACAAGTGTTAAATTATGTAGTTAAAACTTAAATTGGTATGCTTTTATGAAAAATGGTAGGGATTTATATTTTTGAAAGTGGTGTTATACCATGTATTAGTAGTTAGTTATTTAAAACTAGTTTACAGCGTACATTTCCCTTACCAATTTCAAATTCAAATATGCACAATTATTTTCCCAAATACTAGAACAAGACTTCATTTTTTTTTTTTTTGACAGAAAGGTCAAACAAAAGCTACTTAGAAACCTGAATTAAAGATGAACCAACATTATATAACTGAGTATATGCGTCACATTACATTGAAAGGTGATGCAAATGTATTTGCTCATATCTGAAACAGCTAGGCCAACGTGAATAGTTGAATCAAATGCACTGCCAACTAGTCGTTTACTCGCCTTGAATGTAAGGACCACGCTATATTGGTCGAGCAACATATGTGATCACTTACATCCAACACGAGCAAACGCCTACTTGCACATATTTATGAGGCAGAGAACTGGGTTTTTGTGCTCCGGACGGACTACTCAAAAAAAAAAGGTTCAATTTTTTAGAGCAAAAAATGAGATTAAAAGATTGATAATAGCACTAGATTTTTATGGGGCCAAAAGACTTCATTTTAGCTGAATGATTATAAGAATATTTATAGTGGAAAGAAAGGCTAGGGTTTTGTTTTGAAATTTCAAAAAGATGCAGAGAGGGTCACGGGTTGAGACGAGATTCAATGTACCATTTTGGTGAAACTATGTTTTGTAACGTGACAAGCAAAAAGAGAAAGTGTAAGAAATGGTTTTTTTTTTTAAATGGTCAAATGCCTTCACGTGAGAGAAAAAAAAAAACTAATGAAAAGAGTTCTTTTATTTGAAAAGGGAAGATTTGTATCCGAAAAATGGAGATATTAAAAGATTTTGTTGGAATAGTTTACCGAAAAAAGATTTTGAGTCCGTTGGACTCTTTGACCAGATTTATTAACTGAGGAGCTTTTGGTTTGGAACAAATTGCGGCTCTGAAAGAAAATGTTAAATATGTGCAGTAGCAACTAAAGTTGTTTGGATTTAATTGAGCTCAACTTATCTGAAGGAATACAGGATTTATTTACAACTTCATTGATATTTATCCAAAAGATAAACTCAACACCAACTTCAAATCCAAATACGAGCATTTGATTTTCTAGAAAACAAGAACCAAGTCTTATAGAATCGCCACCTACGAAATATGAGATACACATAGCAAATGATAATGAACGTTTAGCACCTGACCGGCCAATACCATAAAAGTATAATATTAGCTAACAAGAACAAATATCCAAGCACCAAAATTGGACACGCGAAAGAGATAATAGAGATAAAAAAAAACGAAAAAAGATCAAAGAAAAAAATTAAACTCATGAAAAATAAAATAAGTGACGGTTGAACACAACCATAAACACTATCTTCAAGGACTAGCCTACAGTAGCGATCTTATAATATATCTGATGCAAACTTCGCGTGCTTCCCTTTTCTATGCCGTTGCACGTGGTAGGAAGCTATCAGCAGCTCGTTTTAATCAGTCAGCAGATCACTGCATAGCCACATTAGAATAGAAACAAATATTAAAAACAATTATCTGTATTGAATGAACTACCGCTGTAACAGTCAGCAACGGCGGGCGGGCGGGGGGAGCGGGGTTGGGGTTTAGACTACAAGTTAAACTTGTCCGTAATAAGTTGCTGAAAGGGTTTTTGGGAAAACCTGTGGTTGCTGCTGCTGTTGTGGAGGGTAATTTCCATACCCAGCATAGCCTGCATAATAGAGATTTGGATCCTGAGCAGGTTGAGCATAACCATAGGCGGCGGCGGCGGCGGCATCATATCCAGCAGTATACCCATAATATCCACCACCATTCCACTGGTTTGGGTCAGCCTGAGGCTGCACAACCTGAAGATGAAAATCATGTATTTCAGATTTGGGGACTAAGATTAGAGTCCAACCAAAAATTAACATTTAGGCACGACTATTAACCTGCTTGTTGGAAGGACTACGACCCCATGAAAGGCGGATACTTTGTCCACCCAGCTGAGTTCCATTCAATACTCGTAGAGCTTCCTCAGCACAACTTCTGCCATTACAACAAAGGTTTCCCATGTTAGTTACCATTGCAGTTAAAGTAAAATATAAAATCTTAAGAAGGCACATTAGTTAACCTGTCAGCAAATTGAACAAAACCACAACGTTTGCCTACTGGTATTTTCACATGAAGCAGCTGTCCATAATGTCCGAAAACCTGCCTTAGATGGTCATCCGTCACATCGGAATCCAAATTCCCAACAAATATCTGCAATCAATGTCAACCTAATATGAGCAGAAGTCAACAGAAAATTTTAGTACGTCCATAAATAAATATACTGACAGTTGTATTAGAAGGGTCATCCTCATTTTGAGTTCCATTGGTACTTTGATAAGAAGCTGCAAATAAAAAAGGCATCAGTGAGGGGAAAAGCGGATTAACTTTTTATCATTGCAAAAAAAAACTCCTAGTGTTTATCAAGAAAACGGAAAGAAATGGAAAAGAAAACTACAAGCATGCGTACAGTAAACCATTAAGAGCAGGCAAAAAATCAAACAGATCATTTCGTGCTAGGTCAATACAAACAAGTTTAAGGATTTGGGAAAGAAATGGAAAAAGAAAAGTACAAGCATGTGTACAGTAAACCATTAAGAGCAGGAGAAAAAAATCAAATAGATTAGATCATTTTGTGCTAGGTCAATACAAACAAGTTTAAGGATTAGTTACACCTGGCATATAAAAAGAACACTATAGTGTTCGATTCAAGAGATAAGAAAAGATCCCATGAGTCACCATTTTCTCCAGTGATGGAGGCGGAGGTGCCTGGGCCAGCTTACACACACCTCGACTATTTCACCGGATAACTACTACCTCCCACCAGTACATGTACCCGATAACTCTGCCCACCCTGAGCCGCTATTGTCCTTTGATAATGCATAAATGTGGATCATCGAAGGTAATATTATTTAATAAATCATATGAGTCGCAACCCCCCTTCTCCCCCAAAAAACATCAGATATGAATATTCAAGCAAACTTGCTTCCATTGGACCCCCAACCTAAGTTGCCCGGACTCGAATGGGGTGTCCGATATGGATTTGGATCTAGAGGTCGGACCCTTCATGTTCTAAATTTTAAGGTTCGGGGGTACGGATCCAGGTACGGGTATGGGTGGGGGTTTTGACTAAAAATAATTCAAATATCTAAAACAGAGTTATAAAAATGCGTCTAAACTATGAGACCCTATGTGAAAAGCTTACAAAGTATTCTGAGAAAGAGAGAATATTGATCAAGAAGAGAATCCAAGAAGAAAACAAAGGATAAGAGCTGACATAGAAATTTTTTTTTTTAATAAGGTAAAGGTTTGCTGACATAGAAATTTTTATATACAAGGTATTCCATTTTAATAAATTTCACCCTAGCTTTTGTTTTTATTTCAGAAACCATTATATCTGACCCAAATTCCCCCGTCAATTTTGGTCAATATACCCAAAATTGGTTAACCAGATCCAATACAGATCCCACACCCACGTCGTGTCGACACGGGTGCGCACTGAAAGTGAAGAGTCCAAGCAACTTAGCCCCCAACAATATGCATACTCCATACTCCATAGTAAACATATTTAGCTGTATTAAGTGGTTGGCAAGCAATACCAAATTAATATTCATATTTCTTATTAGGTCATAGTACCAAAAAAGTGAAGAAAAAATGTCAAAGATGCAAAAGAGTGAAAGAGCAGTTAATCAATGAAAATACTTTTCATCAGGTTTTGAGCTCATGACGCGAGCCTAGCACATATCATGTGTTTTACTATTTTACCATTTAACCAATGTGCTTGGGGCTTATGAACCTTTACTTAAAATTATCTCAGTATCACTAATATAAATATGCAAGTCAGATTAATATTTTTTGAGAAAGAACAAGTCAGGTTAACATTATAAACTCATACTCGTCAAACACCATCATATAAATTGAACCAATTGAGAGATAATGTGGGAGAAACTCCTCCAGCCTTAATATCCCTTAATTTATTAAAACTCTTTACAAACCCTAACAAACAGGGAAAAAAACAAAAAGAAAAGATTTAACATATTAGTGGTAAAACCGTAAAACTAACTATACAAACTTCAGAAAAAATAAACAGAAGGAATTTTGGATCTAGAATCTGAAAAATGAAATATAAAACTACATGCAGCCACATGTGGAATATACACAGCCACAAGCAGAAAGAACCATGTCAAGTATGGTGTACCAAAAGGGACATGTTATGGCTGCATTAGCATATGATGGTGAGGGGGAAATCCCACTCCTCTGTTGCCAATATTTTGTACAAGAGGTCAGGAGGTAAACAACAAATAATTTTGATAAGTATTGCAGTGAAAAAGTTTTAAGAGTTGGAGGGATACAGGACTAGGTTAACTTTATTTAGGAAGTGAGACTGTGAGGAAAGCTTAGAGGAAAACTGAAGACTAGTGTGTCACTCGTGGCAGGCTAACAAGATATGAAGAATAAAATGGCTGATAAATAAAGATAAAATAATCTGATAGAAAGCATAATGGAAAAGGGAAAGAAACTGGAAAAATCAAAAAATTAATGCCGCGAGGATCCGACATAAAGGAAATTTAACCACATTTAAATGAACTGACCTACACAACACCACGTCCTAAAAGGTACTCATTTCAGCTGAAACAAGCTCCAGGCTCCAAAATGATAGAGCCTTCCTTTTACCCTGCTTCGAGACAACCGTAGGTTTATGAGAATTAATATTTCAAGGGGTGTGTCTTTAACTAATGGTAACGAAATGATGTTGTAAGCTGGTGCTAATCTTCAAGGAATGAAAGCAAACATAACAATACTGTTTAACCAAGTGAGGCCAAAACAACAATTACTTGCCCCCAGACAAAACCAATATCATCCTCAAGCCAACAAAATTCAATTGTCAAAGCACGCAATGACCAAATTTACAAGGGCAAAGACTCGAAACCTAGGAATGCATAAGTAATCAACTGCAAGCTCTATGCAGTTCTTAACAGCTCTAAAAGATATCCATATAGACCAGCATAAGTAACAACGAGATTGGAACATACCTTGCACCTGACCAGCTACACTATTCTTGTTAGCTGCAGGACCTATTCGCATTGGCCTAGTGGAGCAGAACTTCCCATTCATCTCAGTCATAGCACGCAATTGCTCACTTTCATCCCCGAATTTAACAAACCCATAACCCTTTGTGCGCCCAGTGACCCTATCAGTGACAACCTTGGCACCCTTGACTGAGGGATAGCTGGCCCTGAATGTCTCCTGAAGCATATAATCAGTTACATCAGCTGCCAAGTCTCCAACAAAAATTGAGTATTCAGGACCATTATCTGAACGTTTTTCGCCCGAACCAGGAGATGCCCAGTTGAGCCTAAAGGGTTGCTCAATATTAGGCATCAAGGTGCCATTATATGCTTGTAGGTTCTTTTCTGCAGCCGCGTGACTAATAAACTCGATAAATCCATAACCCTCTGATTGTCCAGTTTGCTTGTTGCGGATAACTTTAACAGAGACCACCTGCATAAATAACAATTAAAACACTCATACAATCATCAGAAAACTGGAAGGAAAAAAAGGGAACGCATATTCAAATGGCAGAAATACTATAATTCATACAACATGTGCAGCAAAAGGCAAGAATAAATTAAAAGGGAAAGCAAAAAGGTTTTGTCATATGCCTACATGGATGTAGGCTGAAGGATACAATTGCACACTCATTAAGCAAGCACTAATTTGCACTTTCCATATCAGGAAAGGCAGATGAAACAAGAGCCAAGAAATCTTTACAATGTAAAATTACAAGAAGCCTCCACTAATCACCCCTGATTTGCTAAGCATGGCTAGTGTTGCGCTTAAGCCCTGAAGCTAGACACAACATGTAGAGTGCTTCGCTCCCCTTAGTGGGGGCTTCAATGTCGTCATCAAGGTTCTATATACTTGTCCTTGCCAATTAACGTAATTTTGAAGAGGCGACACTAAAAAAATTGATATTTACTTTATCATAGTTTTTTTTCAATTTCTTTATCCACATATATTAGTTATTTATGCTTATAATTGTTAGTCTTGAACTACACATACATATTTGTATATTCCTTCATTTGCGCCTTTCTTCATTAAAGCCCACACTTTATTTGCGCTTAAAGCCCCAAAGGACCTTAGAGCCTTTTTGCACTTTTCTCCATTGATAACACTGAGCATGGCATTCCACTACCAAACCAAATGTGTGGTTGTCAAATTGTAATAGTAAACTACAGATTTAAAAGAAAACAATAGAATAGTTTATGGACGTATCGGCTCCCTTCTCACAGCCACTCGCATACACTGCTGACATTCACTGAAATGCTCCAGTATGTAAGAAACAAATTCTAAGTTTCAAAACAACTGCCTAACATCTTGCAAACTCCCTAAAACCTATGGACCTACTTTCTTGAAAAATTGAGATCACAGCCAATGGCCAATAGACTTTAGTGTATATGCGCTCATGCCAGAACCATGTTTCAGCCATAGCACTCAAAGTAGATTGAATATCTTACCTGAGCATTGACTTTATTGAGACCAAAGTCTACAGACCCCACACAATACACACTTAAGGCAGGAGAGGTATGTTAGGCAGTTCTGATTATATACCTAATCCCAAGCATTTTCTTCAATTATACCTTTCTACAAGCTAATTTTATCATCAAAACAGTTATATTGAGGCACTACCCAGAGAAGTTAATTTGTCTCTGGCACACATAAGGAGAACGATACATCTTTAACCATAAATATAATACAAACTCAATGCATATAAACTACACTTAAGTCTAACATGTTCCTCGAATTAAGATTTAAAACAGTGGGTACAAAATACATCTAATATGAAAGCAAAAGCAACTATATATGCTAATTCTCGATAACAGAAAACAGGGAGAGGGGTCAAATTTGCTCGTGTATTATCCAATATTGAGAAAATTTGCCCTCCATTACGTATTTGGTCTAATACTAACCTGCCATTAAGAAAAGACTCGTTCCCTTGACCCCTTACCCCTTACGAAGCTCCAACCTGACGATAATTTTAAACCATAATAAAAAGGTTGAGCAGTAAATTTGGACCTTTTTACTTGAAGAATTTACTAACATCATGGGTATGGAGGACCAAAAGTGTGAAGGAGGGGAAAATTGAACTATTTCAATAATTTAGGGGCAAAACTGGACCTTTCCCTAAAAAGTATCCAGCCTTTCCACTTTAACACCTCCTAATTCTTAACGCAAATTCTCAGCAGCCACATATAAACATATCTAGATATCAGTATCTACAGATTTCCTGTCACTTATTTTCTAGTAATATAACCTAGAGATTTGTTCTTCAAACAAAGAACTTGAGCGTAACATAAACATTAGTTGAAGAACAATGACTATTTGTTGCGCAAACTTTCAGTATATATTGTATACCTCTCCAGTATGAGCGAAGCAGTTATGGATGTACTGTTCATCCATCCAAAACTGTAGATCTCCGATCCAAAGGCTCCGGATTTCATCGGCACTCGTCGGTTGAGCCGTCGCCCCCGCTGCCGCCGCGTTGTACTGAGTTTGTTGTGGTTGCTGGTAATAATAGCCGGATTGCTGCGGCGGAACCTGGTACGACGTCGGCTGCTGCTGCTGAGCCATCCACTGTTGTGGCGGCTGCTGTTGTTGATACTGTTGTGGCGGAGCCGCCGCCATTGGTTGTGGAATCATGGAATTTGCTGGTTGCATATTGTTCAAACCCTAGATGGATGTTGAGAGAGGAGGCGGAGAGGGACAAAGTACGTATATTATGTAGTGGTAGTGCGATGCCACAAAGGATACAATTTGCCCCCGTGGCTTTTCTTGCTACTTTCGGAGATTTATGAGTTTTTATCACTTTTCCCTTTTTTGTTTGCTCCAAAAAAATATAGCATCCTTGCTTCAGTTTAGACGACACATTTTACTTATTAGTTCGTTTAAAAAAAAATAACACATTTTTATATTTAGAAATAATTTAATATTAAATTTTTTATTTTACCTACTTTACCATTAATAAGAAATTTTTATAGCCACACAAATATTATGGTCCTATAAAACTTTTGCCCCTTAAGATTATAGGACCATATGAGTATCCTCTTTTTTTCTTAAACTTTGTGTCAAATCAAATTACATCATCTAACACTTTGTTTGGATTGTTGTTACATGTCGTTTCATATTGTATCATATTGTATTGTACTGTATTATATTGTATTGTATTGTTTGATGAACATAATGTTTGGATAGATTGTATCATTCATCGTTATTTCATGATATCACTCATCAATAATATGAAGAATAAACTTACAATATTACTAAGAAAAAATAGGATACGGAATAGAATTATTATATAAAAAAGTAGGATAAATGATAAAATATGATTATTTAACAATAAGGAAGGGCAATACGAGAGAAAAAAGCAACGTAACGACGACACCATACTAAATCCGTCGTTTCATAAAGTGACATTTTTCATCATTACGTAACGACATATTTAACCATACGATGCAATAAAACTTAAGTAACAATCAAAACAAACATTATATTCAAAGTAACAATACGATACAATACAATGAGTAATAACCATCCAAACAAGTAGTAAATTGAAACGGAGGGAGTATTATTTTTTTTTATTAAAAATAATTAAAATATTAAAACTCATTTTCTATAAGTAGTGAAATAATTTACATGTTTATTTTAGATCACAAATATCAAAATTATTATTTCTTGTTTCACTATAGTTAATTTTTACGTTGAATTTGTTTATCCAAAAATTTCATGCTCAAGTTTGATTAATTAGGGTCAAACCTTGGAATTACTTAAATTTGTAATGTTATTAGTATAATATATATAAGATAAATCAGTAGAAAAAATAGAGAAGAGAAGCAGAGAAACAGCATACGAGAAAAGCAGAGAAGGAGCATTAGCCACTTTGTAATTAAAAAAAAAAGATTTAGGGTCAATATGCTTTTCTTTTTGGGCAAAAAGGGAAAATATCATTAATACTAGGTAGATATTATATGAGGACAGGGGCTAATGTCCCTGAGGTTCCTAATAATACAAGCATTACCCAGTTGTGCTAATATATTACAAGTACTAGAGGAAACTTTCTTAGATATCATATGACCATCTTTGTCCCTTTGTAGTCTAGCAAAAACAAAATTTGGCGCCACTGGTAGGATGTGAAGATGGCTGACTATTAATTTTTTACTTCCATGCTGAGCCAAAAGGTGCGTCACTTCATTGCATTCACGAAATCTATGGTGGAGTGCTGGATTCCCCAACTTCTTCATCAAGTACCTACAATCAGAGAGAATATTTATGTAAGTGAGATAATCATTTTGTAATAGGTGCAGAATTTCCATAGAATGGATTTCTACTTCCAATGGGAGTATGCTCATTTGGTAGGTCAATTGTAGGCCTGAGTGTAGAGCAGGGAGTTCCATGTGTGTATGGCTTTGTCCATAAGTTGCTTTAGTAAATTCGACCACTCAATTGCCTTGGTCATCTCTTATCACTCCTCCTATGCCTCCTTGAGTGTCATTGCTCTTGAAATCACCATCAATATTGAGCTTAAAGCTGCCAACTACGGGTGGGTACCATTCGATATGAAAGGAGCGTTGATGTAGAGTGCTCGTGACTTTATTAGCCATAAGGATGAATTCTTGCGCACGCATTATCACAGTTTGGCTGTGAATTGGGTGTGAACGGTTTTCAAAGATATTGTGGTTCCCGTTTAGCCAAATATGCTAAAGTGCAAAAGGGAAAAAAAGGATCCAGGTTACTTGGGGAAAGTGGAGCTGTGCATTGATATTTTTTATGGTTAATAACCAGTGGTCATCGGGGGAGGAGAAGTTATTCATATCTATCCCGATAGAATTTCAAAAAAGAAGGGCAATGAGGCATTCAATAAAGATATGTTTGGCTATTTCATTCACATTTTTACACACCGGACAAAAGTATTATCAATAAATCCTAATCTGTGTATGTAGGCACGAGTAGGAATTCTGTTGTGGAGACATTGTCATGGGAAGAATTTGATCTTATTAAGGGAGTGAAGCTCCCAGATCCATTGGAAGGAATGTCTATTATGAATATCTTGCTGAAGTAACTTATAGACGGATTTAGTAGTGAATATACTGTAACACTCCTCAAATCAATAGAAGTTTAAACATTCGTTAAATATAGAATTAATTTTTTTTCCTTATATTATACTGCTAGTACGGATTTAAACCTTTGAGATTGATTTTGAGTTACTTTTCTATTTATAAATAATTGGATATATAATTAGGAAAATATTAATAATTTTAATATTATTAATTATTAAAGGTGGGTATCATTAATTATTAGTTAAGTTAACAAAAAAAAAAGGAAAACAAAACAAAAAAAGGGGGAGCACGTGCCTTAGCCCAAAAGGGTTGTGGAATGCAAGACTTTAAAGCAAAGTCTTATACCAAAAAAAAAAAAAAACAGAACGTTGTTCTTTTTACACAGCAATCGCAAGGCACGCAGGAACGAAGAGAAAATTCTAGGGTTCTATACAAACCACTAATTCTTGAACTCAGTTATATAAAATTCCCTATTGTCAATTACTCTACAGTAGTAATAGGTAAGAATAGAATAGTTAATTCCCTTCTTTCTCTATATCAACAGTAAAGTTTCATGTTTAGTTGTGAAACTTTAAAATTAACTAAAATGCACTGGTTGTTGTAGAATCGATTGTTTGACCGGTGTCAATTGGATTGGAGACTACGTATTGGCTCGAGGAGTTTTGAGGTGAGTTGATATAACCCTTTACTAAAGTGGTTTAACTCACAAAAGCACGCATACAAGGTGTTTGATGAATTGCTTAAAAGAGTTTATGTTTAATTAATTGGAGCGAGTGAGTACCTATTAACTTAGAATTATTCTAGCAAAAGTTTAGATAATTTATTATGATATATGTGCATAAATTTTCAGATTTTGTGTTATTCTTATATGTTATTTTCATGTTAAAAATTTATGAAGAAGCAAGAATCTTTAGAAATACTTTTACATGTTTATTTCATTCTTATGACATGCTTTACATTTAAGGATACCAGCATGAGCATGTACATGATGTTCTATAAAGAAAAGATTTAGACTTGAAAAGTCACAAGAAGAAGTTTTAGAAAGAAAAGATTTTTTTGGAGTATCCTTTATTCTGAGAAGGGGTCATCGCCCATGCTGAGAGTCCTGACCAAGGCATTGGCTTCCTCAAACTACGTTTGCCAAAGTAGGGAGCACACGAGCCGATTGCTGAGAATTTACTTAGCCATGCTAAGGTATGATACATGATCGTTGAGAATCATGAAGCGAGTGGCACCTCGTGGATTGGGCCTATTCGATCAGGTTGGGATCGAACATGTGCCGATCACACGGTGACTGAGACAGAATCAAGTCCGGATAGTTGGAACTCCCAAAGTATAAAGTGAAGTATTTTTTTATAAGGAAGAAAAAGAAAAGAATTTCTTTTAGAATATTCATAAACTGCTATTATGCAATTATTTTAGAATTATTCTTATAAGCTTTATGTTTTACATGCATTTAGAATCTTTGCTCATAATGTATATGTTATTAAAGTTTTGCCCTCTGTTGTTGAGACTCACTGAGTAGAATGGATGGTAATGACGTTCTCTTTTGGGAACCTACGTTGGTCTGCGGTGTAACGTAGGAACTGATTTTGCAGGCGAGCAGGTTATGGGTTCGGACTTCCTTCTCTTCCACTGCTATTGGTGAGCTCCGCTTTTGTTCGTGGAGTATTACTTAGAGTCATCTTTATTTAGTTATTTCTTTGTTTACTTAGAGAACTGGCTAGGAAATCTTATATTCTGAGCAGTGCATCCGTTTATCCGTAGAGGCTTCATAGACATAATCGCTGGGTTAAGATTCAGATGTTTTTGATAATAACTTAGCAGTATTTCAGTAGTTACTACGAATAAAGTTTTGGAGTTGATTTATTTAAATTAATCAAAAGTATTTGGTTAGAGTATTGCCTTGTTGTATATAAAGTTTGGAGTTATAATAGATTTGATAAGTAGAGATGTTTCGCTCGGTCATGTTTAGTGATCGAGTGCCGGTCCCAGCTTGTTCAGAAAATGGGTCGTGACAAACTTGGTATCAGAGCCTCGGTTTATGGAGTCCTAGGTGTCTATGAAGCCGTGTTAGTAGAGTCTTGTTTATGGGTATGAAGCGCGCCATACTTATAAACAGGAGGCTACAAGCATTTAGGAAAAGTCTCATTTTTTTTCATACTTTATAATCGTGCAGTAGATCTTACCTCTAAGAAACTATCTAATGTATTCATTTCTTCAATACTCGCATAAATGGCTCGTACTCGCAACTCTGACACCGACACTTAGGATGTTTCTCAAGAAATTATTGCTACTATTGTGGCTCAAGGCAGAATTAAGAAGTCTTTAACTCAGAAAAGGAAGAGTATATCCACAAAAGGGGTCCAAGTACCCCGGGTTGAATGTGAAGAAGGGGTGGATAATGATGAGCAAGTACCTTAGGATCTAGTGCCGCCCCCAACAGCAGCTCCAACTCAGACAGTTATAGCTCCAGATGTGAGTCAGATGTTTAATGCAGTCAATAGTGCTATGGAGATATTTAAAGCCTTCATGGCCAACCAGAACGAGAGAAGAGATGAGATTCCACCTCAATCAAATAGACAAAACAATTCTGAGTCCTCAAGAGTGAATGAATTTTTAAAGTTGAGTCCTCCAGTGTTCCATGGTTCTATAGTTGATGAAGATCCAATGTTGTGGCTGGAGGGTGTGAAGAAAGCCCTCCGAGCGATGAAGCATTTGATGATGAAGTTGTGGAGCTTGCTACTTACCAGCTTAGAGATGAAGCTGGCGCTTGGTTTGAGATGTGGGAAAAGGAAAGAGATGAAAATGATGGTCCGCCTACTTGGGAAGAATTTGAAGAGACCTTCATGGCTAACTTTATCCCGAAAGAGGATAGGGAAGCTAAGGCTACAGAGTTCGAACAATTCAAGCAAGGGAATAAAAGTGTGCAAGAGTACTACATGGAATTCATAAGGTTAGCTAAGCATGTTCCTCACATGGTTAAGACAGAAAAAGCAAAGATTGACAGGTTTGTTGGCAGTTTGGCTTACCACATTAAGGATATGACATCAGCTGCAGCGGTAGGAATGACAACTTTCTCCTCTGTTGTGGGATTCGCCAAGCGCTTAGAAAAAGACAGACAACAAAGAAGAGAAGAAAAAGAGCATAACAAGAAAGCCCGGACAGCAGGAAGGTTTAATGGTACATCCAGCGGAGGTGGAAGGGATTCCTCTAATAAGGAGTCATTAGCACCAGCTCAGTTCAGTCATCAGTCAGGTGGTGGGTCTTTCTTCAGATGTACTTAGAGTTATGGAAACCAGTCTCGCCATAATCAGAATTTTACGACATCATCCTCACATAGCCAGAGTCATGCTGAACAACATTCACACCAATAAGGTCTTTGTGGAACATGTAAGCGGCAACATTCAGGTCAGTGCAAGCTCGGGTTTCATGGTTGCTATCATTGTGGAGACATTGGTCATATAAAGGGCAACTGCCCAAAGTTGCGACGTAATTTCAGTGGGGGATCAACTCGTCCTTCTAGTTCCTCGGCTACTATAGTTGCACCACCCCAGGCTCGTGGTTCTCATAATCAGTCCAAGCATGGGCAGGCAGAGGTGCAGACCGAGTAACTTAGGGATGTGGACAACCCCGTTTGTTTGCTATACTTGATCATCAGAGTGCAGAGGCATCTGTAGAAGTTATTACAGGTATACTTTTAGTCTTCTCACATAATGCTTATGCCATAATGGATCAAGGTTTAACATTTTCATATGTGACACCATACTTTGCAATTAACCTCGGGCTAGAACCTGAACAACTTAGTGAGCCATTCTTAGTATCTACCCCAGTTGGCAAGTCAGTGAGAGTCACAAGAGTCTATAGAGGTTGTATAGTTTCAATCCAAGGTCGCAGCACCGAGGCCGATCTCATAGAATTAGAAATGGTGGATTTCGATGTGATCATGAGTATGGATTGGTTGTCTTCCTACTATGCCATGTTAGATTATCGTGCCAAGATAGTCAGGTTCCAATTTCCAAATGAAGAAGTCTTAGAGTGAAAAGGTAGTTCAGCATCGCTTGTAGGTAAGTTTATTTCTTACCTTAAGGCACAACGAATAATCACTAAAGGGTATCTCGCCTATTTGGCTCACATCATTAATCCAGAATCAGAACCACCAGCTCTTCAGTTTATGCTAGTTGTTAGAGAATTTCTAGAAGTTTTCCCAGATGACCTTTCCGGACTTCCTCCTGAAAGAATCATAGACTTTGGCATTGATCTCATGTCGGGCACTCAACCCATATTTATACCTCCTTATAGGATGGCTCCAGTAGAACTTAATAAGTGGAGAGAACAGTTGAAAGACCTTCTTGACAAGGGATTATTAGGCCGAGTGTTTCACCATGGGGTGCCTCGGTCTTGTTTGTCAAGAAGAAAAATGGGTCTCTTAGAATGTGCGTCGACTATTGGCAGTTGAATAAAGTTACCATTAAGAACAAGTACCCACTACCAAGAACTAATGATTTATTTGATCAACTTCAGGGTGCAAAGTACTTTTCAAATATAGACTTAAGATCGGGGTACCATCAGTTGAGAATCAGAGAAGAAGATATATCTAAAACAACCTTTAGAACTCGCTACAGGCACTATGAATTTCTAGTAATGTCCTTTGGGTTGACAAAGGCTCTAGCTGCATTCATGGACCTCATGAACAAAGTTTTCAAGCCATTCCTTAATACCTTTATTATTATGTTCATAGACGATATTTTGGTATACTCTAAGAGCAAGGAAGATCATGCAGAACACCTCAGAATAGCCTTGCAGACCTTGAAGGAGAATGAGCTTTATGCCAAGTTTTCAAAATGTGAGTTCTGATTGTAGTCAATGGCATTCTTAGGCCACGTGGTATCTAGTGAAGGCATAAAAGTAGATCCTCAAAAGACAGAAGTAGTTAAGAATTGGCCTAGGCCGATAACGCCAGCCGAAATCAGGAGTTTCTTAGGGTTAACTGCTACTATAGAAGGTTTGTAGAGGGGTTTTCCTCACTTGCAGCTCCATTAACTAAGTTGACTCAGAAAGCAGTTAAGTTCCAGTGGTCAGACACTTGTGAGCAGAGTTTTCAAGACTTAAAGAAGAGGTTGATCACTGCACCTATGTTAACCTTGCCGACAGGTTCGGGTGGGTTCACAGTGTATTGTGATGCCTCCAATGTGGGTCTTGGTTGTGTTCTTATGAAAAATGGAAAAGTTATTGCTTATGATTCCAGGCAGTTAAAGAATCATGAAAAGAACTACCCTACACATGACTTGGAGCTTGCAGCAGTAGTGTTTGCATTAAAGATATGGCAACACTACCTTTATGGTGAGCATTCTAAAGTGTTTACAGATCACAAAGCCTCTAGTACATTTTCAAGCAAAAAGAATTAAATTTGAGACAGAGAAGGTGGCTCGAGCTACTGAAAGATTATGACATCAATATCCTTTATCACTCGAGCAAAGCTAATGTGGTAGCAAATGTACTTAGTAGGAAGTCAATGGGTGTCTTGGCCCATCTTGCAGTGCAAAAGCGAACTTTGGGTCAAGAAATTCAAAAACTGGCAAATAATGGAATTAGACTGGATGAGACTGAAGAATGAGGTATAGCTGCTTATGCCTTAGCGCAATCCTCTTTTGTTGAGCATGTTAAGGCTAAGCAAGACGAATATCCGTACTTGGTAAAGTTAAAAGAAGGAGTTAGAAACAAAGAAATCACTGCTTTCACTCTAGGAGGTGACGGAGTTTTGAAGTTAAATGATTGGTTATGTGTGCCTGATGTAGATGGTCTTAGGAAGGCCATAATAGAAGAAGCTCACAATTCGAGGTACTCTATCCACCCAGGTGCTACCAAAATGTATCTGGACCTGAAAAGGCTGTATTGGTGGAAAGTCATGAAGAAGCAAGTAGTAGATCATGTGGCTAAATGTTTGAATTGCCAGCAAGTCAAAGCCGAGCATCAGAGGCCTGGTGGCCTAGCTCAAGATATAGAGATACCACAGTGGAAATGGGAGATGATTAATATGGATTTCGTAGTAGGTCTACCTCGCACATACCGCAAGCATGATTCAATTTGGGTTATTGTAGACCGACTGACAAAGTCCGCGTATTTCCTACCAGTAAAGACGACAGATTCCGCAGAGCAGTATGCACAGTTGTACATCAAAGAAATAGTCCGATTGCATGGTACTCCAGTTTCAATCATATCTGATAGAGGCCCTTAGTTCACGACACATTTTTGGTAGGCATTTCAGAAAAGATTAGGTACCAAGGTCAATTTGAGCACCGCTTTCCATCCACAGACTGATGGCCAGGAAAAAAGGACCATTCAGTCTCGCAAAGATATGTTGCAAACATGCGCTATAGATTTTGGACGTAATTGGGATGATCACTTACCACTTATAGAATTTGCTTACAATAACAACTATCAGGCCAGCATTGGTATGACTCCTTATAAAGCATTGTATCGGCGAAGATGTAGGTCTCCAGTGGGTTGGTTCGAACCAGCAGAGGTGCCTTTGATTGGTCCAGAGTTTGTTTGTGAGGCCTTAGAGAAAGTCCAGCTAATCAGAGAAAGACTAAAAGCATCTCAAAGTCGTCAAAAGTCCTATTCTGACAAGAGGTATCGTGACTTAGAGTTCATGGTTGGTGACAAGGTGTTTTTGAAAGTTTCACCAATGAAAGGAGTTATGAGGTTTGGTAAGAAGGGGAAACTTAGTCCTAGATTTATTGGACCTTATGAGATTATAGAAAGGAAAGGAAACGTGGCTTATGAGCTAGCGTTGCCCGTTGAGTTATCCTCTGTTCATCCTGTCTTTCATGTGTCTATGCTTAGAAAGTACATTCATAACGATTCGTATATAATACCTGCCGATACCATAGAAATTAAAGAAGGCTTGACTTATGAAGAGGTACCTATAGAAATTCTCGATAGGCAAGTAAGAAAGTTGAGAACAAAAGATATAGCATCAGTAAAAATTTTGTGGAGTAATCATGATTCAAAAGAGGCTACGTGGGAGGTCGAGGAAGATATGAGGAAGAAATATCCATATTTATTTGAGAAAAAAGGTATGTGAACCTAGATTTAGTTTGACATTTATATTTAAAATACTAAATACAAGTTAGCATATATTTATGTCTTTGCTAGATTATACTTAGTTGTTGAAGTAATTTAGTTTTTGTCAGAGTATATTTAGTTATTTAATAATCTAGTGCCATGCCAGAGTACATTTAACTCATTAAAGTGATTTACTTTTGCTAAAGTGTTGTGCTTTAGATTCTTGTTGGTTATTGTGGTACCTCCTTGCCGGAGTGTGAGTAATTAATTTATGAGCTGTGTATGGTGCCTATGAATGGCCTGTTATGGTATATTTAGTTGTTGTTGGTGTAGTTGTGGTATTTGTGATAGGAATATTTTTTTTGGATAGTACAATTTATAGGAGAGACTCTACCAAAATTTTTAAAAATTTAGGGAGCTAAAATTTTGAGTCCCATGGGAAAGTTAGTAGTGCTAAGAAAACTTAAGAAGTTCAAGCACATAAGAAAATAATTATTAGCTTAAAAATAAGGCTCTAGCAACATTCGAGGATGAATGTTTTTAAGAAGGGAAAATTGTAACACTTCTCAAATCTATAGAAGTTTAAACACTCGTTAAATATAGAATTAATTTTTTCCCCTTATATTATACTGCTAGTACGGATTTAAACCCTTGTGATTAATTTTGGGTTACTTCTATATTTATAAATAATTGGATATACAATTAGGAAAATATTAATAATTTTAATATTATTAATTATTAAAGGTGAGTATCATTAATTATTAGTTAAGTTAACAAAAAAAAAAGGAAAACAAAAAAAAAAGGAAAGCACATGCCTTAGCCCATAAAGGGTTGTGGAATGCAAAACTTTAATCAAAGTCTTATACCAAAAAAAAGACGCAGCCTAATACCAAAAAACAAAAATAGAACGTTGTTCTTTTTACGCATCAATCGCAAGGCAAGCAGGAACGAAAAGAAAATTTTGGGGTTCTATACACGCCATTAATTTTTGAACTCAGGTATATAAAATTCTCTATTGTCAATTACTCTACAGTAGTAATAGGTAAGAAGAATAATTAATTCCCTTCTTTCTCTATATCAACAGTAATGTTCCGTGTTTAGGTGCGAAACTTTAAAATTAATTAAAATGCACTAGTTGATGTAGAATCTATTGTTTGACTGGTGTCAATTGGACTGGGCCTACGTATTGGCTCGAGAAGTTTTGAGGTGAGTTGATATAACCCTTTAATAAAGTGATTTAACTCACGAAAGCACGCATACAAGGTGTTTGATGAATTGCTTAAAAGAGCTTATATTTACTTAATTGGAGCAAGTGAGTACCTATTAACTTAGAATTGTTCTAGCAAAAGATTAGATGATTTATTATGATATACGTGCATAAATTTTCAGATTTTTGTGTTATTCTTATATGTTATTTTCATGTTGCAAATTTATGAAGAAGCAAGAATCTTTAGAAATACTTTTACATGTTATTTTATTCTTATGTCATGCTTTACATTTAAGGATACCAGCATGAGCATGTATATGATGTTCTATAAAGAAAAGATTTAGACTTGAAAAGTCACAGGAAGAAGTTTTAGAAAGAAAAGATTTTTTGGGAGTATCCTTTATTCTGAGAAGGGGTCATCGCCCAGGCTGAGGGTCCTGACCAAGGTATTGACTTCCTGAAACTACGTGTGCCAAAGTAGGGAGCACACAAGCCGAGGGTCTCATTGCTGAGAATTTCCTTAGCCATGCTAAGGTATGATACATGATCGTTGAGAATCATGAAGCGAGTGGCACCTCGTGGATTGGGCCTATTCGATCAGGTTGGGATCGGACATGTGCCGATCACATGGTGACTGAGACAGAATTAAGTTAGGATAGTTGGAACTCCCAAAGTATAAAGTGAAGTATTTTTTTTATAAGGAAGAAAAAGAAAAGAATTTCTTTTAGAATATTCATAAACTGCTATTATGCAATTATTTTACAAATTATTCTTATAAGCTTTAAGTTTTATATGCATTTATAACATTTGCTCGTAATGTATATGTTATTAATGTTTTGCCCCCTATTGTTGAGACTCACTGAGTACAATGGATGGTATTGACGTTCTCTTTTGGGAACCTACGTTGGTCTGTGGTATAACGTAGGAACCGGTTTTGCAGGTGAGTAGGGTATGGGTTAGGACTTCCTTCTCTTCCAGTGCTATTGGTGAGATCCGCTTTTGTTCGTGGAGTATTTCTTAGAGTCATCTTTATTTAGTTATTTCTTTGTTTACTTAGAGAACTGGTTAGGAAATTTCATGTCCTGAGTAGTGCGTCATTTTATTAGTAGAGGATTCATAGACATAGTCGCCGGGTTAAGATTCGAATGTTTTTGATAATAACTTAGCAGTATTTCAGTAGTTACTACGAATAAAGTTTTGGAGTTGATTTATTTAAATATTTAAATTAATCAGAAGTATTTGGTTAGAGTATTGCCTTGTTGTATATAAAGTTTGGAGTTATAATCGATTTAATAAGCAGAGATGGTTCACTCGGTCATATTTAGTGATCTAGTGCCAATCCCGGCTTGTTCAAAAAATGGGTCATAACAAATACCATTGGTGTTAACGACCAGATAGGGATGTCAGTGCTATTAGGAGTAATTGGGAAGTGGATGGACATGATCTTGTTTTTAATGTCTTCCAGAGAGTTCAAAGGAGATGTTAGTCCAGTTCCAATTATTGTTTTGGCGTATAGAGTCAACTTTGAAATTGAGGTCCGAGTGGTGTAGTGACCCTTATATAATGGAGCGGAGGTTGTTTGAGTGAGGAATCCATTTTGAATTCCAGA
Source organism: Nicotiana tabacum (assembly GCF_000715075.1). Taxonomy (NCBI): domain Eukaryota; kingdom Viridiplantae; phylum Streptophyta; class Magnoliopsida; order Solanales; family Solanaceae; genus Nicotiana; species Nicotiana tabacum. The sequence continues at coordinate 8,777,676 of NC_134100.1, forward strand.
GGCCAATATGTTTGCCGTTACCTACTACCCTGACTAAACCTTGGGAGCAAACGTCCCAGCCACACAGAATATTCTGCCAAATAAAGGAGTTTTTGTTGGGAACAATTATTCCTTCCATACTTGGTGATAAGAGTGGTAGCTCATAGGGAGTTTGGCTTCATATAGAGTCTCCAGGAGAGGTTGGCTAATGAAGTAGTATTTTTTTGGGAAGCCGGTCTAAGTCCAAGACCTCTTTGGTGGCTAATGATGAGTGTTAGTTTCCCAGCTAAGGTAGTGAAGTTTTCTACAGCTATTAGTAGATACTCGTATAAAATCTCGCTGGATTTTGTCTATTTGCTTTAGGGTTTTTATGGGAAGTTGAATATATTGCATGAAGTGGTTGGATATAGTGTTCAAAGTTGCAAGAGCTAGGGTCATTCTTCCCGATGGGGCAAGAAAGTTGGTTTTCCATCCCAAAAGTTTACTTCGCATGTTGTCAATAATGTATTGGACGTCAGATGCTCTTGTCCTCTTATTTAATATAGGAAAACCTAAGTATTTACCAAACGTGTCAGTAGGATTGATATTGAACTTTGAAGAAATGACTCCAATGATAGAGTTATTACAGTTTTTGGAGAACAGAATTTTGGACTTTGAGATATTGATTTTTCATCTAGAGATAAAGCAAAAACGAGTTAGGCAATGATGAATTGAGTTAGCAAACCCAGTAGTAGCGTTAGACATGAGTGTAAGATCGCTGCAAAGAAGAGGTATGATAGTTAGGGACCAGCGGGACATAATTTTATGTGGTCCCAAAGGCCAACATCGACTTGGTGGTTAATATAGACCGATAGTAGCTCCATGCATAGAATAAAGATTTACGGGGACATGGGATCTCCTTGCTGGATTCCCCTAGTAGGAGCAAAGAAGTTAGTTTTGGCTCCATTTACAAGCACTGCTATAGTGCTAGTAGATATACAACTCATAATTAGTCTAGTGATGTTTGGGGGAATTTGAAAAATTTTAGGGCACGATAGACAAAGGACCATTCAAGTCTGTCGAAGACTTTCTCAAGATCTATTTTAAGGATAAGTTTACCTCTAGAACCTTTCAGTTTTTTAATATAACTAATAATTCCTTGGATGATGATTGCATTATTATACGCTCTACGCTCTTTAAGAAAGCTAGGTTGGTATGGACTAATGATTTTGTCTAGCAAGGGATTAGTACGGTTGAAAATAATATTTGAAATAATCTTGTATATAGTATTGCAAAGACCAATAAGCCGATTTTTTTTGAGGTTGTTAGCATTATGGAACTTGGGGAAGAGGCATAAGTAGGTTTTATTAATAAAGTTGGGAAATGATTGGGTCCTAAATATTTCATGACAAAAATTAGTGATTGAGGGACCTACAATGTTCCAGTTGTTTTGGTAAAAGAAAGGATGGAATCCGATCCCGGAGACTTAAAGGTCTTGAAGGAGAATAAAGCAAATAGGATTTCTTGGTTGCCTAAGGGTCTATCTAGGTCAGAAAGGTCAGTAGTGTTGAAGCTCGTAGGACTCTTGTTGATATCTTGCTAATTAGTGGAGATATGGCTTGTAGAAAAAGTAGATTGCAGGGGTGTGGTTCATAAGTCTATCGTAATCCATGATCTAGCCGCCATTATCTTCCTTAAAAAAAGAGATTATGTTCCTCCTTCGTCTATTAATAATTGAGAGATGAAAGAATTTGGTATTGGCATGTCCCTCGTTTAACCAATTAATACGAAATCGGAGTTTCCAGTGTCTTCGTCGATTTTAAGGAGGGTATTGTATTCAAGTGAGAGGCTTTGTTCTAGGTTTTGGAGAAAAGTACTAGTTAGGTAATGACATGATTGTTGGATACCGTTAAGTTTAGCTAGGAGCCTTTTTTTTTTGGAAAATATCCCCCAAACGTATTCTTACTCCAGTTGATAACATTGTGTTGGAAAAAATGAGTAGCATCCACAAATTCCTTACCCTACCAACTATTAAAAATAATTGAAGTAAAGTCAGGATGAGTGCAACAATAAGATTCTAAACGGAATGGTCTATCTATAGGTTTGGTACGTGGTTGGGTAAGACTAATAAGGAGTGGTTTATGGTCAGAGTATGTTTGAGTATGTTTTTGGGAGATGCAAGACTGGGGCCTGGGGGTACTGTTGTAGCCATGCATCATTGGCCAAACAACGATCAAGTCTTTCCAATATTAAACCATGGTTTCTCCTTCTATGATTTGACCAAGTGTAATGACTGCCTTTAGATCCTAGGTCAATGAGATTACAGTAATTAATAGAGGCCCAAAGCTTAGAGGATCTAGTTCTATTTAATGGTCTACCACCCCATTTTTCTTCTTGTATTATAATGTCATTGAAGTCGCCTCTCATAAACCAGGGACCCTTATAATTATTATAAATAGTTCTAATGTGATCCCAGAGTAGATTACGGTTTACTACTAATGTACTAGCATAAATGGTACTAGATAACCAAGGTTGGTGGCTGGACTTTACCTGGATCATGGCTTCAATGTCTTGAGGGGACTGAGATATATGGGTGACAACCACAATATTATCCTGCCAAAGGATAACTAGACCTTCTGACCTGCCTTGCGCAGGGACTTCGATCATGTCAGAGAAGTTGAAGTCGTCTCTTAGAGTAGCATGACTTTCTATTCTAGTTTCTAGAAAAGTGACCATGCAAGGGCTATACATATTGATTAATTCCTTGAAGTTTCACCTAAAATTATCCTTATTAGCCCCCTAATTTTTAGATGACAAATCTTGTGGCTCTATTCATGGTTTGGGGATTTGTTTGATGAGTTAAATTGCTCTGAATCTGAGGGAATTGGATGCCTCTCAGGGATGGACTCATCACTACTGCATATTTTGTTATCGCAGTGTTGAGAGGTGGGCGAATGTGGAGGGAGCACTTATAGAGGGCTACATGGCAGAGGTGTATGTATTTCTTGTCCTTCAGTTCTGGGAATAGCATAAGGGCTGCTCCTAGCAAACTTGAGATTTCTGTGAATGAGGTTCTGTGCGCTTCCATTTTTCCTTGTTCTTGTGGAGGAGAATATTGTGGATTGTCCATCTGCATGGGCATCTGGGGTGGTTGTGGAGCTTGGATTGGTTGGCTTTACCATGGAAAGAACAAGGGATTTTGTGTTGATTGTCTCCTGTAGGGTGAAGAAAGCTAGTTCATATACTTGATTCATGCTTATGAGAGGGTTGAAGTGTTGTGGTAGTGTCCATTAGGCATGCATGTTGTAGAAAAGTGCAGGGGCCATTGCCGGGGCTAATGGGTCTAGAATATTGGCCATCAACATGTGATTCGTGTAGTTGTCCATTTCTAGTCTCATTCCCTCGGTTATCAGTTTTGTAAAGAAGTTTTGATTTTGGATGATGACAATTATCTCCTGGCCATTGATGCTGAGATTGAAGAACACTGCTTGTCCTTACAGGCCCTGCTCGATCTACGATAGAGGTGGTTGTGTCGGTGGGATTGTTTGGGTTACATACAGTGGGATGTTGGGTTGAAACAGTAGGGGAGGTGGTGCTGGAAACAGTGGGGGAGGTGGTGCTGGGTTGTCCATTGAAGAGTTTCGAGTTAGCCGATGAGTTAGTAAGACTAGTCGGGTTGTCTCCTGTTTAGGGGAAATAATAAGCCCGACATTTTGGGGTAAAGGAAGGGCATGTGGATTAGGGTATGATTAGGAATCAGTAGAGATAGATTTGGTTTGCATGGTAGAAATAATATGCGTGTGAGTAGGGTTAAACTCTAGTGTATCAACTTGCATGTCTACTTGTCCAATAGAATTTGTCAAGTGTTGAATGCATGTATTGGGTAGAGTAGATATGTTGGTGGCGCATATGGTTTTAAAGGTCTCTAAAAGAGATTTATTAGTAATAACTGAGCTGTCATTACTAGTAGTAGGGGATAATATCATTACATCACTGTTAGTGTTAGGGCCCATTAGTGGGGAAATATCAGCCTTAGCCACGTTTTGACCATATGTCGGCACATTAGGAGTTGGTTCCTTTGGAATTATCGAAAGTGAGTGTGATTAGGCGTGCATGGCAGGAGCAATGATTGGAGTTCCCTCGGAATAATCAGAGCATTCTTCCTACATGGGAAGGTCTGAAAATTTATTTTGTGTTTGGATTTTGAATGATCGATGATGTATGACATGGGAATCTTTGTTATTAACGGGATCACTATTATTGCTAAGACTCAGACATGAAGTAATTTCTTTGGGTTTGAAAGTTAACTTTTGGGTATTAATGTACTTACCTGATGCTGCATCGTAAATCATAACATTTATACCTTCATTAGTGGGTGTGATGGATTGATACTGGTTCCCTCTTTGTTCCTGATTACGCATGCGCAAGATACCCTTTTTTTTTATTTGGAAAAGACACTATAAGCCATTCCTCAGTGGCGTCCCTGTTGTCTAGTATTTTGGATGGTGGGGATGATCCTTCTATGTGGTCAGTGAAGATTTGTTTTCCCTTCTCTAGTAGGTTTAGGCAGTGTTGTTGAGTGTGACTAATTTTGCCGCATCCCTTACATAGTAGTTATTCACTTTCATATACTATAGGCTGCTTGTGAGAGCCGATATAGATATGAGATTTAACTGGATGTACTAGTGGGACTTCAACATAGAGCCCTGCCTATCTACCTCTCAGAGTAGCACTAGTGCAAGCATCAATCTTTAGTAGTCTTCCAATCAAATTACCGATCTTTTTAAGGATCGTTCCATCATAGAATTCTGTAGGTAATTCTGGTAATCTTAGCCAGTTGGCGGATAATGTTTGTTTAGCTTGGTTAGCAACGAAGTTGGGTTTCCATTTTTGTACTATTAAGTAGTAGCCATTGATGAACCAAGGTCCTTGTTGCAGAGCTTTTATCACGTTTTCTTCCTTTGTAAATTTAATGATAAAGTAGTCTGAGCCAAGGTCAATTAGAGGGAATTGTTCTGTAGGTTTCCACAGTTGTTGGATTTTTGCCTTTTAATACTGGTGGGGATTCTTTTCCCTAGAAGTTTTATAATTAGTGAGAATCTCCATAGCAGGTACATATGTTGTTTGTCTTCATCGGAGAGTTCTAAGGTGTTTAGGGGGTTCGTGGAAGGTAATGGGCTGTTGTTGGTTAGATTAGGTTCAATTTGTGCTGATGCCGAGTTTTTATTACAGATGTGCATGTCAGTGTCTTTCATAAATTGTTCTCCATCTGTGAGGAGCTTGTCCTTGAAGCTTATTGAAGGATTGGAGTAAGTAGATAGACTAGTTATATTTGGTGGTTTCGGAAAACGGGGAGGTTGTACATATGTGTAAGGTTGTCAGGGATTGAGTTGGTCATTGAACAAAGCATGGAGAAGGTGTTGATGTGTAGAGACAAGGGAGAAAGTTTCTCTCTCGTCGATTTATTCTGTTTCCGGGGTCAATATGTAATCACACTATGTCTCGACATAAACTATTGAACAACTTAGGGAGATCTATACAAATGGAGCTCATTTGAGTATACACATAAACTATTGAACAACTTGGGGATATCTATACAAGAGGAGCTCATTTGAGTATACATTTGATTTTCACATCCTTTTAAGATTTTATATAAAATTTTCTTTAAAAGTTATCTCGAAATATTTGTGATCCTCTCATGTGTTGTAATATTAAATAGAACTTTGAAGTGCATCTATTTTTATAAACTTTAAATAATGGCTCATATCATTATTGTTTTATCAACTATTATTGAAATGCGTCAATCTCTTTGTTCTTCCATATTTATATGTCAAGATCTATTAAACTCTTATTTTTTTCGAATTCGAAATGGTATTTTATCTGTAATTTTAAAATTAAATAAAACATATCATTATTTAGGTTTCATATTGATTTTTGTGTTTAATTATTTAATTCAGTTAACCATGAAAGCGTATATCAACAAAAAATTATTGTTAAACGACTAAAAAAATAACTATCATGTGTTACTAAAATATATTCTCTCATAAGAATATTTTAGTAGATTATATATTTTTAAA